>NC_090762.1:22883619-22898619 GCF_036898095.1 Palaemon carinicauda
GATAAATGTACGATGATATCGTTTTTTACACAAAAAAATGGGGTGCTACTTTAGCTTGAGGTCTATCGCCATATGTAGCCTACCCACGTGAAACCTGAGGTCTACCGAGTGACCTGTCACTCCCGCTCTCTCCGTAATTTTTCCATTATACAAACCTAAACAACAACAGTTATGTCTAAACTCTCCTAACCTAACCTTTTGCTGGAAGGTGATAATAAAAAATTCCAATGATCTCTTTTGTGTCATTCTTACATGTACGAAGTGTATATCGCTAGAATAAATGTAGGGAAATTTATGATAACATTTTTATTTTTACCCTCCTCATCTATTTCAGTCTTTCATAGGATATGTTTAAATTAATTGTTTATCATTAAAATAAATGTATGGAAATGTGTGATGTCGATGAAGGAGGTATCAAACAGCGGTAGCCGTCATCGTTAGTGCTCACGGGAAGTAGACCTCACGCTAAAGTGTTAACGGGAGGTAGATCTCACACTAAAGTGCGGTAGACCTCACGCTAAAGCAGCACCAAAAAATGGGATCACTGAGTTGGCAATTTCCTGATGATTCCAAATAAATTGGATTTTAGGAAAGAGGATAATATGGGATTAACAGGAAAGAGACCTTGGGTAGAGGCAATTAAGGAGTCGACAATATTTCTTTGGGTGTGGTCATTAACATGGATTATGTTTTCTGCTCAGTTACGTCCATTTTGGGTTGTGTTGTTCCAATGTGTTCTAGAGTTGGAATGCAATCAATAAATGACCATAATCCGGCTGACCAATGATCCTTGTATATGTCACACACACACACACACACACACACACACACACACACACACACACACAGAGAGAGAGAGAGAGAGAGAGAGAGAGAGAGAGAGAGAGAGAGAGAGAGAGAGAGAGAGAGGTTTGGTTTAGAAAGAGTTATTAACAAAAGGGATATTCCTGCCCTTGTAGGAAAAATTAATATTACAAGTTTCTGCCCCACCCAAGTACTTGATACCTGTATATGAAAGGTATTAAACCTTGTCCCTGACGGGGATTAAGTCGCTCCAGCGTGCGGGGTGAGTAGGAGGCAAGGGGTGGGGTGGGGGGTGGTATGCTGGCGGCTTGGTTCGCCAGTCACTATTGCCCTGGGGTTAGTTCATTCCTATCAATCGTTTAGATTATTCAATTTGTAGTCTTATCTCCTGGAAAAAAAAGGATTTGAAAATGCCTTAAGTATGTGCTGCATTGAGTTGTTATAGCACCTCTTTGGCCCATATTTTGAGGTGCCTTACCTGTAGCTTTAGATGGTCTTGTGCCTCTATTTTGAAGAGCCTTACTTCTAACATTAGAGAGTAACTTGATCTCTAATTTGAGGTGCCTTACATCTACCACTAGAGGGTCTTTGACCACTATTTTAATGCGCCGTACTTTTATCATTAGAGGTTCTTTGGCTTTTATTTTTAGGTCCCATAATGCTAACATTAAAGGCCCTTTAACTTCTATTTTAAGGTGCCATGCTTCCAACATTAGAAGCTCATAGACCTCCATTTTGAGGTGCCATACTTTTAGCATCAGGGGCTCTTTGACCTTTATCTTGAGATGCCATACTTCTAGCATTAGAGGCTCTTTAACCTCTTATCTAAGATCTAAGGTGTATTATCTCTAGCATTACAGGCTCGACCTCAATTTTGAGATGCCATACCTTTAGCATTAGGGGCTCTTTGACCTTTATTTTGAGGTGCTAAACTTCTAGCACCAGAGAATCGTTAACCTCTTATCCAAGGTGTATTATCTCTAGCATTAGAGGCTCATTGACCTCCATTTTGAGGTGCCATACTTTTAGCATTAGGGGCTCTTTGACCTCTATTTTGAGTTGCCATACTTCTAGAATTAGAGGCTCTTTAACTTATTATCCAAAGTGTATTATCTTTAGCATTAGAGGCTCATTGCCCTCCATTTGAGGTGCCATACTTTTAGCATTAGGGGCTCTTTGATCTTTATTTTGAGATGCCATACTTCTAGCATTAGAGGCTCTTTAACCTTTAATTCAAGGTACATTACCTCTAGCTTTAGAGGCTCATTGGCCTCCATTTTGAGGTACCATACTTTTAGCATTATCCTAGGGATTCTTTGACCTCTATTTTGAGGTGCCATGCTTTTAGCATTAGGGGTTCTTTTACCTCTATTTTGAGGTACCATGTTTCTAGCATTAGAGGTTCTTTGACCTCTATTTTGATGTGCCTTACTTTTAGCATTAGGGGCTCTTTGACCTCTATTTTGAGGTGCCATGCTTTTAGCATTAGGGGTTCTTTTACCTCTATTTTGAGGTACCATGTTTCTAGCATTAGTGGTTCTTTGACCTCTATTTTGAGGTGCCATACTTTTAGCATTAGGGGCTCTTTGACCTCTATTTTGAGATGCCATGCTTGTAGCATTAGATGTTCTTTGACCTCTATTTTGAGGTGCCATGCTTCTGGTATTAGATGTTCTTTGACCTCTATTTTGAGGTACCATACCTCTAGCATTATATGTTGTTTGACCTCTATTTTTAGGTGCCATGTTTATAGAATTAGAGGTTCTTTGACCTCTATTTTGAGATGCCATATTTCTAGCATTAGATGTTTTTTAGCCTCTATTTTGAGGTGCCATGTTTCTGGCATGAGATGTTCTTTGACCTCTATTTTGAGGTGCCATGTTTCTGGCATGAGATGTTCTTTGACCTCTATTTTGAGTGCCATGTTTCTAGCATTAGATGTTCTTTGATCTCTTTTTGAGGTGCCATGTTTCTAGCATTAGATGTTCTTTGACCTCTATTTTGAGGTGCCATGTTTCTAGCATTAGATGTTCTTTGATCTCTATTTTGAGGTGCCGTATTTCTAGCATTGGATGTTCTTTGACCTCTATTTTGAGGTGTCATGTTTCTAGCATTAGATGTTCTTTGACCCCTTTTTGGGGTGCCATGTTTCTAGCATTAGATGTTCTTTGACCTCTATTTTGAGATGCCATGTTTCTGGCATGAGATGTTCTTTGACCTCTATTTTGAGGTGCCATGTTTCTAGCATTAGATGTTCTTTGATCTCTTTTTTAGGTGCCATATTTCTAGCATTAGATGTTAGTTGACCTATATTTTGAGGTGCCATGTTTCTAGCATTAGATGTTCTTTGACCTCTATTTTGAGGTGCCATATTTCTAGCATTGGATGTTCTTTGACTTCTATTTCGAGGTGCCATGTTTCTATCATTAGATGTTCTTTGACCTCTATTTTGAGGTGCCATGTTTCTAGCATTAGATGCTCTTTGACCTCTGTTTTGAGGTGCCATGTTTCTATCATTAGATGTTCTTTGACCTCTATTTTGAGGTGCCATGTTTCTAGCATGAGATGTTCTTTGACCTCTTTTTCGAGGTGCCATGTTTCTAGCATTAGATTTTCTTTGACCTCTATTTTGAGGTGCCATATTTCTAGCATTGGATGTTCTTTGACTTCTATTTCGAGGTGCCATGTTTCTATCATTAGATGTTCTTTGACCTCTATTTTGAGGTGCCATGTTTCTAGCATTAGATGTTCTTTGACCTCTTTTTCGAGGTGCCATGTTTCTAGCATTAGATGTTCTTTGACCTCTATTTTGAGGTGCCATGTTTCTATCATTAGATGTTCTTTGACCTCTTTTTCGAGGTGCCATGTTTCTAGCATTAGATGTTCTTTGACCTCTATTTTGAGGTGCCATATTTCTAGCATTTGATGTTCTTTGACTTCTATTTCGAGGTGCCATGTTTCTATCATTAGATGTTCTTTGACCTCTATTTTGAGGTGCCATGTTTCTATCATTAGATGTTCTTTGACCTCTATTTTGAGGTGCCATGTTTCTAGCATTAGATGTTCTTTGACCTCTATTTTGAGGTGCCATGTTTCTAACATAAGATGTTCTTTGACCTCTATTTTGAGGTGCCATGTTTCTAGCATTAGATTTTCTTTGACCTTTATTTTGAGGTGCCGTTTTTCTAACATAAGATGTTCTTTGACCTCTATTTTGAGGTGCCATGTTTCTAGCATTAGATGTTCTTTGACCTCTATTTTGAGGTGCCATGTTTCTATCATTAGATGTTCTTTGACCTCTATTTTGAGGTGCCATGTTTCTAACATAAGATTTTCTTTGACCTCTATTTTGAGGTGCCATTCTTCTAGCATGAGATGTTCTTTGACCTCTATTTTGAGGTGCCATGTTTCTAGCATGATATGTTCTTTGACCTCTTTTTTGAGGTGCCATATTTCTAACATTAGATGTTAGTTGACCTCTATTTTGAGGTGCCATGTTTCTAGCATTAGATGTTCTTTGACCTCTGTTTTGAGGTGCCATGTTTCTAGCATTAGAGGTTCTTTGACCTCTATTTTGAGGTGCCATGTTTCTTGCATTAGAGGTTCTTTGACCTCTATTTTAAGGTGTCATGTTTACAGCATTAGATATGCTTAGACCTCTATTTTTGAGGTGCCATGATTCTAGAATTAGATGTTCTTTTTCCTCTATTTTTAGGTGCCTTACTTCCGTCTTTGTACCAATAGATAGCTATTAGTTTATTTAATAGTCTCTTATTATAGGACATCGTCGCAAAAGCCTAAGCAAAGGATCCTTCAAGGCACGTACATTTATCTTCGACGTTCGGCAACTTGGCAGCAACTGTCAAAACTATCTTTAGATGAAAGTGTTCCGAAAAGCCTCCAGTTGATCCTGTAGTTATAACATATAATTATCAGCCAGCTCCCTGTTCCGCCAGAACACGAGCTATGTGAGTCAAGTGAAATCCTCCTCCCAGTCATCATCATCACCATCATCATTATCTCATCCTGCGACTATTGACGCAAAGGGCCTTGGTTAGATTTTGTCAGCCAGAGTCTATCTTGAGCTTTTAATGTAATACTTCTCCATTCATCATCTCTTACTTCACCCTCCCCCTAGTAGCATTTCAAAAATGGCCAATAACAACATAACAATGTTCACTGCGTAAACTTGCATGGCTACATCCAGATCATGAGAGGTATTGCAAGCTTCGTTTGAAAAAAATCGAGATTGGGTCTTCAGAAGTCAGTCAGAGACCGAGGCGGAGCCATTGAGAACTGCTTCAGGATGATTCCGTTCTGGAGTCATTCAGAAGTCCATGCTAAGTCTACGGCCATCTCTCCTGAATTCATTTTGAGATCTGGGAAATTTTCTTCAGGTGCCGTTCAGGAAGCTCCGGGAAGATTGTGTTCTGGAGCCATTCAGAATTCCACGCAAGTCTACGGCCATTTCTTATGAAACAATTTGGAGACCCGGGAAAGTTTTCTTCCGAAGCTGGTCAGAGATTCTGTTCTGCAGTCATTCAGAACTCCTCGATATTTCTTCTTAAGCCATTCTTAAGCCATTTGGAGATCCGGGAAGTTTTCTTCCGAAGCCGTCCAGAGATTCTGTTCTGCAGTCATTCAGAACTCGACGCTAAGTCTACGGATAATTCTTCTAAAGCCATTTGGAGATCCGGGAAAGTTTTCTAACGAAGCCGTTTAAGACTCTCGAAAAATTCTCTTTTTCTCTCTCATTTCAACAGGTTCTAGTAACTCCTCTTCATCATCACCATCATCGTAATAATAATAATAATAATAATAATAATAATAATAATTATTATTATTATTATTATTTTTGGACTCAAGCCATGGCGTCCTGATGGAAGGTTCCTTTATGGTAGCTTCCTTGGGTAAATAACTACTAAGATATTCCCAGAGAATTTAACCACAGGTTATCACAGAATTCTAACTTCTGGAGCGAGTATCCTAAAGGTATCCCTTTTAAGACATCGTATATCAACAGGGGACGCATGTATTAACACGCCACATAGCTATCTACACCCCGAACAGAGTTAATGCTTCGGTGTGTAAGGGCTGAGAATAGCTGGGAGCCGTTCCATAGCTAATCTCATCCGTGGCTACTTCTGGTACTCGAGACGTAAACAAACGGGCGCCATTGCTTAAATGACGTCACGACCGTCTTCATCCTTTGTTCAGTAGCTCGCCCTACTTAGACGGATTTTCCCTGTGCCTTACTTATCGCTTTGCATCTACGTTATGTCGCTACCTTCGGCCTCGCCTTCTTCTGGAAAGTTGAGTACAAGGTTCCAGTATTGTTTAGTTAAGCTCTGACCGTAAAGTAAATATTACTTTCCGAGATATTTGGTGTTTTGTGGCAGAGCTGTGCCTCTACCGGACCCGCCATTTTATGGCGTCGTTGTTGTTATGCATGCCTTATTTAGTTAGCCACAACAACGCTTCCGGCCTTATTTACTAATCGATAACATTAGTTTATTTAGTCTTCATAGCTAGGAACTTTTATATCGTGTTTTGACGCTTTTTATCGGTCATTGATTGACCTCATACCAGTAGGCTTCTATAGCCCCCAGGCCAGAGCGCCTATATATCAGTGTTCATGCATGATTTTATTAGTGATCCTAGGCTAAGTTATGAAGATAGTGGCATTATTTTACAATACTTTCGACTGTGATGCAAGTGTTTTTCGCCTTCAGGGACCATATAGGGGATAGGTTAGTTAGTGTCCCTTCCTAACCTAACCTACTTGTAGGACCCCTATATGCTTCCTTCATCCCCCTGCCCTTGGCATTCCCTCTGTTTAGCCTTGATTCCCTTACTAAGTAAAGGGATCAAGCGCCTAACGGACTATATTATCGCCTCTCAGTCCTCCCTAAGGGAATGAACCCCCCTTAGGGTTGCGTCCGAGAGTGAGGAACGGCTAGCCCTTCCTCTATGGCTAGGACTAGTCTATGACTGTCCTGCGATAGCGATATGTCTTCTATCTTTCCTAGTTCAGGGCTTTTAGCCCTGCTCTAGGTTAGGTTTTGGAAAGGTTATTCTGTCCCCTGCTGAAACTGTACCCATGCACCGTTTCAGCCAGGCTGCCTTATCTTAGGTTAGGGAGTGTCCTCCCTTTCCCTAGTGGCTGCTCTGGTACAGAACCCCTTCCATGGAAGACTCTTCTCTTCTCCCCTCCCCACCTATCTCTTGTATAGCCTAGCCTACACTTAGGTTAGTCTATACCCATCTGTCCCCTGTCCTACAACTCCTCCTTAGGGTGGAGTGATAGGGCTACCTTGAGCTTCTATGTACAGTCCGCTCTGGTACATATACCCTTCATAATGTCCTATGGGGTTAGCCACTGGATGTGTTCTGTATGTAGAGGTCTCCCCCTCTTTGGGTGTCCCCTAGCCCTCCCTTGGGCTACCCTAGCTCCCGGTCCTCTGAGACCCCTGCTTCTGGGGGATAGAGCCAGCCTCTATCATGGGTACACCCTCTCAGGGGGGGATGTCTGGGAGTCCATAACTGGACTTCTTACATCCCTCCCCCTGTCTCTCTCACTATCCGGGTGCCGGTCCCTTGCCGCCTCCACTGTCGGCGATACCCGCCTCCTACCTTGGTGACTCTCCCCTTACCCTCATGCCGCCAGCCCCCCGCCGGCTTCCTGCTGATGGCTCTCCTCCTTCCTCCTAGCTTCGCCGTCCGCCTGCCGGTCGGCCACCGGAGTGCCGGCATCCATTGCCGGCAACCTGGTTCCGCTATAACTATCCTTGTCCCAGTCACCAATCCGGCATCCTCCGACTGCCGGAGCCGCCGCTCCTCTGCCGGCGTTCCGCCGTTGTGCTGGCGGCCGCCACCCTGGTATTACTCTTGACTTATATATTGTCTGTTCTAATGCCAGAAACTCTGCTGGAGCGGCCTCCGGCGTGCCGGAGGTCTGCCGGAACCCCCCTGGAGGCGTCAAGACTACTTGCACCCCCTTCTACTAGCTATCATATGAATACTGATAGCCCTACACTGCAAACAGATGGCCTGTTTACGCTATTAGATCAGTGCCTTGGTACTGTTCTATTAGTAATCATGCTGTCTCTTTGCATTCTTCAAAATTCCAGCATGCTGCGTGTATCTTAGTGCGGCTGGTTGCCGGAAGCAGTTACCCTAAGGGACCTGTTAGCCCCCTAATTTGGGACTGAGTGGCCTCGGTCCCAAACTTATCCTTGGCATTTTCCATGGAATTCCATTGCCCTATGGACTTCTAAGAAATACTATCCTGTGCCTTCGGCCATCTCGGATTATCCAAGGATAAAGCTTGCGGTAGCCAGCCGGGCGGGGTGCATGGAGTATGTTTTCTTTACTACTTCAATCTCTATGCATCACACCCTTCATTAAGTTAAAATTATTGATTAATATTAACTTAGATTAAGAGCCATTCTTATGACCCCCCATACTCATTTTCTCTTTCTTCCACAGGAGGAGCAGATGAAGTGTGACTTCGACTTCTGCGCTGTGAAACGCCCGCACTTCTACGGGCATACGGCTTGCAGGACTCACGCCCCTTGTGCTAACAAGAAAGGGGATTTGAAATTCTGGGACCCGCTGAACTGTACGGTTTGCCAGGCTCACATAGCTGATGGCTTCCATAACTCTCCCTCAGCGGAGATCAGGGACATTGCTCGAGAGAAGCTACGCAAATGGGTGCGTGGCTTCCAGAAGAATGCCACCGGACCGTACCTGGCCACTGAAGAATTGAGGTCACTTCTGTTCCCAAAGGCCTCCCCTGATTCTGTGGTGCCCAAGGATTTGATCCCCACTGTCCAAATTACGGTGGAACCTGATGTAGTCATGGCCCAGTCCATGCACGATTGCCGCCTAGATTCCGATGATGACGAACACATGTCGGATGTCTCGGAGGGTACGGAGAAGACCCTCATGGCTCAAGGAGCTGAAGATGACGAAGACCAGGTGGAATACGCCGAGTCGGAGCAAGAGGTCGCTCCTCCTTCCATCTCCGCCCCTACTCCTACACCGACGGAAGTGTCTCTCCCGTCTACCTCCACGACCCCGGAACCCTCATCATCCACTCAGGAAATGATCCGGTTGATTAGAGCCGTCATGGACGACAAGTTAAAGGAGAATCAGGAGTTCATCAGGTCCATGATGGGACCCAAAGAACCGAAGAAGATGTCGGTTAAGGATCTCCCCGCTTGCTCTCATGCCAACCCATGGAGGTATGCTGAGCATATGGTGATAGCGACCGGCAGAATCTTTGTCAGCGACAAGATCGGCTCGGTCCCCCTGGAAGATGTGGAATTCTTCCCAAATTTTGAGGCCTACCTGGACTGTTACGTCCGACTTCGCTCTGAACCTGCCTCTAAAGAAGAGACCGAACCGAAAGAAGAGATAGTGTTCGATCTCGCGAAGGCCCAGGCTATGCTAGCCAACACGTTCAAGAGTAGGGGTTTTACCTGCTCTAAGCTTCCGGCCCTGAGCAAGAAGCACCCTACCTACGTCGCACCTGAAAATGCAGTACTTCCATTCATGGAAAAGGCCTTCGCTGCGTGCCTTAAAGCTGTGGAAGAGGGGAAAGCCTGCCCTGCACTGGAGGAGTGCAGACCCTTCTCCATAGCTACTCCCCCTGACGCTCGACACTGGAAGGACATCCAGCATACTTTCGTCGTGGGAAAGCTAGATCCTGACGTCGCCGGACGTCAGTTTAATGAAGACCTCCCGAAACTTAACGATCACCTCCTTCGTCGGGAACAAGATACGAAGGAGAGGCTCGCAGCATCTATGTCCCACCAGGTCCAACTTGACATTATGGCCTGTGACACCAGAGTACCAGACCACTACATGGTACTTGCCAAATCCCACATGGCAACCCTGGTGAAGGACATGTACCACTTCATGAAGGCTCGGAGAGCCTGTCGTGAATTCGTGTTCGCAGGTGCCACTGTGAAACACGAACCCCGGAGGCTGATTTCCTCCAACATCTGGGGCAAACACCTCTTTCCTTCTGACCTTGTGAAGGAGATCACCGACAAAGCCGCCACGGAGAATAGGAACCTTCTCCACAAGTGGGGCATGTCAAAGAAGAGGAAATCCTCTCAGGACGACGGACCTCAACCTAAGAGGAAATCTTCGAAACAGAAACCCCAGCAACGTCAACCAAGACGTCAGTTTCCGGGACCCGCTACCTCCCAAGTGGCAGCAGCCACAACAGACCTTTCAACTGGTCACCCAACCGGTGTTGTCACAGTCACCGGTCTTCACCCCTGCTTTCGAGCAACAGACGACTACCTTTCGTCCCAAAGGTAGAGGCTCAAACAGAGGTGCAGGCAGAGACACGTCTTGCCGTCCCTCCAGAGGCAGAGGAGGAAAGGGAGCTAGCGGCCGAGGCAGCAAGCCCTCGGGACACCAGAAGCAATGAAGTGCTTCCGGTGGGAGGAAGACTCCGCCAATTCCAGGATCGTTGGACTTTCGATCCCTGGGCACACAGCATCGTCAAGAAGGGTCTAGGCTGGAGTTGGACTCAACCACCCCCAACATTCCAGCAGTTCTTCCAACAATCAACCCCCCTTCTGGAAGAATATGTCCTAGATCTCTTGAACAAGAAGGTGATAAGGAAGGTAAAGTCCACCAGGTTCCAAGGAAGACTGTTTTGTGTCCCCAAGAAAGACTCCGACAAACTCAGAGTCATTCTGGACTTATCCCCCCTCAACAAGTTCATAGCGAACGACAAGTTCAAGATGCTGACTCTTCAACAAATAAGGACCCTTCTGCCTCGAGGTTCCTACACGGTCTCCATAGACCTGGCGGATGCCTACTGGCACGTTCCAATGAACCATCACGCTTCCTCCTACCTAGGATTTCGACTCCAAAGGAAAAGCTACGCCTTCAGGGCCATGCCCTTCGGCCTCAATGTGGCCCCTCGGATCTTCACAAAGCTGGCGGACGCCATAGTACAACAGCTCCGCCTCCGAAACGTCCAGGTGATGGCCTACCTCGACGACTGGCTAGTTTGGGCTCCATCGCCCGAGGATTGTGTAAAATCCTGCAACAAAGTCACCCAGTACCTAGAACACCTGGGATTCAAGATAAACGAGAAGAAATCTCGCCTCTCTCCAGCTCAGAAGTTCCAGTGGTTAGGAATCCAATGGAACCTTCAGTCACACCGCCTTTCCATCCCCCAGAAGAAAAGGAAGGAAATAGCAGGGTCTGTCAAGCGACTACTAAAATCCAAACGGATTTCAAGACGCCAGCAGGAACGAGTTCTAGGCTCTCTACAGTTCGCCTCTGTAACAAACCCAGTGCTTCGTGCACAGCTAAAGGATGCCGCGGGAGTCTGGAGACGTTCTGCATCCATCGCTCGAAGAGACCTCAAGAGACGGCTCCCAAACAGACTTCGACTTCTCCTCAAGCCGTGGTCGGAAGCAAAGGCCCTGAAAAGGTCCATTCCTCTTCAACACCCACCTCCATCACTCAACATCCACACAGACGCTTCGCTGGAGGGTTGGGAAGGTCACTCCCACCAAAAACAGGCTCAAGGCACCTGGTCTCCCCTGTTCAAGACGTTCCATATAAACATCTTGGAGGCCATGGCGGTCCTTCTAACTCTGAAGAAACTATCCCCGCCTCCCTCGATCCACATTCGTCTAACCCTAGACAACTCGGTGGTAGTCCGATGTCTCAATCGCCAAGGCTCAAGATCGCCCCAGATAAATCAGGTGCTTCTCCCAATCTTCCGTCTGGCAGAGAAGAAGAAGTGGCACCTGTCTGCAGTTCACCTACAAGGATTCCGCAACGTGACAGCGGATGCTCTATCTCGAACAAACCCGATAGAGTCGGAATGGTCTCTAGACGCAAGATCATTCTCCTTCATCTCTCACCAAGTCCCAGAACTTCAGATAGATCTCTTCGCAACGAGCGACAACAATCAACTTCCTCGGTATGTGGCCCCGTACGAGGACCCCAAGGCAGAAGCAGTGGATGCCATGTCACTGGACTGGAACAGATGGTCCAAGATCTACCTGTTCCCCCCCACCAACCTTCTGCTGAAAGTCCTCTCCAAACTGAGAACCTTCAAAGGGACAGCGGCCCTAGTGGCTCCCAAGTGGCCCCGGAGCAACTGGTACCCCCTGGTCCTTGATCTGCAGCCCAAGCTGATCCCTCTCCCGGGCCCAGTTCTCTCCCAACAAGTACAGAAGTCGACTGTCTTCGCTTCATCATCGAAAATCAAGGACCTTCATCTCATGATTTTCTCTCCCTAGCCGCAAAGAAGAGGTTTGGGATCTCGAAGAAAAGTCTGGACTTCCTCGAGGAATACAAGACCGAATCCACAAGACGGCAATACGAATCATCCTGGAGAAAATGGGTCTCTTTCGTCAAGACAAAAAATCCTAAAGAAATCACAATTGATTTCTGCATGTCCTTCTTCATTCACCTTCATGGACAAGGATTAGCAGCCAATACGATTTCAACCTGCAAATCGGCCTTGACCAGACCAATTCTGTATGCCTTCCAAATTGATCTGTCCAGCGACATCTTCAATAAACTACCGAAAGCATGTGCTCGTCTACGCCCAGCACCCCCACCGAAACCGATCTCCTGGTCATTAGACAAGGTGCTCCATTTCGCCTCCAACTTGGATAATGATTCATGCCCTCTCAAGGATCTGACTCAGAAAGTTATATTTCTCTTTGCTCTTGCTTCGGGAGCCCGAGTCAGCGAAATAGTGGCATTATCAAGAGAAGAGGGTCACATCCTGTTTACTGATACAGGAGACATTACCCTCTCCCCTGATCCGACGTTTCTCGCCAAAAATGAATTACCCACCAAAAGATGGGGCCCCTGGAGAATATGCCCCCTGAAGGAAGATGTCTCTCTATGCCCAGTAGAGAGCCTCAAGGTCTATCTTCGCAGAACTTCGAACTTTGGTGGAGGACAACTCTTCAAAGGAGAAACATCGGGCAGCGACCTGTCACTGAAACAATTAAGAGCGAAAAACACCTACTTCATTCGCAGAGCGGATCCTGACAGTACACCCGCCGGTCATGATCCTAGGAAAGTTGCATCATCTCTGAATTTCTTTCAGAGTATGGACTTTGAAAGCCTTAAAAGCTTCACAGGCTGGAAGTCCTCGCGCGTTTTCTTTAAACATTATGCGAAACAAGTGCACGAAGTCAAACATTTTGTGGTAGCCGCAGGTAGTGTTATGAAACCTGCACCTAACTCTGCATAGAACAGTGAGTTACTTGGGACTCTAACTCTTCGGGTGCCTATGTTGACCCTCGAGCGATACATAGTGATGTCGAAAACACTTAGTGTTTTTATAACTGTTCTTATCCCAGGTGAAATGTCATAGTTGTCACACAAGTGCCGCATGCCCTGAGCATGATGTGTTTTAATCAAAGACTAACGTTCCTCGAGAACGAGTGCCTACTAATAAATTTGAAATTCCTTTTCATATTCAAGAGCAAGTCTTTATTACTATGTACATTATGATTACTGTAAATGAACTTTACTTATTGCTGCAATTCATTTAATTTCTGCATTTGTGAAATAAAATTTCTATTTTATTACCTGTGCGTCTCAATCAGCTCCTACTTACTATAAAATACATGCCTGTCATAGTTTTATTATCCCCTTTCCTTATGGTTCATGGAGAAATTAAGATACTAACTCTTAATTTATATTCACTCTGATTATGTAATGTTCCAATACGAATACTTACTCTTCATACCCTGGAGATGAAACCAACCTTCTCAGCACACAGTGTCCAACCACCACTGGTCTGCTTTCAGAATGTTCCTATACGAATGCCAAACATTCAGCTTCGTCTCCAAGTTCTTCAAGTTCTTCTATCAGGGTGAATAGCCCTTCAATACCACTTTGACGTCGGCATGGCCCGTGGGAACTTCACTGCCAAGGGGGGCAGGCAGATTCTTCCCTACGGTTCTTTACTAAGATTACTATGCTATTTTGTCAATGCCCTTGGCACTTACTAATAGGGGAAAATCTACCACGATACATTGATTCTCTGGTATTCTTCCATCAGGACGCCATGGCTTGAGCCCAAAAAACGGATTTTGAGCGAAGCGAAAAATCTATTTTTGGGTGAGGTAGCCATGGCGTCCTGATGGACCCTCCCTGCTACTTCGTCCAGTTTTTAGGTCCCACCCTGCTCTGCTGTATCATGGTGATCGGCAAGCAACTGGCTTCAGGATGAAGACGGTCGTGACGTCATTTAAGCAATGGCGCCCGTTTGTTTACGTCTCGAGTACCAGAAGTAGCCACGGATGAGATTAGCTATGGAACGGCTCCCAGCTATTCTCAGCCCTTACACACCGAAGCATTAACTCTGTTCGGGGTGTAGATAGCTATGTGGCGCGTTAATATATGCGTCCCCTGTTGATATACGATGTCTTAAAAGGGAAACCTTTAGGATACTCGCTCCAGAAGTTAGAATTCTGTGATAACCTGTGGTTAAATTCGCTGGGAATATCTTAGTAGTTATTTACCCAAGGAAGCTACCAAAAAGGAACCTTCCATCAGGACGCCATGGCTATCTCACCCAAAAATAGATTTTTCGCTTCGCTCAAAATCCGTTTATTATTATTATTATTATTATTATTATTATTATTATTATTATTATTATTATTATTATTATTATTATTATAAATTACGTGATTTGACTTATGAATTTCAGTCAGAAAGTTCCGAAATCGTTCAACGCTCGGCTTTGCAGTTAGAAGGAAAGGCTAAGAGACTGGATGTAAAGATGAAAAGACAATTATACTGTGATTTATTACTCTCTCTCTCTCTCTCTCTCTCTCTCTCTCTCTCTCTCTCTCTCTCTCTCTCTCTCTCTCTCTCTCTCTCTCTCTCTCAATATTTTATATATATATATATATATATATATATATATATATATATATATATATATATATATATATATATATATATATATATATATATATATATATATATATATATATATATATATGTATGTATGCGTGTGTGTTATTTAATCATAATTTATTTTCGAGTTTTGTTTTCAATTATAAGAATAACATCCTACCCGTCTACCTGATTCGACCTAAGGGAACACACCGACCATTCTATTGGCCTTGCCCACAACGTCGACATGGAAAATAACCCCTTCCATTATTATAGAATTTA
>NC_090762.1:22903619-22966119 GCF_036898095.1 Palaemon carinicauda
TAGCAAGTAGCTCTTCCGAATGACACTCATGACCCAAGACTCGGCCCCTACTTTTGGCTTCAGGAGAAGGGTAACACTAATCTCAGTGTTTCTCTCCCTTCCCTCTTCCCACCTCCACCCTTCCTGAAAGGAACAGGCTGTTGGTGGATCAAGGAGTCCTCCTTAACGCCACTGCCTGCCTGTACACGACTCTGCCAGGAGAGATATCACACCCTGCACCGAGTTTCTCAACGAAGACGCCACCTCAGGCATAACCAGTTTTGAGATGGAGACAAGGGAAGTGGTGGAAAGCTCTGCAATGGGTCAAGGATTGGGATTGTACCAGGGACAGTGGAGAACACATTTACCCTTGCCCTTACTTTTCTTACTGAGCCCAGGAACCACGACTTCCAACTCCGGCCCATTGCTGGGCGGGGAGGGGCCAACCAAACCTGAGTTACCAACTACTGAAGTCCCTGTCACCAGAGGATCCACTTTGCCCTTCTCCGACGGCCCCACAGTGAAAGGGGATGCCTGCGAACAGATATGCCTCATACATGAAGCACAAAGAGAGCGCGGATCTATGGCCAACTTTGCCATGAAGCCGTTAGGGAGTATGCCCTTCCTCCAGTAAACAAAAAGTTCATGTTTCAATTCCTTAATCACAAGAACCATACACTTTAAGAGAAAGAATCCACAGTTTTGATGAGTGCTGTCATTTCGTTTGTACATCACATCAGTTGAAGCAAACGTGAGTGATGAGCCGATTGGAAGGGAACCAGGGCTTTTCACACCCTTTTCAGTCTGATGAATGCTTGTTATCCATTTCAACTCAAGCCAAAGTAATCTCCCTAAGTAAAATACGAGAGTTTGTATGAAGCGTATAAAAAAACAGGTATGCCAAATAATTACAGGAATAATCTGCTAATAATCTGTAAATTTTATTTAACTTCTTTACTTTTTTTATTTAGTAGTTTAACAAGACCTCCGAGTCAGGATTTACAATTTTCATTGGACTGTTCTGGTTTGCTCAAGATTTAAAATAAGATTGTTATTTTAAATTCCCTTTAATAAAAAAACCTTAACTATAAAAGTAGAAGATTAACAAAACTTCCTAGATCGATTCTTTTCTTTAAGTTGAAATTTGTTGATGATTAAAGTTCAGACATACAGTACTGTACATATAAAAGGTTGACTGTTTAGCCAACTGTATTTCCTGTATACAAACATTGGATTATGTAGGCTATTCTTCAAATATTTTTGGATTAAAAGAGTGATTTATTCAGACAAGACCAAATCACTTCTCTTGGGAGAAAAAGTCCTAAGTCCAACGATGAATCATTTTAATTTATTAACATATTAATTTCTTCAAAAAGTTTGTCATTAAAAAGTTAATAGGGATGATTGTATAAGTTGCAGCTTTAATGGGATCTCCATTACCCATTATGAACATAGATCCTACGTAGGCAAGTAAACTACATGTATACTAGTCAAGCCTTATGAATTATGGTATATTTAATTAGCTTCTGTATTATAACATACATTAGTAAAACAGTATTGTATAGTATAAGGATCCATGAAACATTTTTCTTTAAAAAGAACAGCTTTATTATTCAAAAGACCAGATTACCAAATTGACAGTATAATAGGACATATACATTCAACATGGTACAATAAAACTGAATAATGCCATGAAAAATCTTTAATATATAAAAAGTAAAGCTTTAGTCTGTTTAAATGAGCATTCAACTAATTTGTCAATACAAAAAACATGAAACATAAAGAAGCCTTGGAGAGATAAGCTGGTCCCTCAGTTGATAACTTCAAAATAAGATCGTTGTGAATCTTCTCCAGTCAGCGTACAGATCTCAAACAACATTTCCTTGTTTAACAGCTCCTAAACTGCAATTCTTTTGCCATCCATTCCTGCTTCCAAATCCAGAATGTGATTCTAGTTGAAAAGCTCTAAATATTCATTACAAGAAATACAAGTTAAATGCCACTCAACTCTCATTCACTCCCTTATCACTGAGGTTACTGTCTTAATATACAGTCTACCTGCTAAACAGTTATTGTAGATTGTGCAGGAAAAGGATAAATTTACTTGGTGGAAGAATGGGTGGGGGAAGTAATCAATATGATCAATAACTTTGTTATTCCCTTCTTGATTAAATATTAAAACAAATCTTGAGTATGGCATTATGCCAGGATGAAAAAAAATTGAAACTTGGGAATTGATACAAAAACTGTGATGGAATAAATAATTGATCTTTTGAACAGAATAAAGGATATAAACATCCCACACCAAATGAAGTACAGTACAGTACAGTACAATAGAGTAATGTTTTCAATATTCCATAAGAGCAAAGTTATTGTAAAATATATCAGGAATTTATGGGAGCTTTCAGTTTACTGTCATTAACTAATGAGGGTTTCAGTTAAGACAAAAAATACTAATAATTTTCATAGATTTCAAGCTTTAAATTAAACCTTTTTTTTTCTAGTACTTGAATATTTAACACAAAATCATATCTGCAGACATTATATCAATAGAGTTAACCTTTCTCGCTTAGATTTAATGATAAACCTAAGATCACTCGTATACTGTTCCATTCAACAAAACTTCTGCATGTCTGTTCCAAACTTAAGATAAATCAAATATACCAGAATATATAATAGAAAATGAGATTACAGTATAAGGTTGCTATGAACAGAATATAATGCTGACTATTAATTCTAGATACAGTATTCATGATTATAAGAATTACAGGAAGGAGCAATCCACAAAACACAAATTATTTAAAAATTCAGCTATCAGTGAACATAATTTTAGTCAATATAAAATAGACAACACAACAGAAACTAAATTTGATCACATCTAAGTACACTATGTCTATTCTCTTCAATTTTACAATGAAATGCTATTAAATACCAGGAGAACTGGCACATACTTTCAGGAAATTATTGAAAAATTATGCTGAATAAAAGCTGCATAAGGAGACAACAACACTGATCTTTGCAAGTTCAAATTCATAAAAGCATTTAGTTTACTTAAAAAGCATGTAACATTAAATAGAAATACAATTATACTGAGTTTTTAACTGTATTTTAGTTGCTAGTACAAATTGTAGCAATTAATTGCAAAAAGCAGGGCCACTTTAATCATAATTAGGAAAAAAGATAAAAGTGCAGTACGGAAGTAGCGAATATATAAACACATTCATTGACATTTCAAAAATACACATAATTTCTTTAAACATCAACATTCACCAACAATATCGGACTTCTAACCTCCTGCTTTAGGACTTCTAACCTCCTGCTTTACCATTAATGTCCATAAGGGTGCTGACACACCAAATGTAGCACAGCCGCTTCCCATGGCTAAAGTAATCTGGGCATTTATACACAATAAGGGTACATCAACTGCCTTGATTCACATGAAAGTACTCTGTTGTGGTCACTTCTACTTGAATAAAGACAGTTAATCTGCACGCATATAAACTTGTAGATCAATTTGGCTCTGAGAATTGGACATGCCAGACTTAGTGTGGCTTAATCCTAAGAGAACTTACAAGTTACTTTCAAACTAGTGAAAATAAATCTAATATCTCCAACACACTTTTTTCCCTTTATAAACTCTGACAACAATTCTTACAGAAATATGTCCAAATGACAAAGATTTTTTAGGAAAACTTTATAATGAATAACTCTTTACCCAAACATTGAGGGTAATCAAAACTTACAAATGTGATCTGAAATATAACAACTATTATAGGAGTAAGGCCCATATTATGTTGAACTTAATACCAATATTGACAATGGTAAAATCAAATAATGATGGAAACACTATGTGGGAAAATATTGCATCATTGGTAGTTTTACAATGTGATTCCATCAACAAAAGAAAGTATACATATTTAAAATACAATTGATCAAATGCCATGTAAAAGATTCTATGTTGTTAACATTACTGTATCTGGAAAGGTAACTTCCTTTTTCCAGGTAAATTTATTGAAGCTTATTAAAGTTGCTGGTGTCTTGTATAATCACAACTAGCCTTCAAACATTTAGCTGTCAAAGTTTGAATTGAACAAAATTACCTTTGTTAAAAACGATTCTTAAATTAAAATGCGTGACTAAAGAATGAATTCCTTTACTTATTAATGCTCTACAAAGCTTCCAATAAACTAAGAAATAACACAAAGTTTCTGTTAGTTGCCAAATATTAACATTAACAACAGCTGTCCATCAGTTACACACGAGTGTAAATTAACAAAACACACAATAACTGTTATACAATCTTGAGTTTCAATGAATAAATGCATTGTTATTTTTAAGTATGTTCTCACACATCAGGGTAGTTTCATTAGTAATAAGAAAAATAGTAAATTTCTATACTCTCAACTTTGGTAAAACATTGCTCTAATGCCTAAATGAAAGACAAGTGCCTCTTTTATATATAGATATATAATATATATACTTTGGTTCCAGTATAATTTGTAATCACTGAATAATGAGAGTTCCATGTCATGATATGTCAACAATCTTTCTCTTGATAACGAATTCCTCCTCTCACTGATCATCACTAGAAACTATTATCACATACATCCTACAAAAGGATAAAAGCCTCTACCTTTATGTTCTTGTCTTAAAGGAATTGGATACAATTTTGCCTTTTTGTGGCATTTGGTACATCAGCAGGGATCTATAGATTAATTCTGAATCAGCAATGATCCATTATGCAAATTCTAAATCCATTAACAGTTTACCCCCCACTAGAATTTAACATAAATATGGTGCACATCCTTAGGTACCTAACATGAACAAGTATGGTGGCTATTTATGACTTGACATACTTTATCATTTTCATTTTATCTTGCTTGGCTAACTATACAAAACTTTGGACAGCCTAGAAGAAAAGGAAAAGTAACTTACAATATTTTACATTGTTAGAATGTTGCATGCTCACTTCAATACTAAGAAATAAAGATACAAATGTAGTAACATATTACAATACCAACAAAGGGTTTACAACCCTCAGAATCCAGCATAGAGCTGTTTTAAACACTTGTGCATCTTTTTTGCTAAACATAAATTTAAAAATGACAAAATTCTGTGAGAGCTAGTCTATCAGGTTGAAGCATTACCTCTACTACTGATGTAGAAAGGCAGTAATCTTTTCTCTCAAACCTGTTTTGGTAAATGGCCAGGATATCTATAAAGTGATTTTGATGATTCTGTTTGAAAATATTCATTGGGTTTCTTGATAATGTACTTTACTTTTCATGGGCCTATTAAGATCTGATGATTTGTGGCCCAAGAAACCATCTTATGAAGTCATTGGCAGAAGTATGCACTCTATCAAGACCCCAGTTTAATCTAGGTTACACATTATACAGTACTGTATAAACTACTTTTTGTTGCCACAATAAAGTGTGCAATGCTAACGCAATTTTATATATGTAAGGCTGATGAGTAATTCACTGCAATTTTAAATAATCAAGTGGTTTTATCAGATTATTATTAAAAAAAACTTACTTAGAGTAATGTACTTTTATAGTCGTGTTCTAATATTTAAACCCCAGCTGAATGTGGCCAAGTCTTGAATATTGTAAGAGGATGTTTCATATATTGCAGCAAATAACGGATATTCAAACTCGAGGATTATCCATTTCAACAATACAATTAATAAAAAATATAGTAGTTGCAAAAGGAAAAGACTGATCAATCGTGCCAATATGTAAGTGCTACCTGAAAGTAACCTATCACACCAAATCTATTCCAACGAAATGTCAACTAGAATAGCAACAAACAATTAAGCACTTCTAGGGAAAAAAAAAACACTTCTGGAAGATTGTCATTGGAAGAATATTGCAGCAGTTACATAGATAAGATTAACTTATATCTCTAAATTAGAACACTGTAATCATACTTTAACGGATCTCATAAATCACATGAGGCTAGTCACAAATTTTCGTGCCTTCGCTTGGATTTGCAGAAGAATAAATAATCATTACTGTACCATGGAGATACAACTGTAATGCCTTATGCAGATATAAAAAACTTAACAAAAACAAAGAAAAATCCTTTATCATCTGAGCAAAAGTAAAAGCAACAAACGCTAAGATAAGCTGGAACATTTATAAACCTTACAATATTTTTTTAAAGAAAACTGTAAGGAAGAGAAGACATCAATGTTAAAAACTGCCTCTTCAGCAAGAGAAAAAAATAGTGCAGTTGTACTAAATATAAAATTGAAAAATGATGTAATTACAAAAAAAGTAAGTTTCATCCATTAAATCTAATAGCTACCAAGCACCCATCTGAGAAAAAAATTTCAATGTACCATATGTTGTAGCCCAGTGCAAATCATGCTAAATTTTAATAATTCAGCTTTTGTTATTTTTTATTCTAGTGACTGCCACATGCAGAAGCATTGGAAACATGCAAAAATTTACAAGAATATACCAAAATACTATATTGTATTAAGCATGTGTTGGACATATGAAATTAAAATAAGTACCGTAATACGTGTACAGGCACACCTAATCCTAAAGTATCTACAAGTGAAGTCTTAAAGAAACTGGGTTTTAGGGAGATCCAAGCACTCACACCTACAGCCAAATGAAACAATCTCTTTAAGAAAATAAATGTTTGAGATTATAAAGGTCATATCAAAGGATATGTTAAAAATAAACAACCAACGTAGACGACAACACTGCTAATTTTAAAAGTAATTATTTACTCAAATTCTAATACCTCTACCTGAGCCTTTGAGACCCAAAAAGCTATTATGAAAACTAATTTGAACCTACTTTAATTGTCTCGGTAAATTAAAGAAAAGACTCATCAAGGCACCCAATACCAGTTAATAATTTCCAGGGTCATTCAAACTACAAACAACATCTATTGAAAATAATGAAATGACAAGAAGTGGGTAATGAGAACTTTCGTAAAGCCTATTCAATATACAAATTTAGCAAAACCAATGCATCATATGCACACACAGGTACTATATTGGTTTTCTTTAAAAGAAATAATTCTTAAAGTAAATAAAAGAGAATTAAGTGAACACGAGGGAACGCTTCATTACCAAAAGAATAAAACAACCAATTACTAGGCATAAGAAGACCTCCCATGCTTGAATAAGGTACTTAGGTAATAATCAACATTAGACACAGTGGTCAATGTCTGCTCCAAAAACGACAACAAACATAAGGTACAGATTGCTACTTTTAACCTCCTAATCTCAAAATAAAACAATATAAGTATTAGTAAGAGAAAAAGGCAAAACTGCTTATAAGAATATATCAGCATCGTTATAATTAAGAGAATGCCAGGCATTGCAAAGCAAAAGTTCTGTAGTTAACTTCCAATAAGGGTCTTCAACTATAAAGAAATATTTCAACAGTGTACAACTTGTAATTTGATAATATTAGTTACTCAAAGATACTATATTAACTTGATTTTACAAATGAAGAATAATTCCTATACTGTATCAAAATTCAATGCCCTCTTAAAAAACGAGACTTCTAATGGATGATAAAACAAATTACAGATCATACTTCAAACCCTGTCTGTCCCATGAAATACATATTAAATGCACAAACAAACCATAGACAACCAAATGGTTACTTATGACTTATTTGAAAAGATCTGGAGAAAGTGCGGAAATGCTCCGACTACCAAGGATATCAGTCAGAATGTGATGGAAAGAGCTACTGCCTTGGAATCCAAACTAACACCAGCCTCATGTCACAGGCATATACATTTTCTGAATAAGCCTTGCTTAACCTTTCTTCTAGATTAATGGAAAGAAAAAAATTCTGAACTAAAAGAGCTCCTAAGGCTAAATTATCACAATTGTCGGTGCTCATTCCATAAGCTTTGATTAACTGTTAAATCTTTGAATACACAAGCTCCAGTTAAATGAATAGAGAAAAACAAACATCTGTGTGAATGCAAAATAAAAAAAAAATTTGCATATTAATCAAATGTAAACAGTATACCGCACTTGTCTTTTTCACCCCGTACATATACAAAATTGCATATATACATTCAATTAATATTTTGATTAAATTTAACACCTAAAATTTTTATACTTTTCACTAGGCCAATAAACAACACACAGACGCTGACATAACATTATATCACAATTGAAAGAAACAGTAACAAGGTGTTACTGCTATAGGTAAGGAGGTACAAACCAGGATTTAGATCCCGTACATGATTATTTGAACTACATCACTGCCAAGGGTCTATATATAAATATTTAATTTACTATATCAATATTCATTATCGATGTATTACTGTACTATGTAATCTATTGAAAATGTCATAAGATTACTTGCATCGTTTATTAAGTACGTGATGTGGGCAAACGAAACCTTCCACCTCAATTCATGTGCTTCAGAAACTACAGTATACCAAGTAATCAGTGATGGGTATGTACAAGCTAATTGTTTACAGTAATAAAAGTAAGGATACTTTCTTAGAAAATATATAGTATATCACTGTGTTATATTAAGGGGAATAACATATCGAATATTGCACTCCAATGAATTTTACTTGCTATCCAACTTTATTAATCAATATGGAATGCAATGGAAGCCAATAATAACAACATCCCCTAATCTAAAGCTATATTTTGGCTTATTCGTCCACAAATGTCATGCTCATGAAAAGCAATGTCAAAATAGAAATAATAAAAACAATAAAAAACTAAGCATATGCTAAGCCCTACAACTGCTTCGTAATGCCAAAAGCCAGAAGTAGAAAACATGCTAATGTGCTGCCGGCTTAGAGAAATATGTGCATGTGTATTTACAAACTCATGTTAGGCTTTACGTTCCAGCTCGTCAACTAGCATTCAACTTTCAATGGATATGCACAATTACAACACGTGAAATAAAACCAAAGTCCAATGCATAAACTTGGGTGACGTTTACAACCTCATAATTGTATTTGGCTACTGTGGAAGTTTTAATTTCCGGGTGTTATTTTTGGGTTTTCTAAATTGCACTGATTTTATTAGTCACATATGATCTTCATGAAGAGGAAGGTATACAAGCCTGTTTAAGAGGACTGGTCCATCCTGTTGAATAAATCAGAAGTCACAGGATGACACAATCAAAAGATACCACTCACACAGTGGACTTCAGCTTGGTTCGTATGGCCCTTAGAGAGTGGTAGGTGATCTAGGAGCTTTTATTTCACAAATAATCCTATAATTGGTTTGGTACTTTCTTTGAATGTTGCAATGCAATTCTTTGAATTTTGAATGGTCATGGATTTTCATTGCCTTTTCAAAGATCACATAACTACCACTCTCTTTACCCCAAACATAAAGAGCAAGGCACAAACTTTCACAGAGCTTCTGTCACATTGTCCTCTGCAAGAATGTAAAACCAACCAACCAATCAAACAATTCTCCTCTTCACCTCAACTACATTTTTTCCTTCAGAGCTGTAGCCAAGCTCTTTATCTGCTCATTCTCATGCTCTGAAAACTTCCCCATGTATTCCTTCAGTTGTTCTGTCTTCAGAAGCTCAAAGGTAGGTTCTGAAATGAAACACTGCCAATTAAATGATATTCACACATAAATGTACAGTATATGCATATGCTGAATATACTCATATATATAGATATATACACAAACACACACATATATATAAATATATATAAAAATATATATGTATATATATATATATATATATATATATATATATATATATATATATATATATATATATATATATATTATTATTATTACTTGCTAAGCTACAACCCTAGTTGGAAAAGCAGGATGCTATAGGCCCAGAGGCCCCAACAGGGAAAGTAGCTCAGTGAGGAAAGGAAACAAGGAAAATAAAATATTTCAGGAAGAGTAACAACATTGAAATAAATATTTCCAGTATAAACTATAAAAACTTTAACAAAACAATAGGAAAAGAAATAAGATGGAAGAGTGTGCTTGAGTGTACCCTCAAGCAAAAGAACTCTAAACCAAGGCAGTGGAAGACCATGGTACAGAGGTTATGGCACTACCCAAGACTAGAGAACAATGGTTTGATTTTGGAGTGTCCTTCTCCTAGAAGAGCTGCTTACCATAGCTAAAGAGTCTCTTCTACCCTTACCAAGAGAAAAGTGGCCACTGAACAATTACAGTGCAGTAACCCCTTGAGTGAAGAAGAATTATTTGGTAATCTGTGTTGTCAGGTGTATGAGGACAGAGGAGAATATGTAAAGAATAAGCCAGACTATTCAGTGTGTATGTAGGCAAAAGGGAAAATGAACCGTAACCAGAGAGAAGGATCCAATGTAGTACTGTCTGGCCAGTCAAAAGACCCCATAACTCTCTAGCGGTAGTATCTCAACGGGTATAAATAAATAAAAACACTGATGTCCTACTCACCATCTGCTGACAAGGCAGTCATCATTGACAAGATATTAGCTATAATCTCCACTGGAAGGAATTGAGTAGGGTTCCCGACGACAAATGTCAAGACTTCCACTAACTTTGTATTCTCAATCATTTCCTTCTTGACATCTTTAGAAAATGCAAGCACCAGAGCCAAGGCTGCTTCATTTACCATCACTGCATGCTCTGAACCAAGCATCAGTACTAAAGGAGCAATGCATCCAGCTGATACCAGTGACTTGATAACCTCATCATTTCCTTCACAATTTTTTATTGTCCAGGCCAGCAAACGACTTGACTCGCCTTGTACACCTGGATGGTCTTTAGTGTAACACCAGCTGACTAGATGGCTTACCACTTTGCTATCCCCACCAACCTAAACAAAAGAAACTCATTATATTTTCAAAATATGACTTCATGAACATTATAATTTGACTACTGCTTTTGAATGGATGAAATTGATTAATTAAAACTGCTATGTTGTACAGTATTTCAAATGAACTTAAAAATTTTCAAACCTGACTTAATTTACAATAATTTCCCTTTGATACCAATACCTTAGGGTATACAAGTCATTTGTGCAAAAAATATTCATTAATGCTTTCAATTAGGTAGGGTAAAACATTTTCTTAATATTAGTGACAATCATTTACGTTGTCCTCCTTTAGACTACAGCTTTTCAAAAACTTAACACTAGAAAAAAAAAAAAAGCCTTAAGTTGATCCACTGCTAATTTCAGAGATTTCAAGTCTCACCTTTACTGCTGCTTCACTTTGTCCATCAATGATCATACGAAGAGTTGCCAAAAGCTTGAACACCACTGGGAAAGTTTCAATTGCAGTTGCCATTGGAAGCAGTACATCCAGAACGCCCTTAAAGATAAAATTGACATTAATTACTATTGCAATGAATGGACGAATTATTTCAGCTTACAAGAATATAGTATCAAAACTGTTAGGATCTCATATACTGTTGAAGGAAAAATACAAAGATGTGAATCAAAGATGTTATGCCGATAATACTTTTGTAAGTTTGATAAGTGATTATAAGGATTAAACAGATCCAAAACTTTGTTTCTAATTAAACTAACAAGTATTTTTTTTTATTTATTTTTTTTTTTTAGTAATAAATACACTTCTTTTGAAGTACTCGTGAATATTAATCCATCAGCTAGCTGTAAGTTTTTCTTTAAACTATCCATACAGATCATTGACTTAATATTTTGTTTCTTGGGAATAAAGCATTATTCCCCAAAAGTTATTTGCATCTCTGGGCTATAAAAACAAGCGTGCAATAAAAATTTGTAGTTAGTATTTCTACCTAGATGAAAGAAACAGGGCCTCCAGTAAAGTGCAAATTCTTACCCCCTTTAGTCACCTACTGCTGCTACCTAATGTTCTTTGCTTTATGAAAGTGAATTAAAATGCATCTGCAGTTCCACTCATTCATAACACAGTGGATTATACTGGTACTGCATATGAATTCCACTCTAAAAAACAGTAGTTTATGTTTGTTAAACAACTTTGCATTCAAGAAATAAGGAATAGTTATTCAACAGTACATATTTTTGATATTGTAAAGCTGACTTGCCATTCAGAATGAAGAAAAATTCAAGTGCTAAACTTTCAGCTCCTTGATGGAATTCATGCTCGACCAGTGGTTCATAGGCCATATATAAATTATGCCTCATTTAATTCACTCTGAGGAATGCCTACTACTTGTGAAAAGAAAGAACTGAACAATCTTCAACTACTAACCAGCTGTGAAACAACTTTTCTGGAGAATGCATTATCACCAAAATAACTACCGACTGCTGTACAATGAAAGAAAATCTCACCTGTTTCACCAGTTCTGGTTTGTTTTGTCTAGCAATGCTTAGATTACGAAGGGCAGAGAGTAGAGCATGTTGTAGTCGAATATCTCCTTCCCCAGAGTTATGGCTTGAAAGAACTTTGAGCAATTTTTCTGCAATACCACTTTCAACCATCTGGATACAGTGAGCATCTGAAATACAGTATTATATATGTACTGTTGAGCAATTTTTTTATGGCTAAACTGGAGTACCGAGACAAAAATGCATATGCAGAGACAGCCTGAATAACTAAAAGGGTGATGGTTTACGTTTGAAATAGGAAAAGAGGGATTTCTGGAATTCTTCACCCAAGTTGCAACTAACAGCATGAATGAATACAAGTCCAATAAGTTATGAGTAATATCTTTTAAATGAAATACAGCAAAGATAAAATTACATCACAAGGTACTGTACCTACAGTAGTATACATTGAGAAAAAAAATTTCAAGTTCTATTCATAAGAAACATTAGCACTTTGAATTTGCTAGTTTGTATTCTTGCCTTCTCTGCTTTACCATTCATTATACTTACTGTATACAGTAATACCTCAAAATGCAAAAGTTTCTGTATAGGAAAAATTCACGATACGAAACGAGATTTGCTTGACCGACGAAGAATAATTATTAAATTCACGTGCCACAAAACTGGAAACTCACCTCCATCGACTTGCTTTCCCATTGATGCTAGTTACCTCCGTAAGATTTTGCTCTTCTATTTCATATCAATAAGTACATTTATAAGTTAAAAAACACAATGAACACTACTGTACAGTATGTACGTACGTACAATGCTACTAAATACAGTACAGTATATCAAAACCTTAGCGATATATTTTTCTTTCATTTCAGTAAATAATAGATTGTAACATTTTTTTTTCTTTTAATGTCATGATTATTCATTTGCAATTAACTTTACATCCATAAAGTACATTTTTAAATTAAAAAACACAAAGAGTAGATTTGTATTGTATATACTGTATATGAATGCACAATGCTACCACACATATCAAACACATCAACAATATATTTTCCTTTCATTTCGGTAAACAAATAACAGGTCGCAACAAATCTTTTCCTTTTAATGTCATCATTATTTACAATTAATTTTATAACAGTAAGCATATTTTTGAATTACAAAACACAATGAATAGAACTGTATTGTATGTACGAACACACAATGCTACTACGCATATCAAAACATTAGCGATATATTTTACTTTCATTTTGTTAAATAAATAACAGATCGTAAAAATTTTTCCTTTTAATTTCATGATTATTTACTTACAATTAATTCTATATCAATAAGTACATTTTTAGATTAAAAAACGCAATGGACGAACAGTAATGTATTGTGTGGATGTACAGTATGTATGCACACAAAATGCTACTATGCATATCAAACATTAGAAATATATTTTTCGTTCATTTCAATAAATATATAACAGTTGAAAACTATTTACTGAAGAATGAAAGTTTATTCATTAAACAAAGTACAGTGTATGTACATATTTCATCAACGAATCTTGCTTGTATTGCAATTTTTCTCTAAAGGTTCCTAGTCCTTACCAGAGGTTGATATGGGGTCAGTTTGATTTGATTATCAGATATAAACTGAATACATCTCACTAGAGATAGCTGTTTCCCAGTGAAACAGGAGAGAATATTTTTCCTCTTCAAGAGACTATACAGTTATTTTTATTCTTTCTTAGTGAAGAAAGACATTTTACTCTTTCTAAATCTTTCTCAGTGGACAAAGATTTTTTCAAACTCTCTTAGTGAAGACTTATAGTCATGTGATTTTATAAATCATATGATTGTATTATTCGCTACAAAGTTTATGATTCCCTTTTAGATGACAGTTCCTGACAGTTGAGTAGCCAGGTTCTGTAGTCTTAAGGAGTCGCTAATAATGGTGACAGCTCCATGCTCCCAGTATATTGCATAGCTCTATGAATACAATGCAAATACAGGTTGAGGGAACCAGCAGGCATTGGTGGTCTCTGGCATTGTCCCCCCCCCCCATTAAGTTTACAGCATAGATGTTGTTTTATGGGGGCTTTTTGTGGCGTCGTTGCTTATGGGTATCTCACATTTTGGGGCATTGTTGCTCCTGGACTCATTGTTATTAGAACAACTTTGCTTCTGACTTTTATGCCCATGGTTATATGATAGTTTCCAGTGACCTTGGGGTAGTTGGTTGCATTTGAAGTTGGGGTTTCTTGACCATTTCATAAATTTGTGCTTCTGGAGTTATAGTATATGCAGTTGTTTTATTCTGGATTTGGTATTATCTTTCGTAGAATATTTATTTGGAATTTTTTCTCCTGAATTTGTATCTTTTGAAATTATCATTACACTAGAGGGTTTAGTAGTTCTACACATCCTGAATTTATTGCAATACGGAAGTAGTAGCAAGGATTGTGTTTTTTGAAGTCCGCTTTTTACTTGCAGTACCACTCTCTAAAAACTTTTACATCAGGGTTAACTCTTCCAGAATACCTTTTCAGCGAGTAGTGAATTCTTCTTATATTTTCTCAAGACCTCTTTTAATGGTTGGACCAGAACCATATTTAGATCTCTATTTTACTTTTTACATTCTTATTGTACACAAAGCAAGCCTAAAGACAAGGTTGGGATTATACTGTCATAACAATGGGTATATGTACATACATTTGTTTTAACTTTATATTGTTTTATTTCATTTGTAAAAGATGTGAGATTGGAAGTATGTTTAGGACTAGAAGGATGGATATATTGGCTTTGTGTGAGACAAAGATAAAAGGGAAAGGTGAAGTGATGTTTGGTGGAATGTCTGGTAGAGTGTCTGGGATTGAAAGGGGAAGAGCAAGAGGTGTGACTTTATTACTGAGTGAATGGATGACAGGTAAAGTAGTGGAATGGAAAGAGATATCATCTAGGTTAATGTGGGTAAGGGTTAGGTTTGGTAGGGAATGTTGGGCTTTTGTCAGTGTGTATGGGCCAGGTTGTGAGAAAAGTGAAGAAGAGCAGAATGAGTTCTGGAATGAATTAACTAGGTGTGTAGAAGGACTTGGTTGAAGGAATTATGTATTTGTCATGGGTGACTTAAATGCTAGAGTGGGCGCTGGAGAGGTAGAAGGTGTCATTGAGAAGTATGGCATACCAGGTGAAAATGAGAGTGGTGAGAGACTAGTAGATATGTGTGTTGAGCAAGAGAGGGTGATAAGTTCTAGCTTTCTCAAGAAGAAAGATGAAAACAAGTATACATGGGTAAGAGTGGCAAATGGAACAGTGGTAGAAAGGGCGTTAATGGATTATGTGTTGATAACTAAAAGATTGTTTGGAAGATTGAAAGACGTGCACGTGTTTAGGGGTAGGGCTAACGGTATGTCTGATCATTTTTGGGTGGAAGGAAAATTAGTTGTAGCAAAAGAGTGGGGGAATAGAGTAGGTGGATGTAAAAGGGAGCTAGTGAGGGTTGAAGAGCTAATAAAACCGGGGGTAAAAAGTAAATATCAAGAAAGGTTGAAAATGACATATGACGAAGTGAAAGTAAGAGAAACGGGTAATTTAGAGGAGGAGTGGAAGTTAGTAAAAGAAAATTTTGTTGGTATTGCAAGTGATGTGTGTAGCAAGAAGGTTGTTGGAGGCAGCATGAGGAAGGGCAGTGAATGGTGGAAGGAAGGAGTGAAGGTAAAAGTGGAAGACAAAAAGAGGGCTTTTGAAGAATGACTGCAGAGTAATAGTGTAGAGAAGTATGAAAGATATAGAGAGAAAAATGTGAAGTAAAGCGCAAGGTAAGTGAGGCAAAGAGGGCAGCTGACCTGAGGTGGGGTCAGGGAATAAGAAGTAATTTTGGAAAGAAGTGAAGAGAGTAAGGAAGGCTGGTTCAAGAATTGAAGAGACAGTGAAAGATGGAAATGGAAGGTTGTTAAAAGGAGAGGAGGCAAGGAAAAGGTGGGCGAAATATTTTGAAAGTTTATTGAATGTTAAGGATAATAGGGAGGCAGATATAATTGCTGTTGCAGGTGTTGAGGTGCTGGTGATGGGAGATGGGAATGAGAGAGAGATTACAAAAGAGGAAGTGAGGAGAGCACTAGATGAAACGAGAGTAGGAAAAGCATCTGGTATGGATGGTGTGAGAGCTGAGATGTTGAAGGAAGGGGGTGTGACTGTACTGGAATGGTTGGTGAGATTGTTTAATATGTGGTTTTTGTTGTCAATGGTACCAGTAGATTGGGTTTGTACATGTATTGTACCACTATATAAGGGTAAGGGAGATGTGCATGAGTGTTGTAATTCCAGGGGTATTAGTTTGTTGAGTGTGGTGGGAAAAGTGTATGGTAGAGTACTGATTAATAGGATTAAGGATAAAACAGAGAATGCAATCTTAGAAGTATAGGGTGGTTTTAGAAGAGGTAGGGGTTGCATGAATCAGATTTTTACAGTTGGGCAGATATGCGAGAAATATTTAGCAAAAGGTAAGTAGGTGTATGTTGCGTTTATGGATCTGGAGAAAGCGTATGATAGAGTTGATACGGAAGCAATGTGGAATGTGATGAGGTTATATGGAGTTGGTGGAAGGTTGTTGCAAGCAGTGACAAGTTTCTACAAAGGTAGTAAAGCATGTGTTAGGATAGGAAATGAAGTGAGCGATTGGTTTCCGGTGAGAGTAGGGCTGGCACAGGGATGTGTGATGTCGCAGTGGTTGTTTAACTTGTATGTTGATGGAGTGGTGAGAGAGGTGAATGCTCGAGTGCTTGGATGAGGATTGAAACTGGTAGACGAGAATGACGATGAATGGGGGGTAAATCAGTTATTTGCGGATGATACTGTACTGGTTGCAGACGCGGAAGAGAAGCTTGCCCGATTAGTGACAGAATTTGGAAGAGTGTGAGAGAGAAGGAAGTTGAGAGTTAATGTGGGTAAGAGTAAGGTTATGAGATGTACAAGAAGGGAGGGTAGTGCAAGGTTGAATGTCATATTGAATGGAGAGTTACTTGAGGAGGTGGATCAGTTTAAGTACTTGGGGTCTGGTGTTGCAGCAAATGGTGGAGTGGAAGCAGATGTACGTCAGAGAGTGAATGAAGGATGCAAAGTGTTGGGGGCAGTTAAGGGAGTAGTAAAAAATAGAGGGTTGGGGATGAATGTAAAGAGAGTTCTGTATGAGAAAGTGATTGTACCAACTGTTATGTATGGATTGGAGTTGTGGGGAATGAAAGTGATGGAGAGACAGAAATTGAATGTGTTTGAGATGAAATGTCTAAGGAGTATGGCTGGTGTATCTCGAGTAGATAGGGTTAGGAACGAAGTAGTGAGGGTGAGAACGGGTGTAAGAAATGAGTTAGCAGCTAGAGTGGATATGAATGTGTTGAGGTGGTTTGGCCATGTTGAGAGAATGGAAAATGGCTGTCTGCTAAAGAAGGTGACGAATGTAAGAGTTGATGGGAGAAGTACAAGAGGAAGGCCAAGGTTTCGTGGATGGATGGAGTGAAGGAAGCTCTGGGTGATAGGAGGATAAATGTGAGAGAGGCAAGAGAGCGTGCTAGAAATAGGAATGAACAGCAAGCGATTGTGACGCAGTTCCGGTAGGCTCTGCTTCCTCCTCCGATGCTTTGGAAGACCGCGGAGGCAGCAGCAGTAGGGGATTCAGCATTATGAAGCTTCATCTGTGGTGGATAATGTGGGAGAGTGGGCTATGGCACCCCTAGCAGTACCAGCCGAACTTGGTCAAGTCCCTTGTCAAGCTGATATTTGATATACAGTACAGTATATGTGGGCCATCACTATCCATGCTATTACATTATCCCCGTATCAATATTCAACAATTACTTTTGATTTACTTTCGCTTGGCATCATCTTATCTCAAGGTTACTGCTGTATTGCAATTATGTGCACAAACAGTGTCAATAACACGGAGTTATATAATTTTCTTAACATCAGCACCAATATGTTAAAGGGTATCACAGTTTCCATACAGTTTGTTTATAGACCTCATTATTAGTTATCATAGGAACTCTCTCTCTCTCTCTCTCTCTCTCTCTCTCTCTCTCTCTCTCTCTCTCTCTCTCTCTCTCTCTCTCTCTCTCTCTCTCTCTCTTGGACATTTATAAGAAATTCCTTGTATCATTACTTGATGTTTCATATGGGAATATTAGTAACGCATCAAATGGAAATCCTTTGATTTGCCTCTCGCCTTCCGCCAGAAATATGACGCCATCAGGCTTTTTTTTGTAATATACGTTAAGTTGTACTATCTCATAACTACTGATACAGAATACCAAAACACTTGATATCGTTACTCGGTGTTTTGATGATAGGAACACTGTAATAAGATTACTCTGTAACACGCCAAAAGGAAATCATTCGGCTTGCCATCGTGCTTCCCCCAGAAATACGTCACAAGGCATGTGACGTAACCTCTACAAAGAATGACTTGAAAAATATGTAAATACCTTTTCTTTTTTCTTGCAAGGAATGAAAGAAAATACTAACGTAGCAAGCAAACGTATTTCATTTTCATAATGTAAAAGGAAATATATTAATTTTAAGAAAGTATTTGTCCTATCAGTGTACTTTCTTTAGATACATATCAATCTATCATCAGAAATTAAATAAAACTAGAACGAAGTCAAATTTATGCTAAGTAGTACTCATAACAACCAATACAGACCCACAAAATACTTTGTATTGTTACTTGATATTTCGATGATGGGAATACTAATACTAATCGTTAGCCTATTGGAAGGAAATCACTCTATTGCCCAGTCACTTTCTGCCGGTGACGTCACCAGACTCATGATATGAACTCGACAGATATTAAAACATTTCTTAATGTACCGATTTCTGAAAATGAATACTGTATATTAATTAAATAAAATGCAAATTTACCAAGATTTTATACAAGAAAATAAATTATTTCCAAGGAAATATTTGTCCTATTAGCGTAGTATTTCTGATAGACTTGTGATGTCATTACCCTGAAAAAAATTGTCGCAAAGTCGAACAGTCATAAGTTGACGACTACCTGTACTTGGGTAGCAACCAAAGAAACATACTTTTCCAAGAGGGGAAGAAGAAGCTTTCTTACTCCTCACACCGGTTATTTATGTTGCAATACTGTCCCCAACATGAGACGCAAAGAGAATGTCAATACTAATCAATGAGAAACAATTTTCATGAACAGTCTATGCAATAGTAGCTAACAAATCCAGAGGATGACATATTTAAACATTTGAGAGCACTAACATTTAAACAATCTGGAGAAGGGGTAGATAGTGAAAATGTTACAACACACAGACTGTAAAGACAATGAGAGACAGGGACACCACAAATTATTTTCTTGCCATTAACTGCTAGATATTGCATTACTTTACTAGTCACAAGACAGTTGAAAGGAAAGAAAATGGGAAAATGTTTAGATTTTACAGGTAAATATCAATAAAACCTCTCTTCTAAAGAAACAATATGATCATCAGTGGAGGTTCATAGAAATAATAAACTTACCACTTCTAGCAAAATTCCCCATTGCAAGAGCACCAGCAATCTGCAGATCCTCTAAATCCGAAGTGAGCCAATCCACTAATTCTTTGTACACAGAGCCATTACCGCCATCATAGATGATGTTCATACTCTCATCTGTTAAAACAAAGGAAGAAAAGATATAAGAATTTCAATGAACTTTCTAAAATGACATCTAATCCCACATATGTTAATAAAATTCTGATGTTCAGTAGCTCTTACAATTACCTATTGAAATGTACTCTGGCTGAAAACGTTGCACCAGGGAAATAAGTACATAAATGAACTAATTCTGACAAAGGTTCATTAATATTCCAAGCTTTTCATCAATATTTCAGTTTCTGTATTTTTTACTGAACTTGCCTACTGAAAATCTTGTAAAACTTCTAAAACTACTTCGCCTTTAAGTTGTTTTATCTACTTTCTAATGAAAATACTGTACATGAATGATATTTATTATAACAAGATTAAAATCCCAGTAAAGTACATATACTAGCGTTTGCTTAAAAGAATACAGTAGAATACAATTAGAAACCTTAATGTACAGTAGTTAGACCATGAAAACCACAAAACATTTATCTATTTCAGAAGTCACATCATTCATATATAACAACATTTTTGTTTCCAAATAGTGGTAGTAGCTGTGAGTGCACACACACACACCACTTGGCCATGTTAGGCATTCATCAATCCAATGTTTGACTTGTTGAAAACTATCAAAAGATTAGAACAAGATTTTTAATGCTATAATCACATCGTCTTCTACTATTCATCTTTTACACCTTAATTTTCTCTTGGAACTTTACTGGGTGATAAATCTTTGGATTTCAACACTTGTACAGTCAGTGTTTTTTTCATCAGCTGGCCTCAGGTTTTCCAGCACATTTTATATGTACGGTACTGAAATAATTCTGAAGTGTTTTTCTATTGTTTTTTTTTCTCTCTAATATTTGACGTTTAAAATTTTTGAGATCCATAAAGTAGGTTTATGGAATATCATTAAGTCGGTAATGATCATTAAGGAGAAATATCTGCAACTGCACACAATTAATTTTCACCTAGGAAGAACCACCTGTTCTGTTTATTTCAGGATGCAGCAGCAACTTACACAACTTACAGATGCAAACACCATTGCCTCACCACCACTGTCCTTGTCTAGTCCACCACAATAACTTAGGTATGAGGGTATTCTATTCCTGCATTCTAGCTGTGGGCAAGTTCCAATCACAACACAGCTCGATATGCTCTTGGATATTCCTAAAATGAGGCATGGTTCTGCAGCATCATCCCCTTGGAATTTATTAGGCACAAGTTTTATCTCAAGATGGCTGTCTGGATTACATTCAAGTCAGCCAAAGATTGTGAATGGGAATGAAACCAAAGTTGAAACAGTAACAGGCATAACAGCTAGGAAAAGGAATAGTCAATATCACACCCACGACCATGAATCCTTGAGCAGTAGCAGTTTACTTTCCAAGACATCTGCAGCAGAAGACAGTGCCTACTAAGTTGCTTTGAATCTGCCAGTAGTAGCAATTATCAAACTAATGCTCCAACTACGAGACAGGAAACAGACAATCCAGATGACCTGTCTTAGGAAAAGAGTAGCACTAATTTCCAGATGTGACAAGAATGTCAGTGACTGAGATAGTTGGACAGCATCTAAACTGTGCCGCCGCCGCGCCCCCCCCCCCCCCCCCCCTCTACAGATAGCCAGAACATCATTCCACTTTGTACAGGAGGATTAAAGACATCGACATACTGTTTTTTGTTAAGCATATGTAACCACAAGACTTCATAACAGAGCAGCACTTCTGCTCTTAGGACAGGACTCCAGCCTGAGTGAAATAGCATAAGACCAGCAAGCTAGTAGTGGAAGAATTAGGATAACAGTGTAAAAGAGTTTATCCCAGATCCACTTTCTGTCGTTGTAGAATAAGGTTTCCTATGTCTTGACCTCCAGGGACTCTTGGAAAAAGTAAGAGAAGAGGCTTGCTTTATCCAGCAATTATGGTGCACCTTTAAATTGAAGCGGCGGTGGCAAGTGAGCAGCAGAGAGAAGGTCCAGCAAATTATACTGCAGACCTCTGGCTACACATTATTCCTTTGTCTGCAACCAAATTCCTATCAAAGGTATCAGTTATTAATATTTCAAAATTCAAAACAATTTGGTTTGATTACTCTCTGGAATGCTATTAAACCTATGGTGCTTTTTTTTTTTTATAGAAAGTAATGGGTATCAACCACACCCTAAAATAACTAGATTAAGAGAATCCTTACCCCCTACGAGAATGAGTACAATAAGATCAGTGGCAGTTTTTATAATTGGTGGTGATAATTCAGAGCTCGGACTGTTACGATGACGCCTTACTACCTCTACAACAGCCTCGCAAATTCCTCCTTTAGCTACTTGAGTCTTGACACATTCTGAAATTGAACAAACAATAATTTGATTTGAAATCCACAGAATGTTGTTTAGTTACAATGCTATTTAAAAGAAATTGACAGAACTAGGCATTTGATAAATATACTGTATATAGCTTTCTTTGTCATAGAATGATAGCAACAGGAGACTAAAAATAAATTAAATGATGCTTGTAATCACCTGTTTCCGCAATATTAGTAATAAGCTCTAATGCAGTCTCTGTAACCTCAGCAGACTCATTTATCTTCAGGACACGCACCAGCTGTGGTGTAATATCTCGTGATACCACTAATCCTCGTCCAACCACTAAAATTGAAGAAAAAAATATTTAAGTTTCAATTATGGGCATAGATAATTTCTTATTAAAGTAACATTATTATTATCACTGTGAAAGTAATTCAAACAAACTAATTTATTGTATATAATTTCTTGCTCTTTGAGTGAGACCAAAAGATTCATTCTTGAAATGCTGTAGGATGAAATCGTGCAAAGAAAGAATTGTGACTGAACACCCAAGAAAAATGTTTGTAATATAAAGGGAATAAAAAGTGACTGACAAAATGTAACAGATTGAGGCTTTTTAAACATTGCTAAGAACCTTGATACTGACTCTGGTGCATATGTGAGTACACTACATCCAAGGTACAATATAACCTTGCAATAAAGGACATATTTAAGATCAAATCCAGATAACCAGTCATGTCCAGGTGGTATAAAAGTCACCATAAGAAAATGATGTACATTAGTTCTTAAATAATTAAATTTATTTACATAAAAGTAACTAAATAATTTTTACGTTATTGTCATATTTTCATAATAAATAGCCTATTTCAGAAAAACAGTAATTCTATAATGAAATAAAAATTTCTCTTTGCAAGCCAAGCTGGGAAAATATAAATACTGTCAGCTGATTTCAAGCTACCACCATCGAGGATATGAGCACACATAACATAAACTATAGGTCTCTTAATATAATTTCCAAACTTATTTAAAACATCTTTATATAATAAATATTACAGTAACACCAATACACTATGTTATCAATAACTAGTTTTCATAGTTTATAAAAAGCTATTAGTATTATTACTGCAGTTATCAATTTGATGTATAAATGCATCTTTTTATGTTTGTTTGTTTGTTCGTTCGTTGAGATTGGCGATGAAACGTAAACAAAATAATGATGCCCATAAACGTAAAATAAATATCTTCCCTTTGGGCGTTGTATGATATAGAATCAACTTTATTTCATTCATTTTTAATTTCTCAGGATACAGTAAGTAAAACTATGTTTGTATTAACACCCTCTTTACATATCCAATACCTAGCCGTCACTAAACACAGATGGTTTTTGTAATTTAGTAGCCATCTTATACTGTACCATAGATATGAAATAAATTAATTAAAATTTGGCTTGATTTTTAACTTACTCTTGTCTGAAGGCAGTTTTATGCATGAAAATATATGATACAATATTTACATTTATTGACAAATATAGCAGCCATATACAACTTTTTATGATTTTGTTGGATTTTAATCATTGGGAAAAAAGTACAGTAGTTTCAAGATTGCCTACTAGTGATTCTCAGTGTTGTAATTATTTTACGCTAGCAGCTATCTTTGTTTTTGTGAGTTTTACCTTATTTACATTCAGCCAAGGGCAAAAAATGAAAGCGTGTTAATCTCAGCTGCTTGTTTTGATGTTACCCCAAGTGTTGTGGATACAGTAGTCCTACTTACAAATTGGTAGGATTTTGCTAGATTTTATGCTTTGGGAAACATACAGTATTTTTTACATAAAAAAATCAGGGATAATGGAGAGCATTTTTCCCATTATAGAGATTAGTATTTTACCATGGACCTACACTACTTCCTCATTCTTACTTTCTGTCCATTCCCTTTTCCATTTCTCAATCATTTTAAGAATTGTCAGTACATGAAATTTACCTCTAATATAAATATAAAATTCTCTGGCTAGAGACTCCTCTGAAGAGTATAAATTACTTGCTAAGGAAAGTTTTCCGCAAGCAAATCCTAATAAAATTACCACTTGATATATCACTCACCTGTATCAGCCATACAAGTGAGGGACAGGAGGACATGAGTAGGAATATCTTCATCTTCGGCAAATTTGTCCAAATACTGGCAAAGGACATCAACCAGTTCAGCTTCCATTGACTGATCCTATAAAGCAAAAAAAAAAAATTATCCAAAACAATGAAGTGGAAGAAACTCTGACTGTTCTGGAAGAAAATATTTGACAAAGAGTGTTTATCAAAGTGTTTCTTGAGGACTTGGTGACTAAACTGAGTGGGAAATGATGCATTTAGAATAAAATCACTGCATTTTGAAATGTTCAAAACTTCTAAATATCAAACATACCTGGACTGTGTCATATGAGTTTAAGAGATTGAGAAGGAATCCGGTGGAAACAAGACGCAACTGGTGGTCATCAGGTGAGTTTGGAAGATTTGCAGCCCTTTGTAGAAGTCCTAAGAGCTGTGCAGCTCCACCAGACTCCATCACACTAACACGGCCACCATCTGGAAGATACACTGTAGTCAAGAAAACGTTGAAAAATATTAACAAAAGAAGTAGCATTGCCAAAAAAATGCTATAAAAATGTACAATCAATACATAAATTCACTATGCTAATACAGCAACTAGATTTGCAAGACTGGATGTTCAAAGTACAGTACTGATGATAAAATAAGAGTGGATGAAGGCTTAGCTAAAACAGTATCATAAGGTCCACTACTGTATACAATACCAACTATCATGAGGCAGTAATTATCAGTAAATTATTCCCATAACCATAACAACTCCAAGTTCATTCTCCATTTCCTTGAGAGAAGCAATGCTGCTTCTCAAATTCATGTACCTGACAAAAATGAGTAACTTAACCCTAACTACATGTACTGAAAGTTTCTTAGCATTACTACACAAGAATTTCATACTAAAATAATACTTCATTTCAAATATGCTTCAATACTTCTCAATTAAAGTTCAACTTATCAAAAATTAATTTTTCTTTTAAATAATAACAAATTAAGGTTTAAAAAGCAAATTTATTTTAAATATGTCATTCAATGATTACATGAATGAAACTCAATTATAAAAAGCATATATGATGACATGGTGGGTGAACAGCTGTTTCTACTGATGGAGGTAAAAGGCAAATAAATTCTTTATCAAAGAAACACACCAACTTTCCCATATCCATAGGGAAGTGGAGAGAAGCCTGTTGACTAAAAAAGTACTTTTCACGCTGCTAGTCATGATTTCTAGTCAGTCACTGTGTAGAGGGAGGCAACTGATCTAAACCATAGAGCCTATTAGCTGAAGGAGAGTTTACCTTTTATTCTAGAGAGCAATATAGATGTATTCTACAGTACAACAATGCAGTATGTGGTCACTGTTTAATTTAAATGAAAAGATGACAATCAAATGAGATAGAGCAGGCAAATTATTTAAAACAAACTAAAGTCAGCCAAGACAAAAATACCAAGCTAGGAAGCACTACCATAGTAAATTTGTAGTGCTAGAAGTATTAAGCATAAAAAATTAAAATACTTGAGGAATATTGGCAAGATCAACACGGCACAGAATGATAAGGCAGACAGTCCATAAGTGACCTGTATGAAATAGAAGAGAAACTTACCATTAATGAAGAATAAAAACACTGCACAAAGAGCAAATCAGAAGCTCCTCATAAAATATGAAAAAGGTCTATAATGCTAATAACATGAATAAGTAAAAGGACAAATTATGGAAGTGTCAGTTTAACATACTGTAACATTGTCATAAATGATTTTGAGCCAGGTTTTCCAATTGCGGTGATAAACATGAAGTAAGCTCATCTCGCACTTCACTATCCTCTGCTCTTTCTCTTAAACCACAAGAATGAGGAAATATTCATCGATTATTTTTTTCCAGAATTTCCATGTCCTTTCTGCAGATCTTTATGCTGATACGTACTTCCATATCTTTATTTTATTGAATTACCATTCCTCTACTCTCAACCCATTTCAATCTTTTAAAACTCAGAAAGTCTTATGTTTCATTCCATGATTACCATTTCTCTTCAGCAGTTCATCATTTACATCAGGAATTTCCTATGATATTGTGGCCATTAACTTTAACATTCTAGTCACACCTTACGAAAATCTTGATTTGAATTGTTGGTCCTCATGTCCTTTTTGCATACAATATTATAGAATTAACAAAAGTTTGACCCTCTCTCTTTTCATGTCACATATGCCACAGCTACACTCTTTTCTTAGCAACTCTAAACATGTTTAAAATTTCAGTCCATCAGAATTGTTCTACTTCAAAGACTTCATCTACTGTAATATTCTTATCCACTCCTCTTCTTTATTTGGTCTTGTCATAAATTTAGAACAAAGAAAACCTTACCCCGGGTATATTTTGGGCATATCTTGTGACACAATCTGTTGCATAGTGTATAATACTGTGTTCAGCCTTCCTACAATAGCCACTTCTCTGACTACTTTTTCCTTCGCTTACTTTCCAGACATAAGCTGTATGTATTTTACTTTGCTGACCTTTATTCCTCTCTTTTTCATTCCACTATTTCACATTTTGAAAATTTCCCCTTTCTTTCTTTCTCAAGTTCAACAGTCTACACTTGTTATCGACACACAGAAACTCCAAGAGACCTCCTTTGTTTTAAATTCATCATGGCTTCATTTGTAACTGTGATAAATGGTAATAAATGGGGCACCAATCCTGGCCAGAAGATAACACTTGTCTCAATTAGAGTATTTCCAATACTTTGTTTCTCTAGGTACTTTGCCAAAAGCATTTTCATGATGAATAGGTATGGGAAATAATATCTTCCTCTTTGCATAACTTTTGCCATACTTACCCTCTTATACTACACTTTTTTGTGGACTTCTCTAACTTCAAGCCAAACTGACAATTGCTGAGTTTTATAATTTTGTTTGGTCTTTACTGGGCAGCTCATCATTTTTAAGACTCAGTTTTATTCCTCTACAAGTTCCACTTTGCATGGCATTAAGTAATAGCCACCCTTAGCAGAATTATACACTTAGCTAAAAATGAGAATCATGCAAATGAGTAAACATCTTTCTGCAAAAGTTAAATACATAATTAAAAAGATAATGTCTTCTACCTTCATTCTTGCCAAATATCTACATAAGAAAAAACAAAAAATATCATTAAATAAAATCATTCATCAGAATTAGAAAATCAAGGTTCTGCCCATACAGATTCCATTTGCAGCAAACAGCCCTTATAAAGTTAAAATCAAAAGGCAACTACACCAATCACCGTTTAAAAATTCACATGACATGATTCATGTACAGTATACTCAAAGAAAGAATACAATAAGCAAACTAAATACTGTAGGACAATAACACGAGTAACTGAATACAGTACAAGCAAATTGGTATGGGAGCACAAAGATACAAATTGGTTTACAAGCATCACAGTACGTCAATGTGTGAGCGAAAGTTTCCCTCCTTATGTGCATTTTTTGTGGACAAATACAAACAAGACAAGCGCACAAGGTGCAGAAAGCAATCGTGTTGCACACAGTGTTCACGTGATCTGTATGCCATTTTATTTTGCCTAAGCTCAGATCACCCTGTCTTACTAAAACCTAACTCTTCCAATTTCCAAGCAGCATTTATATGCCATTTTGTTTTGCGCAAGTGCGAATCCCCCCTGTTTTACTGAAACCTAACTCTTCCAATATCCGAGGAGCACTTATAGTAATACCATCTATACACAGATTTGTGCAAGCATCTTTAGAACTGTTCTTTGTAAAGTTGTGACTACGTATTCTATAACAAATTGCAATCGCTATTTTTCACCGTTAATTTAACAGTAACAGTACAATACAGTATTTAGACAGTGGCCCCAAGAAAAGTAAGAAAGACAGTAAGAAGGAGATTATAACTGTAGTGGAGAAAAAAGAAATTAACGAGAAGCATGAACAAGATAAAGGACATATGTGGTAAACCTGGCAAAATTGTACAATTGTACAATCGACAATTTGTACTATTCGTAAGTAATAAGAAGAAATCAAAGCAATTGATCTTGCGAAAAGGGTGCTTGCATTGACAAAGCAACAGCCACACGTTCTTGATAATGTAGACGAGTCACTTTTCTTCTGGATCAATAAGATGCAGTTAGCAGGAGATATGATTACTGTGAACATTATTTGTGAGAAAGCAAAGGTTTTGTATGCAGACCTTGGTAAAAAGGAGCCAAACACATCAGCAGACAAAAAGAGAAAAACCTTCAAGGTGAGCTGTTAGTGATTTGAAAATTTCAAAATCATAACTGGTATCTATAGTGTTGTGTGACAGGATGAAATTGCAAGTTCTGATTTGAAGGCAACAGAGTCATTCTTTGTAGAGTTTAAAAGGTTTGTGGATTCTGAGTTTTTCATACTGCAGCAGGTGTACAGTTGTAATGAGACTGGTCTGTTCTAGAAGAATATACCCACGAAATTCATTACTGCAGAAGAAAAGGCAATTCCCAGTAACAAGCCCATTTCTGGGGCGGCCTGTGACGGCCGGTGAAAGGTCTTTCTTTGTACCTTTCCTAATATAAAACTTCCAAATATACTAGAGAAAGATAAAAGCATGGAATGCAGAGGTTACAACCCTCGCGCAAACACCTTGTAGGTGTCGTGTATTTAACAAAGGCGTGCGAAAACCACTATTCACAGGCTGTCTTCCATTTAGATAATCCTTCGTCAAAATCCCTTTAAAGACTTACTGAAGTGCCATGTCCTGGATATTGGCTGTCAGTCGCCTTCACCTCTCCCTGTCACTAGCCATTTGTGTCACTTGATTTGGAGTACAATTACCTTTCAAGCCCACCACAATCCTGTCCATTTACTTGGTCCTCTGCCTTCCCCTTGATTTCCTGACCTCTATAGGTCCTCTATTTTCACTCTTCTTATGATGTGCCCAGCAAAACTCTGTTGTCTCTTTCTTATTTCCTTTACCATTGTTCTCTGCACTCCAAGTATTGCCATCACCTCCTCATTTGTTACTCTGTTCCTCTAAGATATTTTGAGCATCCTCCTGTAAAACCACATCTCTGCTGCATTTTGCTTGTTTTCCAGCTCTGTGATCCATACGTAAGGGTAGACCACATACTGTATATATTCTTAAAGCGATAATTCTTGTTTGCACACCAATTCTATTATTTGTCAGTAGATTTTTCATGTTTTTAAAGGCAATTTTGGATATCAGGATTCTCCTCTCTATATCTCGTTTTGCTCTACCATCTTGAGTCACCATACTACCCAAGTAAACAAAATTGTTTGATTGCTTTAATCTTTCACTGTTTATTGTTGTATTGCATATTGAGGAGTTATGGGGTCTTTGATGCCACTGCCACTTCAGTTTTTCTAACATTCATTCTTAGTCCCATTAAGTCGCTCTCTCTGTTCATTGTATCCAGAAGTTGTCATAATTTTTCGGCAGCGTTAGCAATGATCAATGTGTCGTCTGCACAACGAATGTTATTTATATTGAATCCTCCAAGGTAATCTCTTCCATACCTATTATGTTTCTCAAGATAATTTCAACTGTACCAAATCCATAAGTCTTTAAAAAGTACATGGTTCAGAAGAATCAGTTGAACATTATGTTGAGGTCAGACAACGAGGGTTGGGCGACTCGGATTTTGCTTGTGGAATGGGCCAATGAGGTTTTTGATGGAGGTAAAGAAGTGCCCCAAGAAGAAGAACCTCGCACTCCAAGCCTTATTACTTATGGACAGTGCTTCTGCCCATCCTCCAGCCACTGAAAGACAACCTTAGAATGAAGTTCCTAGCTCTCAACACACGTGTGGATCACCAGGTGATCCCTAATTTTAAGAAGCTGTACACAACAGCAGTGTTTCAACAATGCTTCAAGATCACGGAAGTGATCAACCTCACCTTCTGAAAGTTTTAGAAAGAACATTTCCACATTGTCAGTTGCTTCAAATGATTGACAAAGTTTGGAAAGGGGTCACCCACAGAACCCTCAATTCTGTGTGGTGAAAACTGTAGCCTGAATGTGTCCTGAATGCAATTTGAACTGATCCAGAAAGCAATTGATGATTGAAATGTGTCCTTGGGCAAGACAATGGGGTTGGAGAAGGACCAAGACGATATCCGCTCTTGTCTGTACGAGCATATTGAGCAGTTGACAACAGAGGAGCTGGTGGAGTTGCATGAGGAGCAGCAACAAAATGTCACCAAGTAGATTTAATCTGAGTAGGAGCAGGGACAGCATGACAAATCTCTGGCTTCTAGGGAAATAAATGATTCTGAAAATGTGGGAAACCCAGCAAAATTTTATACAAATATCATCTAGATAAAGCTTCGGCAGGACGTGCAGCGAACTTATTCACTGTCAATGCAATGTTATATTTCCATACAATTTTAAATAGAAGACGAAAGCAGTTGTTTCTAGATACGTTCCTTGTAAAAGTTGAACGTAGGAGTGTAAAAGAAGAGATGACCAAGTGTCCAGAAAGTGTAAGTTAAGTGATTCAATTACACCAGTGATAGTGAACATCGTTCAAGAGAAAATTCCCAATATTTTACCAGAAGAGGGAGATTCTCCCTCCAACCAGTAACCTCCTCCTTCTCTCATCTCCTTTACGCCAGCCATGACTATCACAACTGTCCTCAAAGGTAAAGTGCAAGTTAATTTGTCAATTTTTTTTTTTTTTTTATTGTGAATCATTAATTCGTATTCATTTCTGATGTTATTATTATTGCTAAGTTTGCCTTTAAGTTGGATGAAACTTTTCTTTTATTCTTAATTCTTATTCTGCCTATAAACATTGAATAAAATCCGGGACCAGTACGTCCTAAGCTTGCAATATTGTTATATTCGTTAACTGCATGCCAATATTTTAAGACCTTACAGTTGTCTCCAGACAGTATGACATTCTATTATGGTCAGAAATTTCGATTCCTCAAATGGTGCACTCTAGTTTCTCAAATGATACGCTCATCCTTGTTACTGGTTTTAAAAAACAATAATTCTAATACTCAATGCCATTCCTACGGCAAGGGAAATGGCAGTGAACGTTAGCAAAGAGTACCCTGCTTGTAAGTCCTGCTATGAATGTATATGTTATGAGATTCGGGTAATAAAAGTTTGTTGGATGATTATATCTTCGATTGTCTTCCTACCATTATTGCTAAGACACGAGATGATAGAAAGGTCTCTTCTGCTCTTGTTGGTGATTTCAATGGTCACTATATGGAGTGGTTAAATTCTTTTTCTCCTACTGATCGCCATGGCTTAAGACCTTTGAACTTTGCCTCTGAATCAGACTGTTAGCAAATCATAAGTGAAGCTACGCACAGGTCTGGTAACCGCTTGGACTTGTATACATTGACACCCCTGGCATTATAACAAGTAAGGTTGGTTCTCCAGTTGGAACATCTGATCATGCCTTAATTTTGTTAGTAATTGAGACTGAGCACCCTGTCCCTGATATGTCATATTTGTGTAAGATTTATATAAAATCTCAGACTAGACTGGAATGTCATTTTGAGTGATTTTTTTAATTTGAATTGGTCACAATTGTATAAATTTTTTGAGCCTTTTGTTCTCTGGAATGAAAATCTGGTCAACATGATTGATAGGCATATCCCTTCTTGTGTACTAAGATACCGTGTGAAAGGCAAACCGTTATTCAACAATAATTGTAGACATGTTTATTTGAAGAAGGAGGACTATCTTTTTTGGAATACCAACAGATTACATTTGACTTAGAATAGCTATACTCGGCTAAGAAAGATGAAAAGTTTTGGTAAGGGCACAACAGTAGATCCATAGTTGTTGCAGCTGAAGACAAAGAGTAAAGAGCATCTGACAAGGGAGTGGGAGGGCTAATCGCTCTGGCTCACCACCTGTCGTTATCTACGCCGTAATTGAATTCAACGGCCGTTCCAGCTCCACTGACGACATGTCCATGTTCCCTATTTTAGAAATTTCAGTTAAAACTGGATGACACCCAATTAAAGAGCATCAATATCTTATCTGTCATTTATCTCATCTCCATAGAAAAGGTGTTCTTATCCAGTTAGTTCAACTCTGCAGTTGTAACTCATCAGGTTATGGTAAGTTGCAACTCAGGGAGATATTATCATATACAGATACTTGTACTTCAATTTACAGTACAGTAACCTCTCTACTGTATGGTAAACTTACCATTAGCTTACTACTGTTATTTAGCCCTTGTTATATGGTAATGTAAACTTACACACAGATTTCATATTGCTTAACAGTTGTCCCTGTTATTAGAGTAAAGGGTGGGTTGTTAACAGTACAAATACACGTTAAATAATTCAATAAATATGGTGTCCGTACTTCGCGGAAATTCTTTTATCGCAGCCGGTCTTGGAACCTATATACCGCTGTAAATGAGGGGCCACTCTACTTCAATACAAAGCATAGTAAGATGCCTCAGATCTACAATTTTCATATTTCAACACATTGCTGATATATATTTAACCAAAATACCCTGTAATAAATTTTGAAAGTAATCTGTATTTTGGCTAATTAATTATTCATACAAACCAGAGTCCTTTAAAATAGGAAACATCTTCAGAATTTGAAACTGCAACTGAATTTGCTAATGAGGTAGTTAATGACAGGTGGTGAGTGCAGGCAAGTAACCCTCCCACTTTCCAGTGCAAGATTCTTCACTTTTGACCTTAGGTTCAGGATTTAACTTTATATAGCTAGTAAGAATATAAACTACTTTCAAAATTTTTTAATTGTTTTTATGCTTATATAAACTTTTCATCCTTTACAATTGAGAGACTTGCTTATTGCTGAGAGAAAGTCCCTTGTTCATTCTTTTTATTACCTGGAATATGCCAGTCTGTCTGGTCCCGTTCGTGAGTAAGGTAGACGAAACCAGCAACCTCCTATCAACCCTTGATAGGGATGAGTAGGCTGATAGGGCTTGGCCTATACTTGGTTAATTACCTGGTACTCTTTCAAAGAGAAAATCTTCCTACCTGAAGGGAAGATACAGCCTAGAATGAAATACCCGATGTATAATAGTTTTTACTAGTTTGTAAATACAAGTTTTTTCTTCCCATTTTCCAGCTTCCATAATTTTGTCTTTTATCAAGGATGATGATGGGATCCAATATTATTGGTGACTTTCCTTCCATTTGTCTGTTTTCTTAGCCCAAAAAAGGCTTGGTTGTTTATACTTGGTGGGGGTGTGCCCAAGAAGATTTTAAACACCACAGGAAGTCTCATGTGTCTGTCTGGCAGTTATGATGGCAGAGTACTATAGTAAAATGTGTACAGACCTTAATTGGACATTGCAAGAAATTATCAAAAGTAATGAGCCCATAGGATTAGAAAGAGGAATTGTAATGAAAGTGACAGTCAAATAGAGAAAGCTTTGAGAGTGTGTGTGTAGCAAGAGGATTTTGTAGTAAAGAGTGAATAACACAAGTGACAGTGAATACAGTACTGTACTTGCACAAGTATTATGCAGTGCTTGAATGTTGTATTTTTTGTTGGAAAAAACGTTGTGAAGTGTTCTGGTTTCTTGATATTTATGGCATTGCTGAAAAGAGATTGTAACATATCGTGATACATGTTAGCCTATATACAGTACAGTACGTTTATGTTGTTCGATTTTGTTGTAATTGATCAATACTTATAGTTTCAAGTTTTTGGAGTGGAGTTATGATATTAATTAGTTTAGGTGGTGTTTTTATCTATAATTCTGACTGCATGACATGTTTTCATTATAATAAAAGTGAGTACTTTATAGCATATAACTAATGCTAGGGTCAAAAGGAAATATAACTGAATGTAAAGTATAAAGTATAAGTAGAAGTGTGGATCAATCTGATCCTGAGTAACCCCAAAACCTATGACATGGTGACCAATTGATCTGGTAATCATTCCAGCATCTTCCCCTTCTTTAAGAGTGGATGGGAGAGAAAAACTAGTAACAGATCTAGTCTAATTAGAGTGGTGCTCAGAAGTGTAGCTTACCACCATCAATGTTGGATTAAGTGTTTAACATTATAACCAAGAGTGCTAACAGATAGGAATACCACTTGGCTGGAGGTCATCTGGGAGCCACCAATATCATCCTAAGGCCTGGTGATCAGCTGAATAAGGCTTAATTGGGGAAAGGCATAGGCATCCATGTGATCCCATGGTTATTGGAAAGCCTCCTTGAGCACTGCCTAGGGATCTGAAACGGGGGATCTAAACACCAGGAGTTTCCTGTTTAGCCGTGTGGATGATCGTGTTGCTGGCGGTCTACACAGCTACAGTAGAGCTTTCAGTGTATGCTGGTGGGCTGTAATCAAAGAGGGTGGGGTGGTTGAGTTCCACATTTTACCAACTTCTGAAAAACTCTCTCTACTCCTGAAGCATACTTCCCAAGAAGCGAGCCATCAGTGTTTACCTAAAAGCTTCAACTTGATGAGGCGAGAAAATGACTATACTGTACAGTTCCTCTGGAATAAGGATGATGCCAGATGCTAGATAAGGCTTAGTCCTCTTTTCTTTCTTAAAGAAATGGCCTGCCACTGAATAGGAGACCACAATCTGTACTCAACATATGAGGATGATCGCAGACAAACAAACGTGTGTCCTACGGGACGAGCAGAGAGAATGTGTTTCTACAGTCAGTTTAGTCAAAAGTCAATTGCAGTAACTACCTTTTCCCCAGGATCTACAGAAATCCTGCTTTGCTTCCAGGATTAACATGAAGCCAATAATCTACAATTCTAACTGAAAATTAAAAAAAAAACATCAAACAGCTTAGGACAGGATACAATAGTATGTCTGTAATTGTTGCAGTTAAAGACAAAAGTCTTTGAATCGTCTTTAACAAAAAAAGTGGACGGGACTACTCGCTTGTGATCAGCACCTGTCATTAACAAATTCAATGGCTGTTCCAGCTCTGGTGAAAACAATCCCTATTTTAAATGATGAACGATTTGTATATGTGGAGGAACAAATGTCAATCTTTATTAATGCAAAAGTATCCCTACAATTTACAAGGTACCAAAAACGCAGGAATGTTGAAATTATTAATTTTGTGAAAATAAATATCTTCAATGTGATTTATTCTCCATGGATGAGACCACATCATGAAGCAAATAAAAACAAAAGCCTAGAAATGGTCAAAGTATGCCCTGACAATGGAAATATAATTGAAAATCTGGCAATATAAAAAGCACATTGAGAATAACACTAAAATAAAATTCCTTCTGTGCCATACAAAGAATAATCCTCTACCACACATTGATTTGACAACATAAAGTAGTAATTTTAGTACTAGTATGAAAAAATAACTGCAAATCATAATAAAATTGGGTTATTCTAGTTAGTGAAATATATGTCAGCCTATGCATTAGAAATAAAAGTCCTCCAGTACAGTACAATAATTCAAGAAGGATCAGGAAGATGAAATTGTAAAGGTTTAAACACCCCAAAAAACACAACAGCTATCAAGGGAATGGCATGCAATAGATTTCATTTATAGTCATCTAAAATGCACTTCAGTCTTACAAAAGGTGATATCAAACCATAGAAGAGGCCTTGCATGTTAATGTGATCGTGCGCCAAAGCACAGCTTTTCAATGAAGCTGAAATTTGGCCACCCACCGTGTTCATAACAAATGTTGCCGAGAGCTCGACAAGCCTGCAGCGCCACTCCAGTCGTAGTACTGGCCATATTCTCTACTAGTATAGGAACAAGGCCACTTGTAACACATCCTAGGCGGCAACTTTCAACCTATAATGAGATGTTAGAATTTTAACAATATTTCATAACAATATCACACTTTTTTAAGTAATATGACAAATTTGGAAATACAGTAATTTGTATTTTTCCTACTACATAAACCTAAGTTCTTTAGGTAGGTGAGATGATTCAGCATGTGCTGGTTTACTCCTAAAAACTTTAATGTGAGGAGTCAATGACCCTTGCTAGTTAGCAGGGGTAGAGGGGGTTAGACTTATCCAGTAGCTACTCTTCATTTTTTATTGCAGGCAGGACTTATATGGGGAAGTTGATTGGAGGACAAGTATATGTAAAGAACTCAGGTTTGTAAAGTAAGGAATGATACAAATTACTTCCAAATTTGTCATTTGTTCCTCTCAGATACAAACCTTTGTTCTTTAAGTAGGATACTTACCTTATGGTGGGTGGAAGTCCTGTTCCAATTGGCCGAAAACTTTGCTCCGGGATAGAAATCTGAGCTCGAAAGAGCGTAGGAAAAGCATCCTGACACCTCTCAAACCATTGGCCCATCGATGCCAAACGGTTGATGGACTCGGTAACCATGGCGGGTGGAAACTCGCTGCTTTACCTAGGGAGTGGGTTGACAATTGTGTACACTATAACACATGACCCACCTCCCCCTTGCACGAAGTTTGGGAACATAATAAATATATTTCAGATCACAAAACAAACATGGGACTTACCTGCAGTAGATTGGAGGCCAGCTTGCCTTTACACGGATACTGTGCCCCAAGAGAGTGAAAGATGAAGAAAGTAAAGTTGTCATTCCTTTACATTCATCCCAGACTAATACCATTGTAACCTCTGCCCTCGACCGACTGCTAATAGTCCTGCAAGGAAGCTAAGGTAGCTAAACCACTTGTTGAGTGACAACCACAGGTCTAAGTGTAAACGTATCTAAGGTCCTGTGTGTTACGTCTTGCAGGTAGTGGGTGGTGAAGGTGGTGGAAATTTCCTTTTCCACGAGTGCCTGTGCCACAGAGAAGTTTCTCATGACTTACACCCCCGACGTCATGAGCTCTGGGTTGTCTGACCTGCTCAGCAGGGGGAGGATTGTGTGCACGGTTGATGTCCTGCTGAATCCAAGAGGAGACCGTATTCTCTGTAATTCTCCTCTTGACTCTGCCTGTACTGACAAGCATATGCTTGATCTGTGGGTGAGCTTCTCTTGTGCACTTGAGATAGCACCTTAATGCTTTTACAGGACATAGTAACAGTTGATCAGGATCCTCAGTTACTTCCTGAAGACTACAAATCTGTAAGGGCCTGAACCTTATAGTCCACTACAGCCTGATTCTGAATCTTAGCAATAAACTCAATGATGAATTTGAGTGCACCTTGCCCTCATCTCCTTCAATGGGCAATATGTCAAAGGATAGCCCAAACAACTTGCTGACCATCTTTGCAGGGGCAAGTGTGAAAAAGAAAACTTTTCATACTCAATAGTGTAGTTCATAGGAGCTCCTTTTAGGGAACGCAGTACTTTGACTATGTCCCAGAGAGGTAGTCTCACTTTTGACTGAGGGCAAGTTAGTTCAAAACTCTGTATGAGCGGAGAAAATTCCATCGAGGAGGAAATATCAAACCCCATTTATTCTAAATACTTGGCTTACAGACTTTCATTGCAGAGACTGAGCAGAGTTTTTCCTTCCGAAGACATCAGAAAAAACTCCGCAGTCGGGGGTATAATGGCACTTGGCTTACAGCCTTTCATTGTAGAAACTGAGCAGAGTTTTTCGTTCCAAAGACATAAGAAAAAACTCGGCAATCAGGGGTATAATGGCTCTAAGTGAAGAGACGCTCGTTCCACGACACCAACCGCAACAGGTTGCCCACTTCACCTAATAGACGTGTTTATAAGTGTTAGGATGGTTCATAGAAAATCTATCAAAAAATAAAAAAGAAATTTTGAAATTTTAAAAATAGATTTCTGTACTATTTTGCTGTTTTTCAGTAATCGCAGGGGAGCTTGGAATGGAGCTCCTGTGATAGACGAGGGATTACCATACTCCCGTAAATAAAAGGCCGTAAAGGTGGTCTGTTGCTTCCACTTTGGCCTTCATTGCTTGTTCCACTGAAAGGCTTCTTCTAAAATCTAGTGTGGGACCTATACCCTTGACTTTGTGAACTATGGTCATAACTGATACCTACCTAGACGTACGATGCATGGACTGTTTTACGAAGCCAGAAAGAACCGAGGCCTGAGTGACCAACAATGATGACCCTCCCCACCAGGAGAAGAAACCACATGAGTTGTTCCAACTGGGGCTATAACACTGTCGTGGGGCAGAGGGAAGGCACACACACTGGACCCGGCACAGACATAGAGGAAGAAGGGGTTATGGGCCCCATACCCTCAGGCACAAGAGTCAAAGTGACGGGCAAAGGAGAAGAGGTGGAACACTCAAGGGCTGGGTCGGGGAACGGGGTAACCCCGGGCAGAGGTGCAACATGCACTTTCGACCCTGATGTCGACTTATACCTAAATTTGGGCACAACACCTCCCAGTGTCAGCACCATTTCCTCAGGCACAGGTGTCACATACTAAGCCTTCACAGTCCGTTTGGGTTTGGGGTGGAGGGACTACCAAAGTTCCTTAAATGAAGGCACCACCGCTCCTTTCACTACTGTCGTTACCAGGACCACAAGGAACACTGGCACTCAGGGAGAAGTAGCCTTAGCTATAAACTCTCTCAACAAAGTCATGCAGGGCCTACTTGAAAGCCATAAGGAAGCCCAAGACTTCGTTAGATTAAACTTGTCATCAGCAGTCAGCAAAGAGAAGGGTGAATATCTTTTAGCTTCCGAAGGGATATGATAAACATGGGATACACCATACAAACCTAAAAAGCCTGACAAGGCAGATCCATGACTTGGGGCTCTTTGCTTCTGATGCATACTCCCTGAGGACCAAACCACGGTACGGGGCACAGGGGTGACAGAAGCAAATGAACCTGTTGAAGGAACCAAAGCAGCAAAAGAGTTTTTCGATGTCTTCTTGGGTATTGCCGAGACAGACCCTGGCAAAGGATTACCTCGTTTCTTTCCCTTCTGGTTGTATGCCTGGCACTGCACAGGAGGCCACAACCTGCACTCGGTGCATGGGGATGATTGCAAATGATTGTGCCCTTTACATGAAGCACAGAGGGAGTGTGGATATACTACTGGTTTACTAATAAACTGGTTACACCGTCCACTGTTCCCTCAGCAAGTACAAATATCTTGCTTTACTTCCATTACACAAGTCCACAACCAATATTCACTTCTAACAAGGGAAAAAAAAAAAAAAAAAAGTTTGATCTAGAGCTGACTATGCATGTGTACTTGTCAATGGACAAAACAGAAATAACAAAAAAAGTGAGGCCACCTGAGCATATGAAGACTTTGGCTCGCAAGGGAAGAGGTATCCGCCAACTTTGTCCTTGAGGCACATGGCACACAGGCTACTCTGTAGTAGAAAAGAACTACTAGTGGAGGTCATGGAGCGATGAAAAAAACGTTCATGAGGAATGAACGTCTGCGAAGGTGCCGAGGACTCGCCTCGAGTCCCGCCGGAGGAATCCCCCAAAGGGGAGACCGAATGGGTGAAGGAAGTCTCTCCCGTGGATGGAAAAAAGGCAACCAACATCTGCTGCTGCTGTTGCCAATTCTACCAGCAAGCAGGAAGATTGCCGAACAGTGGCTGGTGGAGGGACTTTCCCTAGGAAGGGAAAATTCCAACACCTGGAGTTGAACCTCTGGGCAGCATTCTTTGCTTCCCCTCAATGAGCTCTAGCTCAAATTGAAGGTTGATATCAAGTGTTTCCTGAGAACAAAGACAGAGCTTGTTCTCTGGGTTACCCGAAAAATGACGTCAGCGTGATGGAGAGGAACGAACAAGTGAAGGAAATCTCTTTCATGGATGGGAAAAGGCAACCAACATCTGCTGCCATTGTCGGTAATTCTCCCTGTAAGCAGGAAGATTGCCTGGAGTTGAACCTCCGGGCAGCACTCTCTTCTCCCCTCAATGAGCTGTAACTCAAATTGAAGGTCGACATAGAATGTTGCCTAAGAAATGAAGCCGAAGCTTGTTTCTGGATTCCCCCCAAAGGTAATAGCCGAAGAACTCCGGTGGTCCGGATCTGCCGCAGATGCAGGCAAAGAAGATGGAGACAGGCGGGATCATGTGACTTCGCACTCATTACATCGGTTGCTAACTCTGAGGAAAAACAAAAGAGAAAGAATAAAACTCCCACACGAGAGGACAACCTATCCCGCGGACGGGAAAGGTTTCCCCAGAGAGGCGCATGAACAAGCTGAAGATTAAGCACTCCCTACACCCGCTGTCATCATCGAACGAAGGAAAGCGGCATCAAAAGTGCTGTAGAAAAGTCAGAATAACAATATTATTCAACTTTAAAATTGAATTTGATTAGCTGAAGAACCACTCGGAAGAACAGCCTAACCCACGGGCGGGAAAGGTATTCCCCGAGAGGCACAGAATCTGCCACTTCCCTCGTAATGATGGAGAGCAGTGCCGTCACCAAAGAGGAATAAGATTGAAGTTCAGCTCTGGGTAGGCTGCAAGAGGTCTTCCCTACGATGAACTCGCAGGGAGCAAGAGACGTCAACACCCAAACGGAGGATTATTCACACAAGATAACTCCCGTATGGAGGAGGCCAGGTTGGTGCACTCGGAGAAGTGGTGGAGGCCGCCAGCTTAACGTCTGTTCGGGGTCAATGGGGAGGAGGACTGTCTGAGAAGGTTTCTCCGTCATCGAGAATGCCGCACTACGCTGACACTAAACACAGCAAATAACTACAGGTTTAGTGTCTGAACAAGTAAAGCTTTCAGACTGGTGGGATCAGCATGGCTTCATGCCCCTATCCTCTACCAGCTGTTCAACGACTTATTAAACACCTCTAACAATCACCTTCAGCCCACACTGAAAAACTCTATCAAAGGACGATGGTTTGTATGCCGCTTAGGAACAAACAATACTGTACATAGCACAGCATTAAATTTAGCATAAGACATAACAACTGGGACAGTTTCTTTAAAGTGATAGAAGGGCAATATAAACTACAGATTGAAATATCTATTAGAACTGAATGTTTTCATTAATAACATTGGATGCAATACCGTACACAAAAGCATTTAGAAAGTTAAGGATAGAAAAAAAAGTCTTCTCTTTATTATATTACCTTTGCAAGTTCTGCCACCAGTTCTGCACCCTTGGCTTGTGCCTCCTCTGATGAGCTTTTAATGGCACCAGCCAATAATTCAAGCACCCCACCATTGACAAGTGCCTCACAAACTTCTGTCATGTCATCTGCTTGAGAAAATAATTATATAAGATCAGGACAAACAATTGCAGTCAGAAAATACTCTCTTTCATTAGTATAGCTGTTAATGGAATAAGTAAGATTCCTTTAAATGTTGATAAATACAAAACTCTACATTCTGATACTAAGGATTTTACCCAAGATACCTTAAATATAAAGATATCTGCATAGATCAAGCTTTCAATAATTAATGACTAAATGGTTAACTTTATGACGAGCCTAAGAGGATTGACGAAGCTTAAATTTCTGCCATGCATATTCTCCCTCAATGATCCCACAGTAATAAAAATTAAAATAGTAAATTGAGAAGCAATTATTTCTTGTGTATTTTCTCCTCAGTGTACTCATCTATAGCGTGGAGTAAAAGTTATAATATTTTAGATGCTAATTGTATTGTACTTTGCTTTCAAATCTGGTCTTTTCAACATATGAAATGTGGTAATAGTTCAGATGAAACTAAAATAAAATTCACACTTGAAATATGGCCTTCTTAGCCTATGACCCAGCTCCAAAGAATGTTTAAGAAAATGCAGAAGAAAAAGCTACAAAATATTAGAAAGGGGTAAATTTTGTATCGTGTTATCACCTACAAATATGAAAAATTCGTAGATAATTTGTATTTTTCCTAACCATACAAACCTTAGCTATTTAATAGGGGTATTACTTTTGGCGTAGCTGAAATGACGAGCCATTAATTTTTAACGAGGGTTTACTACCCACACCGATAGTTAGCGGGGGCAGGGGAGGGTACCTTGCTACCACCACCCCTCTCACACACCTGTGCTTGAGCTCACTTTGCTTGGAGGTAAGACTTCAAGGGGGATAGAGCTGGCAGGCAAGTTTGGTTAAATAGCTAAGGTTTGTATAGTTAGGAAAAATGTTATTTTCATTAGTAAAATAAATTTTTGAATATACTTACCCGGTGATCATATAGCTGTCAGCTCTGCTGCCCGACAGAAAAACCTAAGGACAAAATACGCCAGCGATCGCTATACAGGTGGGGGTGTACATCAACTGCGCCATCTGTCGAGCAGGTACTCAAGTACTCCATGTCAGCACAGAACCAATTTTCTCCTCGGCCCAATGGGTCTCTATTGGGGAGGAAGGGAGGGTCCTTTAATCTATGATCACCGGGTAAGTATATTCAAAAATTTATTTTACTAATGAAAAATAACATTTTTCAATATTAAACTTAGCCGGTGATCATATAGCTGATTCACACCCAGGGGGGTGGGTAGAGACCAGCATTACATGTTGACATTATTATGAGCTAAGTATTTTGTATTTCATTTTAGCAGTTATTCAAAATAACAAACATAAAATAAATAAGTACCTGGTAAGGAAGTCGACTTGAACAATTACTCTGCCTTTTTAAGTACGTCTTCCTTACTGAGCCTCGCGATCCTCATAGGATGCTGAGCGACTCCTAGGAGCTGAAGTATGAAGGGTTGCAACCCATACTAAAGGACCTCATCAAAACCTCTAATCTAGGCGCTTCTCAAGAAATGACTTTGACCACCCGCCAAATCAAGTAGGATGCGAAAGGCTTCTTAGCCTTCCGGACAACCCAAAAACAATAATAAAACATTTCAAGAGAAAGATTAAAAAAACTTATGGAATTAGGGAATTGTAGTGGTTGAGCCCTCACCCACTACTGCACTCGTTGCTACGAATGGTCCCAGAGTGTAGCAGTTCTCGTAAAGAGACTGGACATTCTTAAGATAAAAAGACGCGAACACTGATTTGCTTTTCCAATAGGTTGCGTCGAATATACTTTGCAGAGATCTATTTTGTTTAAAGGCCACGGAAGTTGCGACAGCTCTAACTTCGTGTGTCCTTACCTTCAGCAAAGCTTGGTCTTCCTCATTCAGATGGGAATGAGCTTCTCGTATTAACAGTCTGATAAAATAGGATAAAGCATTCTTTGACATAGGCCAAGATGGATTCTTAACTGAACACCATAAATCTTCAGACGGGCCTCGTAAAGGTTTTAAATAGAACTTAAGAGCTCTTACAGGACATAAGACTCTTTCTAGTTCATTTCCAACTATACGATAAGTTTGGAATATCGAACGATATTGGTCAAGGCCGAGAAGGCAGCTCGTGTTTGGCTAGAAAACCAAGTTGTAGAACATGTAGCCGTTTCGGATGAGAATCCGATGTTCTTGCTGAAGGCATGAACCTCACTGACTCTTTTAGCTGTGGCTAAGCATATCAGGAAAAGAGTCTTAAAGGTGAGATCTTACAGGGAGGCTGATTGTAGCGGTTCGAACCTGTCTGACATAAGGAATCTTAGTACCACGTCTAAATTCCAACCAGGTGTAACCAAACGACGCTCCTTCGTGGTCTCAAAAGACTTAAGGAGGTCCTGTAGATCTTTATTGTTGGAAAGATCTAAGCCTCTGTGACGGAAGACTGATGCCAACATGCTTCTGTAACCCTTGATAGTGGGAGCTGAAAGAGATCGTTCTTTCCTCAGATATAAGAGAAAGTCAGCTATTTGAGTTACAGAGGTACTGGTCGAGGATACGGATACTGACTTGCACCAATTTCGGAAGATTTCCCACTTCGATTGGTAGACTCTAAGGGTGGATGTTCTCCTTGCTCTAGCAATCGCTCTGGTTGCCTCCTTCGAAAAGCCTCTAGCTCTCGAGTCTTTCGATAGTCTGAAGGCAGTCAGACGAAGAGCGTGGAGGCCTTGGTGTACCTTCTTTACTCGTGGCTGACGTAGAAGGTCCACCCTTAGGGGAAGTGTTCTGGGAACATCTACTAGCCATCGAAGTACCTCGGTGAGCCATTCTCTCGCGGGCCAGAGGGAAGCAACTAGCGTCAACCTTGTCCCTTCGTGAGAGGTGAACTTCTGCAGTACCTTGTTGACAATCTTGAACGGAGGGAATGCATATAGATCTAGATGTGACCAATCTAGTAGAAAGGCATCTATATGAACTGCTGCTGGGTCCGGGATTGGTGGCAAAATATTGGGAGCCTCTTGGTCATCGAGGTTGCGAAGAGATCTATGGTTGGCTGGCTCCAGGTGGCCCAAAGTCTCTTGCATACATCCTTGTGGAGGGTCCATTCTGTTGGAATTATTTGTCCCTTCCGACTGAGACAATCTGCCATGACATTCAAGTTGCCTTGGATGAACCTCGTTACTAGTGAAATGTCTAGACCTTTCGACCAGGTGCGGAGGTCCCTAGCGATCTCGTACCATGTCAGAGAGTAGGTCCCTCCTTGCTTGGAGATGTACGCCAAAGCCGTGGTGTTGTCCGAGTTCACCTCCACCACTTTGCCTTGAAGGAGAGACCTGAAGCTTTTCCAGGTCAGACGTACTGCCAGTAGCTTCTTGCAGTTGAAATGCATTGTCCTTTGACTCGAGTTCCATAATCCCGAGCATTCCCTACCGTCTAATGTCGCACCCCAGCCTACGTCCGATGCGTCCGTGAAGAGAACGTGGTTGGGAGTCTGAACAGTCAGGGGAAGACCCTCTCTAAGGTTGATATAGTCCTTTCACCAAGTCAGACCAGACTTTATCTTTCCGGAAACCGGGATCGAGACCGCTTCTAGCGTCTTGTCCTTTTTCCAGTGAAAAGCTAGATGGTATAGAAGAGGACGGAGGTGTAGTCTTCCTAGTGACACAAATTGATCCACGGATGACAGTGTCCCTACCAGACTCATCCACAGCCTGACTGGGCAGCGTTCCTTCTTCAGCATCTTCTGGATGGATAGCAGGGCTGGGGGTTGATCGTCTTGTTCAGCAACGTCCTCATTAGAGGGTTCCTCATCCGAAACTGATGAGGAAACGGCAACGGAGTGGGCAACGTCTGACTCGCTGAATCCGGTCGCACTGGTGGATGCGTGACGGAGCCGGACGCAAAATCATGGCACTGCTGCACAGTCTGTGAACTGTCAACAACCATGGGTGCGCGAGGAAGTACAGTGTCAACCCGAAACTGTCTAGACTGTCTGGGTTGTGCAGTCAACACCCTACCGGGTTGCTGAGGTTGACGCACTGCGTCACAACAAGTCACCTCTGCTGGTTGTTGAACGTCTTCCTAGTGACACACTGAACGTCAACAACCACCTCCGAGCGTCGCTTAACGTCAACGTGCGACTGGCAACCCACACTGGGTCGCATCGGTGGAGGATCCACCTCAACTGGCAGACGTGAGTAGGATACCTCAGCGTCAACAGGGCGCACACCCAACCGGTTGGAAGGTTGTTGGCCAGAAGGTTCTTCTCCGTATTTAAGTCCTCTATCAAGGACACAAGCTTGGACTGCATGTCTTGCAGCAAAGCCCATTTAGGGTCTACGGGAGCAGGTGTGGCAACAGACGGGGTTAGCGACTGAGGCGGAACCATTTACCATCCCTGGAAGCCTTGTTATGTGTGACATAATAGTACAGCAAAACTTCAAAGGCTCGACAAAAGTTGAGAAGTTGACCTGTAAACAACTTGGAGCGTCTCCTGGCTAGGCGCCAGGGCGAGTCTACCAGAATTGAGAAGTCTACCTGGGCAGAGGCATGAACTCCCAAGCCGAGAACTTCTCTCGAGTCCTATCAGACTCTCGCTCTATAAGCCAGTTTAAAAGAAGGGAAATCAAAGGCTGTATCCCTAAAACTCCTCCTGGTGCAAAAACCAGTCGCCTAGCCAACGTAACGCTCTCTAGGAGAGCGAGAGAGCACTAGCTTAACAACAACGGCTTCGAAGTAGCTAGGCCTAGTGTAAGTTCTGACGTTAGGCGAACGAGGAGCAGCAGTTACAAGATCCGGACGAAGATCCTTAAAAAATCATCATGATTTAATTAAAGTCCATAGGAGGCTAAGCAGCTCAAGGCTCCTCTCCAAATGACAGAGTCCTCAAAGGAATATCAGTAGGAGGGAGAACAGCACTTTCTCATCTACAGGAACCTTGTCCGAGAAAAGCTAGGTTATCTCAGTGAGGGTCTCACTGGTGCAGTAGCAGCAGACCAGAAGGCAACGTTATGTAACTGCTTGACAGTCTGTGAACTGTCAAAAACTGAACTGTCAACCACACCAGGTGCGTGAGGACATACAGCACTGGTGCATTAGTAGCAGACCAGAAGGCAACGTCATGTAACTGCTTGACAGTCTGTGAGCTGGCAACAACCATAGCTGTGTGGGGAAGCAAAGCCTCTACTCCTGACTGACTAGTCTGCTGCGGGCGAGTAGCGGTAACCACAGTGGGTTGCGGAGGTTGACACACAGCGTCAAAACAAAGCAACTTAACTCCACCCTCCTGTTGTTGTGGTAACTCGCGAACGTCAACGGAGGGTAGCGTGCGTCTGTGAACGTCAACGTGCGGCTGGCAGGGTACACTGCGCATGGGTGGTGGAACTCTCACAGGCGGAGTGCGGGAGCAGGTAGCGTCAGTGTCTACTGTACGCACAACCGTGGTTGGTTGTAGGCTAACGGGTGCAGCGTCAACCTTCTCCGCACGATACTCCTGCATAAAAGATGCTAACTGTGTCTGCATAGACTGTAGCAAAGACCACTTAGGGTCTACAGCAGCAGGTGCGGCAACAGACGGTGTTACTGCCTGTTGCGGTACCACTTTGCCTCTCTTAGGAGGTGTGCAGTCATCGGAAGACTGCAGCGAGTCCGAACTGACCCAGTGGCTACACCTGGGCCGTTGGACTTGCGCGGAAGGGACCGACTTGCGCTTAATAAGCTGCGAGACCTTGGTCCAAGGTTTCTTACGAGAAACCTCTTTCGCAGACGAGAAGTAAATGGGCTCTCTCGTCTTTGTGTGGGTGGGGCGATCTTGGGTAGATACGCCCGAAACCACGGAGGGAAAAACGTCTGTTCGTTGATCAAGGCCTGACGAACCCATAAGTCGTTCGACATTACTTCTCCCCTGAGCTTGGGAGCTTGCAAGAGGTCCCGGACTAGGTGAATGACAGGCACGAACAGACCTACCCTCGGACGCAACACTGTAACACTTTGCGCATATCACTTTATCACTTCGATTTTCTGTTTTGCACTTATTTCACTGAAATCGAAATTAATACTAGCAAAAAACAGAAAACATATATAAAGATAAAGAATTCAGTGGCTGGAAAAGAGACTAAACACTAGTTCAAATAAACTACGTTTACAATCTCTCACCGCCCATAGCCTGGGGACAAGAATAAAACCCTAGAAACGTTTTACCTTCTTCCCCGTACAGCGACTAGGGAGGAGAGTCACACGAGAACAACGTTATCCGCTTGAACGGAACGTTTTTTCTCCTCTCTCTCCCTCCGTCTCTATCTCTCTCTCTCTTTCTCTCTTGATTTCGCACCTGAGAGAAGAGCCCAAATATATATCGTCAAAACATGTTATTTGGCTAAAGGAAAAAACTGAAAGGTTTTCCAAATAAAAAGTTCCTTTAATTTAGAATTTAAACCATTTAAGCTAAGAAAGAATGAACGAAACGTCAGAATCGATTTACTCTTACTGCAAAGTGAAACCGTGATACACTCTCTCTCTATCGTAACGATAGAGCGCATGTTGAACGTCCTGAACGTCAACAACTGCATAGTCTAAAAAACTAAACGTTGGTTCATCTTTGAAAACAGTACGAGACTATCAAAGAAATTCTTTCATAAAACATTAAACTTAAAAAGTTTTAAATTCTTTAAAGGCTAAATACGATATAACGGGCTCAACGTTGATTAACTCCGGTTCCAAGTTAGGACCGCCTACTATCAGGAAAGGTCGCATATAAACAAAACATAAAAATTTATTTTTTATATGTTTATAATAAATGGAAAGTTAATCGAAGAGGCCTAATAAAGGCGGAGAGATATAAAATATATAGATCTATAACGTGTTAAGCAAAATTACTAAAAACCTAAACACACTTCCGTCTAAGGGAAGGGTCGGCCATTTAAAAGTGAAAGAGAGTCCATACTCTCTTTGTTACCATAATTAAATCTATCCAAAACGAGTTCAAGTTTTGAGATGAAGATAAAACCCCTGCATAGCGAAAGCTCAAAACTGGAATAGTGTACTTCACCAAATAGTTGTGAAAACAAATCCAGTTAGTAACAGCGTATTTAGTAGGTCTTGCCAGTGGCACGACAGAGAGAAAATTGGTTCTGTGTTGACATGGAGTACTTGAGTACCTGCTCGACAGATGGCGCAGTTGATGTACACCCCCACCTGTATAGCGATCGCTGGCGTATTTTGTCCTTAGGTTTTTCTGTCGGGCAGCAGAGCTGACAGCTATATGATCACCGGCTAAGTTTAATATTGAAAAATACAAATTATCTACGAATTTGTCATTTGTTCCGTAACTGGAATACAAACCACGCTATTTAATAGGGGTGACCCACCCATTAGCAAGGGTGGACGTCCCTGCTAGTCTGGCTTTTGGTTTTGCCCGGGGACTCCTTATTTGAGTGTGTAAGCACCCAAGAAATAAGGAGTCCCTGCACCTCCCTACAACCTTGCTACGCAAGGTCTGCGGCCTACGCAAGCTGTGTGAAGGTATGAAGAAGTGTGACTCGTCCTAGAAAGTTGTTCTGAAGTTCTTTAGATGGAAACTTGTAGACTAGGACTTTCCCAATACCACCTCGTCAGGGTATGGGGACATAACAGTATTAATCTTAATACTAAGAACACAAGGGAGCATGGTTTACCTGCAGTGGTTTGAGGTCAGCTATGCAGAGAACCCTAGATGCTGCTTTCCCCAAGATAGGGGATGATGAAGAAATGAAGAAAAAAGCCCAGTCAAACCTTTTCATTCATGCAGACTAATACCGGGTAACAATGCCCTCAACCTTCTGCTACTTGTCCAATAAGGAGCTTGAGGTTTTAAACCAGCTGTTGTGCATCCACCACAGGACCGATAGAGAACGTATCGAATCTCCTGTGCGTCACGTCTTGCAGGTAGTGGGATGTGAACGTCGTTTGACGTTTCCACACCCCAGCTTGAAGAACCTGCATCACTGAAAAATTTCTTTTGAAGGCCAGGGACGTAGCTATGCCCCTGACATCATGTGCTCTAGGGCGACGTGACGGAGGAGGGTCTGGCTTCAGTGCCAGGTCAATGACCCTGCGAATCCATGCAGAGATGGTGTTCTTGGAGACCCTCCTCTTAGTCCTTCCTGTGCTGACAAATAGTGCTGGCACACGAGGACGAGCTGCGGCTGTTCTTATGAGGTACAGCCTCAAGCTCCTTACTGGGCATAGTAAGAGATGGTCTGGGTCATCTGTTACTGTACGGAGACTAGAAATCCGGAAGGAGTCGAATCGAGGATCCGCTACTCCTGGATTCCTAGCAATAAACTCATGGACGAAGCTGAACGTTACCTCTCCCCATCCCCTTGAATAGGCAATGTCATACAAGAGATCATGCAGTTCGCTGACTCGCTTGGTCGAGGCTAAAGCTAGCACAAATACCGTCTTCCAGGTTAGGTGGCGTAATGGTTCATAGGGAGGTCTCTTAAGAGAACTGAGAACTCGAACCACATTCCATGGGGGAGGTCTCACTTCCGACTGAGGGAAGGTAAGTTCATAACTACGTATGAGTGGAGAAAGTTCTAGCGATGAGGAAATGTCCATTCCTTTCAGCCTGAAGGCGAGACTTAAGGCTGAGCGATGGCCTTTCACTGCTGAGATTGAAAGACGCATTTCTTCACGCAAATACACGAGGAACTCCGCTATTGTTGGGGAATAGTGGCATCGAGTGGAGAGATACCCTTCCACGACACCAACCACAGAAGACTTTCTACTTTGCCTGGTAGACTGCTGCTGAAGACTTTCGCAGGTGTCCAGACATCCTGATCGCAACTTGTTGCGAAAATCTTCTCTCAGAGAGGAGATGCTGGATAGTCTCTAGGCGTGTAGCCGTAGTGAACCTACGGCTTTGTGGAAGATGTTGGTATGTGGTTGTTTGAGTAGATTGTGTCGTGGAGGAAGTTCTCTTGGTGGCACCGTTAGGAGTTGCGGAAGGTCCGGGAACCATTCTGCGTGATGCCATAGCGGAGCTATGAGGGTCACTGAAAGATTGACCAATGTTCTGGGCTTGTTGAGTACCCTCCTCATCAGATAGAACGGGGAAAAGGCGTAAACGTCGATGTTGTCCCACCGTTGTTGGAAAGCATCTTGCCAGAGAGCCTTGGGGTCTGGAACTGGGGAACAGTACAGCGGGAGCCTGAAGTTCAGGGCCGTTGCGAAGAGGTCTACAGTCGGAGAACCCCACAGAGTCAGGACTTTGTTGGCTACTAGATGATCCAAAGACCACTCGGTACTCACTATCCGAGATGCTCTGCTCAGGTTGTCAGTGAGCACATTCCTTTTGCCCAGAATGAAGCGTGCCGATAGTGGTATCGAGTGGATTTCGGCCCATCTCAGTATCTCTACTGCTAGATGGGATAGTTGCTGCGAAAAAGTACCTCCTTCTTTGTTGATGTAGGCCACTACAGTACTGTGGTGTTATCTCTCATCACCACCACAAAGTGACTTGCCAGGTACTGTTGGAACTGTTGAAGGGCCAGAAAGACGACCTTCATCTCTAGGAGATTTATGTGGAGGTACTTTTCTGACTCTGACCAGAGGCCTGAGGTCGTGTGGTGCAGCACGTGGGACCCCCACCCTTTTTTTGAAGCGTCCGAAAACAGCATCAAATCCGGGGGAAGGACGAGAAGATCCACTCCTTTTCGTAGGTTCTCGTCTGCCACCCACCACTGGAGATCCGTCAGTTCTGCAGGTCCCATGGGGATCTGGATGTCTGGGGGAGTCGTACGCTTGATTTCACCGGGACTTGAGTCGCCACATGAGGGATCTCATCCTGAGGCGACCATTGGGAACTAGACGGGCCAGCGATGAAAGGTGACCGAGGAGATGTAACCACAATTGGGGTGGAAGTTCTTCTCGTCTGAGAAAAGGTCTTGCGACCTTCCTCAGCCTTGCTATCCTGTCGTCTGATGGGAAGGCTTTGTGGAGAGTGGTGTCTATAATCATGCCTAGGTATACCAGCCTTTGAGTGGGAAGCAGTGAAGACTTCTCGAGATTTACTATGATCCCCAGATCTTGGCAAAGTCAGAAGTTTGTCTCTGTGTTGAAGAAGGGTTGACACCGAGTCTGCTAGGATTAGCCAGTCGTCCAGATAACCGAGTAGACGGAGGCCAATCCTGTGTGCCCAAGATGATACTAGGGTGAACACTCTGGTGAAGACTTGTGGTGCTGTGGAAAGACTGAAGCACAGCACCTTGAACTGGTACTTTCTTTTGTCTAGACTGAATCTTAAGTACTTCCTTGAAGACGGATGGAATGGGATCTGGAAGTACGCGTCCTTTAGGTCCAGTGTGCACATGAAGTCTTGCGGTCTTACTGTTAGTCTGTGTCCGCCGTCTCCATGCTGAACGGAGTTTGTTTGACAAACTTGTTCAGAGCTGATAGGTTGTGACTGGTCTCCAGCCTCCAGACGCCTTCTTTACAAGAAAGAGTCGACTGAAGAAGCCTGGAGATCCGTCGAGGACCTCTTGGAGAGTGACCTTCTTCAACAGGATCTGGACTTCTGCCCAAAGGGCGTGCCGATCTCATGGCAAGTGAGTTCAATGACACAGGATTCGTCGTCAGGGGAGGTAGAGATGTTATGAACGGGATGCGATATCCTAGACTGATTACAGAGATTGTCCAGGAATCGGGCCCCGAGTTGCTTCCACCTGTTTGAGCAACTTTGTAGGCATCCCCCCACCGGTGGACATGCAGGGGGACTGCCTATCCTAGTGTTTGTGGCCTCGGCTGCTCCCTCTAGGATTCTTGCCTCCCCTGGAGGACTTTTTGCCATTCCTTTCTTTGACAGGAAAGGGCTTAGACACCAAGGTCTTCGCTGCTGTTGTCATCTTAGTAGTCTTGACTCGAGGGGACTGCTGTGGTGCTGGAGGCTTATAGGGCTTGGATGTTAAAGCCCTATGAAGGAGGGAGTCTTGATGAGACTTCCTCCACCTCTCAGCGGCAAGTTCCACATCCTTAGGCTCGAACGGATCCCTCTAGGGAGGAATGTCTTAGCCTATTGATCTCGGTGCTAGTGACCTTTTGATGGAATCTCTCAGCTACTGTATCCAGACGTTTCAGGATGGTATTTGCCCACAAGTTCGAGATTTGGTGGGCCAGAAACTCGATCGTGCGAGTACCTGAGAGAAGGAAGGTTTCCATAGCTTTCCTGGTACGTTCTTTGGAGAAATCCTCAGAACTTATCAGGATATCTAAGGTCCCCAACCAGATATTGACGTGGCTTGCATAGCACACTTCGCAACTTTCTTCTGGTTGAGGATCTCGGCTGCCGAGAACGAGACCTGCCGGTTGGAGAGTCTCTCAAGAGGGACTCCCCTGGGTAGCTCTTCCAGTGAGTGGTGAAGAGGAAGAGCTAAACAAGGCTCCTCAAGGATCTCGAAGTACCTCCTCTGCTGTACGCGAGGAGGTGGGAGGAGCTTGTTGGTGGCACCAGAACGGTTGGAGGAAAACCCGTTGAGTCAGAATTTGCCAAAACGCATGTTCTGACTCTTACTGGTCTCCTCCTGCTGTAGGACTTGCAGCGAAGTCTCCTTCTGTCCCCAAAAGCTCTTCTTGGGGAGAGTCGCGGACATTCCCTGAGTGGCTAGCTGGCTCCATCCTAGTCCTAGTAGAGGACTTCGGCAATGTTTTGGAGTCCTTAGATTCCTTCCTGGGAAGGATGTAGGACTCCAACATTGACGAGGGTGGCATGTTCCTTTCAATCCCCGACTGAGTAGACCCCTCGGTGTGAGGAGAGGTTTCCCCCATTGGTGCGATGGGTGAAATTTTCTCTTCGCGTGATTCCCTTAGGGACGGGAAATCTTCGTCCGAAAGGGAAGGAGAGGCAGTCTGAGGTAAGGAAGGAATCTGCTTCGAAGGCTGCGTGGAGTCAGTTTCACCCTTGGGGAAGTGACTGCGTCTGGAATTCCTCTTTTCTTCTTCAAAGGGGTAGAAGAAGCCATGGTTCTGCGTCCCAATTCAGAGAAGACAGGCTTGAAAGCCTGCGTTACGGCTCTGATCAGTGCACCGAACCAGGGCTGTTGGCTGACAGATGCGCTGTCAAGACATACCCCTTGAAGCGACAGGGATTGAAGGATCCCTGGGAAGAGTCCCCATCATTGGTGGGTTCGCCTGTGGTGGCTTTGGGATCCTGGACCCCTCTAGATGTTTCCCTTCTCCCACAATGCGCAGTGGTATGCGTTTGCAGGGAGGGGAATGAGGCGATGGTGACCTTGCCATGCGTAGTTCAGTAGTCTCGGGCACGGGAGGATATTGACGCTCGCGCGAGGGAGAATATCGGGGCTTGCGCGCAGGAGACTGTTGGCGCGCGCGGGCGCGCAGGATTAATACGCTGAGTGCGCAGGCACGCGGGAGAAAGTTCGCGCGCACCTATACCAGCCGTAGGGCGCGCGCGCAGGAGAAAGATCCCTAGCGCGCGGGAGCGCAGTTGAATCATGTGGGGCGCGTGGGAGCGCGAGAGAAGGCTGGCGCGCAGGTGAGCGCTGGCGCAATGATACTGGTTGGCGCGTGGGAGAAGCCAGCTTTGTTGCCTTCCCAGAAGTACTACGTTCAGTAGATCGTTGGCGCGCAGGAGAGTTGGATGTTGGGCGCGTATGCGCGCAGCCAGGAGACTGATGGCGTGCATGAGGTTGATGGCGCACAGGTGAGTGTTGGCGCGCAGCTGGGCGTGTAGGAGAATGTTGGCGCGTAGGCGCAGGAGAACGTGAGCGCGTATGCGCATGAGGGCACGCATAGCGCGTGATGGAGCTATGCTCCTGTTGGAGCGTATGCGCGTGTTGGCGCATACGCCCTTGATGCCCTGTGTTAGGGTTTAGTGATGAGGCCTAACGAGCTACTAAGGAGCGTTTGTCAGGTCTCGTTGGCGCGTATGTGGTTGGCGCGCCTTAGTGTGCTTAGGTGAAGCTTTGTTAAGCCCATGTAGAAATGGTGATGGCAGTTCGGCAGGTCTGTCGGATGGAGGTCCAGGACCAGTGCAGGAGCAGTGATAGATGATTGGTCTCGAGGCTCCTCTGTGGTGAACTGCATCGAAGATGTTGAACCAAAGAGGCCCCTCCTCACCGCAGGTGAAGGAAAGCCTCTAAGTTGAAGAGGAAGGCGAGCCTTCCGACGAACGCGCCCTCTGGGGGCCGTTGAATCAGCAGGCTGACCTGCAGTCCTACGAAGAGGAGTCTCTGTAAGTGAACTCTCCCGAGGTGAAGAAACACTAGCAGGAGAGACTGACGATGGACTTAGTTTCTCCCTCGAAGGTTGAACAGAAACAGGAGAAATTAAGCCGTCAGCTACTGTAGAGTTTGGAGAGGCAGAGGTGATGGGTGATACTGCATTGGATACCTCTGACACCACAACGTCGACAAGAGACAGAGGATCAACCTCTGACGGTGACGACGATTGCTTGACACCTAATCGGATGTAGTTAAGAAAAACCTCCTTGGAGGGCGAACCCGTAAGCCCCAAGGAGGACCAAAGCTGAAATAAGATGGTTAGTGACATATCCTCCCCCGGGGGAGAGGTAGAGCTGCTTCGCTAGGGGAAGCAACGTCATCACTCAACCCCCGAGGTTGGTAAACAGTACATCGGTCTACGCTACCACTCGACGGTCTCCCGAAAGAGACCGACCAAGTGGAAGCTTCGGAGGAGGTTTGGGCAACAGAAGAAAAGGCCTTGGGTTTTTCTCCTTTCAAAGAAACCTTTGAAGGAGAAATATCCCGTTTGGATTTCTTCTTCCGTCGTTACGAAAACCTCTCCCACTGGGAGGTAGACCACTCCCTACACCTGTTTTTGCTATCACACCGTTGGCCCCTACAAGAAGGACAAAGGACGTGAGGATCAGTTTCGACCGCCGACATAAATGTTCCACAGGGGCGGTCGGGAAACCCAGGGCAGGTGCGCATGATCGCAGAGGCCAACTTCACTTATACAGAACTAGAAAAAAGAAAAGACAAAAGCAATTAAATGGCTGCCAAATGACGGCAAGGATGAGAGCGGACACGTCTGACCACCATCCAAGCCGAGAGCAAAGTGAGCTCAAGCACAGGTGTGTGAGGGGGCGGTGGTACGCAAGCTACCCTCCCCTACCCCCGCTAACTTGCGGTGTGGGTAGTAAACCATCGTTAAAAATTAATGGCTTGTCATTTCAGCTACGCCGAAAGTAATACCCCTATTAAATAGCGTGGTTTGTATTCCAGTTACGGAACAAACAGTATTTTAACTCCAGCACAGTACAGAGCTGTATAAATTAAATACAGTACTCAGACATTGCATTACCAATTTTGTGACTAAGGAATATCCTTGGGCGTGTTAAACTTACTGGCATAATAATCTTAACAGTTTTTGGCGATGGACAAATCAGTAAACGAGTAAAAGTGGCCAGTGTAACTCACCCTGCTGATGTATTTTGTTTAGTAGCTCATCTAACGGCTCAGGAGTTGGATTTTCAGAAGACACACGCAACTTCTCTAAGCTAGCTGTAATTTCCTCTGAAAATTTTAATTTCAACATTAGCTTCGTATTTATAAGATAAACCTTTGATACATTACAAAAAAAAAATGATCTTTACATACACAAATGAAGGAAAAAAGAATGTAGGTAACTTTTATTTGATTAAGAGCTTCCATTGAATAGAATACACACACATCTGAAATTATTAAAATCTAAGTGTTCTATAGTTAAAACTGAATATACACACAAATGTCTAACCTGCTACTACCACTACTTACTTGTAACCTTTACAGGGTAAATTAATCCCAAGGATAATGACATTTTATATCTTGTTTCTTGGTTAGTAACATTGAAACATGAAATTAAAGTCAGTCTTCCAGCTATTTTATAGTGGTATCCAGTTAACCATGGTAGTCCCAAATTTATTTCTTATATTTATCCATGAAGCTATATCTGAGAAATTTACCAGATCATATAAAAGGATTTAAATTACTGAAGAAACTTTCTGGAAAACTAACAGACATATAGTAACCAGGAAAGGGTTTTATAGTTTTTCTGTCAAAATGATAATTTTCTCATTACTTGTGCTGTTTATCCCTTACAGACTGTTGTAATACAAGATTGAGGAGCAACACCGAAGTAAATTGCAGAAAGCACGTGGCTATATCTGTGCTATCCAGAATGGATAACTCGCTCTGCTAGTGATAGAGTATGAAACCATTACCCACGCTAGCATCATGAACAGGAAGGAGATTGAAAAGCATGCGATCACCCTGGCTACCTACGCTGGGGATCCAATGTTTCTTATCACCAGAAAACGGACACTCAATAAGTGTTCATGAATTAGCCAATTCTGCATTTTATCATGACCTTCACTTTCTTTCTCTGTAATCTTCTTTAGGTGGCAGATATCAAAAATTGCATTGTTCTTTGGTATGGACTGAAGGTCCTTACTTTCTCTGAAGCACAAGCCCTCAGAGAAAGGCGAGAAGGGGTTAGGTGGTAACCTTCTATTCTTTAAGGCATCAGGAGACTAATCTGAATGGAATCGGCTCCATTCTGAAAGAGAAGTTCTCTACTGGGAACTTCGAATCTGAGGATAAAGAGAGCATGAGTTCGAAACAAATTCAACGGTCAAGAGGAAGTCTATCAGATAGACCTGTAAGTGTAGGTTGTTAGCATGGCCTTTAGGGCGCGCTTTTTATCTCTCACAGGTTTAAGATCTCTTCCTAAAGGAAGAGATTTCTGCATTGTGCTCCATCCTAGAAGAGGTGCAACGTGTATCATGTGGGGCACATGTAGGTGAGGCACGTCCACATCTAGGTAACACTTGAAATGATGAATCGCGTCTGAGTTGAGTATGCAATAGTGAGGCGCATCTGGGTTGAGCGTGCAATTTTGATGTACGTCTGGGTTATTTGTGGCACACAATGGTGAGGTGCAACCGAGTTACACGTGAGGTGTTGAGGCATGTCTGGGTGGCCCGTGAAGTGGTTAGACGCATCTGTGTGGTGCAGAAAGGGGTGAGGCGCATCTGGTTAACGAGCAAAGTGGTGAGACGCGTGATAACTCGACTGTTCCAAAACTCTCATAGGCTAAGTGTGCCCTGGAGAGGCGCTTGGGGAGTTAGCGTGTGCTACTACCACAGCCTCAGGAAAGGAAGGGGGGTGTCCAGTGGGGATAGGTCAATTAATCCACACTTGCACTCAGATGCGTACACACGTTTATGACAGCACCCATTTTGAGAGACGTGTCGCTAGCCAACACAGAAATTTTCTCACATATGTGGGAGTCATGCTAACAATAACCATGTGTCTTCTACTAGTCTCATGGGGGGATACCAAGCATGTCTTTTCTGCTAGTCTCATGAGGTGATACTAAGACTGGTGTGATGGTGGGTGGCTTTGATGGGAGGAGCCAGAGAAGGAGAGAGATTTCTCTGCCCTCGAAGGGGACAAGCCTCAGGTGTCTAGGGCAGGAGCAGAAATTCTCTCCTCTGTTCCCTTCGAACCCAACATCATCACGAACAACTCCTTGGAAGGGTCCCTAAAACTGGCAGGGCATCATTTTATAATAATGAGGCCTCCTCCTTAGGGGGAAGCATTCCTGTTCCTCTGGGGAAACGGGAAGGTCTTCTGGCCTCAAAACATGGTATAAAGTTAAAGGGCCACCACCTTTCCATTCAGCTACCAGAGGAAACCGACGAGGAACAATCAGAGGGAAGCATACCGGAGGTCAGAGGAAGAGGTCGAGATTTCCATGAGGATGACCCTGAAGATTTAGAGTCCGTTTTGGACTTCTTCCTCCTCCTGCCATACACAAGTAACCACTGCCAACACTTGTCACAAAGAAATTCATGTCTGCAGGAGTGTCTTTTGCAAGTGGGGCACAATAGTTGGGGATTTTCTCCTTTGCACTCATAAAGGTGACGCAATGTCGTCCCAACACCCCCAAGCAAGTCCACATATCTGCAGACATCCCCCACAGCAAAAAATCTCTAACACACTGGAAAGAGATAAAAAATTAGGACTTTATTAGCCAAAATATTCCAGCCAGTAGAAGAATGTCTGCTCTCACTAACGGCTGAATTCTAAGTGATTGCTCAGCGAGCAAGCAAGGCTACCGGCCACCTTTTTACCTCATCATAAAAGCTTAACTGCCGTGTCCTCCAGCTTCGTTGATACTCTGTCGTATGTAAAAGATAAGGGTTTGTATTTGTGTAGGAACAAAGATGAAATTACAGTCAATTGTGTCAATAACTGAATAGCAACATCAATATAAGTAACCCCCACCAACAAAAATGTTGAGGAATGTCTCAATAGAAAATATAACCTTTTGAATAATAAGGGGAGCCAGTTTTTCCTTTTGGAGATGAACAATCCCTCTTCCGATGCGACCTCTCTTCAAAAGCAACAATAAAAGTATGGCCTTGTATCTTTGTACTTGAACCAAACTGGTTGAAGCTGGTTTCTATTTCACTTTTGTTTGAAGTCTGTGTTTTAAATAGATATCTATATCATTAGTTCAATTTATGTTTATATGTTAATTTTAGCTTAATATCTTTTCTCATTAGTACTTCTTAAGTAGTTAGTTAACTAAAAGATTTTTGATTTCATAAAGGTTTGATAGTCTTGGGCTCAAGTTTACTTAGTTTTCCACAATTGTTACCGATTTGTTTTCCTTCATATAACTTTTCTGCCTGGATGCTAAAAAGCTGTGGATTTTTGCTTAGCTCTTCATTGCTGTGATATTGTTTTAATTTGGTAATAATGCTCGTCTAGTAAGCATATGACAGTATATACTAATGGTGTCATCAAGTGTTAAGAATGACCACCATAAACTTTGCATCAATAATGCTAGGCGTACAAAAATACCTTAATGAAGATATATTTTATCTTCTTAGTCTAACTACATTGGAATTTTATGGGGTAGGAAGGTCAAGCTGGCCATTGCTTCAACTGTAAGGCTAGTTCACACCATTCGAATTCTTATGAAACACAAATTTTGATTCAATCTATTCCAACAATAATTTCTTATACCACAGTAGACTGATAACTTAATAACCCTAACCATATATCTATCGTAACAGGAAGAACTCTGTTGGAAAATTGGAGTTTTTTGTGCCTTTGGCAATTAATCAGTTAGATGAATATAATGTATTTTGCTCTTATTCTAATTGGTTGAATATTTTATTTCAAATAAAGGAGGAATTATGAGGTCAAAGAAACCCCTACAGTATGGATGCAGTCCCTTTATCCTAGACTCAACGGTGTTAGATTAAAGTTTTGATGGTCTAAAATAGTACAGTGCACAATAAGCAAGTACACCACATTTTAGGTCTATTTAGTTATGGGAGTCGTCCAGTATCCCAGGTTGGGTTAGTTAGGACAGTGACATTTCAAAATGTGTAAATATATACAAGTACCATGAAGTTAGGATGCATCCTTGTATCTCACTAGTGCCCTAGGTCAGGTTAGATTAGGGAATCCAGTTCAGCATGGACAAAATCCCATGACAGTCGGGTAGGACACAGTGCCCAAGTTAAGTTTTTCTCTCCTCAGTTCAAAAACCTTTGCCTATTCATTATGATTGGAAAGAATGTCAAATTTGCAATAAAATAGAATCTGTTGTAAACATATTTCACATTCATACTGTTATTGATTTCAATTAATGTACGATAATTTAATTTCTCTCTCACCAACACTGAATTTTCTACAGCAGATGTTTGAGTGACACAAGATTTGAGTTTTTTCTTTAAGGAATATGAAAGGGAAATGATCTTTAACGTAGGCCACTTACTATTAGAAATATGAAGAGTTTGCATAATATTTCAATTTCATTGTGGTTGTTGTGAGAGGTAATAGTTACTTTCCTGGCATAGGATATTCTCAAGTACTTGTGGGAGATTTTCTGGGTTGTAAATCATTACCCAATATGTTTACCAGACAAAAACTTAATAAATTGCTATGCTTAAATACCCAGATGTTTTCATACTTCATTTAATTTTTTATGATACTGAAGCTACACAATGGTTGCCTTGTAGATAAGTGCTTGTGGAGAATACAAAATTAGATCTAAAGTATGCTGACTAAAGGTGTCCTGTTAAATTCTTAAAGTATTATACTGATAATTTCCCTAAATCTAGCCATACCTCCCAACGATGGTAAGGAATACATTATCCCAAGTATTAGAGAAGGGGAGACATAGGTCTCCTTCCATACTGGTTAAGGCATGATGTACACAGATAGGCTGAAGTAAATTTAATTTTCTATAGCTTCTGACACCATGTTAGGTTAGGTGGGGTGCTCAAAGCCCACCTTGTCAAGTCATGTCCTGACATACTACGTCAGGTGAAGTAATGTACGGCAAGGTTAGGATCTTTTGTAATATCAGCGGGCAGGTCCTCCTGCGTTGATAGATAATGGGAATTTCTTCCCATTTTCTAGGTATTCATAAGATACAAAAACTGTGTACGTTGTTCTACAAAACCTCTACACAAGAACACCACCTTACCTAAACTTCCCCACCTAACCTAACCTACTAGCCGTGTCTTTACCTAAAGGGGGGGTCGCCTTACACTGCCTTAGTCTTAGCTTACTCTGTTTGATTCATAACCTGTTTCACTCCTAGCAAGGTAACGCAATCGTATTTCGTCTATTTGTATCTGGTAAGTACTTATTCGGGGTATTTGTAACATTCTGAACAGATTTTATACTACGCAAGTTTCCGAGAGTTGAAAATAAGGGAGTTATGGGGCATGGCCGTCATCATGCTTACAGGTGTCCAATAACCTACATACTGTACATCCTTTAGTTAATACCCACATCTGTATTTTCTGTGACTTCTGGCACTGTAAAGGAGGGAAAAGTCCCTGGTCAAGTCAAGTCCCAGTGTTGGTCAGGTTGAAAATTGATCCTTGAAATTATACCGCTGCTGTTTTATGTTATGTGAATATTTGCAAGATTATTATTGATGATACACAGGAACTATTAATTCTTTTTAACTGGTTATGGTTTAATATGTCTCATTTGTGACCAGTATACTGTTAACATTCATTCCCCACTGGGATTCCATAATTACTATTCACAGAAGGCTGAGGCAAAACCAGTGATTTGGCAGAGACGGCATTATTATTATTATTAAATGCTAAGCTACAACCGTAGTTGGAAACGCAGGATGCTATAAGCCCAGGAGCCCCAACAGGGAAAATAGCCCAGTGAGGAGAGGAAATAAAGACAAATGAAATATTTTAAGTATAGTAACAACATTAAAATAAATATTTCCTATAAAAACTTGAACAAAACCAGAGGAAGAGAAACTAGATAGAAGTGTGCCCGAGTGTACCCTCAAGCAAGAGAACTCTAACCCAAGACAGTGGGAGACCATGGTACAGAGGCTATACATCAAGTATAATAACCAGTGGAAAAACACATGTTTCATATAATATGCCAGAAATTAAAGTATCATATTAATATAGGGCAAAGTAACATCTCTCACAATTAGCTTAGGCTACGCTATATGGCAAGAATTGTTTAAAATCTCTTGTTTACTTAGGCCAGTTTGACCAGTATTATGATAAATAACAGGGTGGAGGAGTGAAAATGTCACATGATATTTTTACCCACATGTCAATCTAAATGACAGCTACTAGGTTACAAGCTAAATTTAATATACCCTAAGGCTAATAAACAGATAGCCTTGACTAGAGGTATTCAAGGCTAAGTCAAGTTTACTGTTGGCCTTGCATAAACTGAACTCACCGGTTTTGGATATATTATCATTTGTCTACAATTGGAATTTAAGGGTTGGGCTTTTTACCATTTGAAGCTTTAGTTTCGATTAAGTTAAGAATGATCTAGACAGATTCGGACTTGATCTCGGCTATTTAATCACGCTACAAGGCAAAATTGCATAGACAGTTCCTAAAACAGGCCTATTATGTCTGAATCTGATTTGTCAATTGGCTCAACTTCCGTTGCGTGGAGTACAAGTGACTTAAAAGATACATTTAAAGCTCTTGAAGTTAACACCCTAAAGCCTCTACAGGCTTAACCCTGTCAATCTTCTTCAGTCCTCAAAATAGACAGTGAACCATAAAACAATAAAACTAGATTAAGGTCAGTTTAGGACAGAACCTACAGCAGATAGTAGGGCCACTCACCCATCGTAGTAGTAGTTGTTTAGGCGTGACTAATCTACAGTGGAATGCGTCTAAGGGGCGTCCGGTGGCAG
>NC_090762.1:22971119-22978619 GCF_036898095.1 Palaemon carinicauda
TATATATATATATATACAGGTATATATATATTTATTTATGTATATATATATATATATATATATATATATATATATATATATATATTTATATATATATATATATATATATATATATATATATATATATATATATATATATATATATATCGCCTAACCCTGGCTGGGGCAGATGTGCAAATGATTATCAAGTCAGTTCGAAAGTTGCGCCTGTGAACTGCAACAAACTGTTGGGAAACTATAGGAACTTTCGATTAATCTATGAATTAAATCAGAAAGATTTTGAAGAATAAATGACATAAGTCAAAATAAGGCTGCGGAAATTATTTTCGGCAATTATAATTTTTAAATTTTTAAGATAATTATGATCACAGAAAAATAGTCAATATGTAGCTATAGAAATTACCTACTTTCAAAATTGATGATGTAGATATGAAATCAAATTGAAATCCAATATGGCTTGTAGCTTATGGTCTTCGATGTCTTTTATACCGAATCAATCATCTGAAGATTGAGGCTGATTAGGTATCAGTTTGAATTTACACAGGATCTATGTTTAAAAATTTAATCTTATTGTCTAGTGTCCCCTGAGGAAATTCTTAAGCCAGAAGCTTGGAAAACTTATCAGATAAAAAAGAAAAAAAAAATCTTTACTTGCAATCCATTTTTTTTGGCACAATATCTCTATTGATAACCAGGGTATAATTTACCTTAGTGTTCCCTCATCTCACTTAGTCGTTTTCTTTACTCGAAATTTCTTAAGAAAATTCTTGCAAGTTTTGTGAAATGCTATATTATGTTAAATTATTTTGATGAGAAATGTGAAATAACCAGATTTATTTTATCACCTCTAGGATGTATTAGCTCATGTACAACATTCATAAAAACTGCGTATTTCTGAGAAGAAAAAAAATGGTACAATAATGAAACCAACACTAGATTATTATTATTATTATTATTATTATTATTATTATTATTAGTAGTAGTAGTAGTAGTAGTAGTAGTAGTTGTAGTAGTAGCAGTAGTAGTACTTGGTAAGCTACAACCTTAGTTTGAAAAGCAGGATGCCATAAGCCTTGGACACCTAGCAGGGAAAATAGCATAGTGAGGAAAGGAAACCAGGAAAAATAGAATATTTCAAGAATAGTAACATCATCATCAGCATCTCCTCCTCCTACGCGCATTGATGCAAAGGGCCTCGGTTAGATTTTGCCAGTCGTCTCTATCTTGAGCTTTTAATTCAATACTTCTCCATTCATCATCTCCTACTTCGCGCTCCATAGCCTTCAGCCATGTAGGCCTAGGTCTTCCAACTCCTCTAGTGCCTTGTGTAGCCCAGCTGAACGTTTGGTGAACTAATCTCTCGGGGAGTGCGAAGAACATGCCCAGACCATCTCCATCTACCCCTCATCATGATCTCGTTAACATATGGCACTCGAATAATCTCTCTTATAGTTTCATTTCTAATCCTGTCCTACCATTTAATTCCCAGTATCCTTCTGAGAGCTTTGTCCTCAAATCTATTGGAGATTGTTTCATTGTCATACCTTGACTCATGTCCATAGAGTAACACCGATCTCACTAAACTGATATATAATCTGATTTTTATATGCAATTTCAGGCGATTTGATTTCCAAACTTTACTTAACCTAGCCATTGTCTCATTTGCTTTTTTCAATCTTTCACTAAACTGTAACTCTAATTCTAAAGACTCTGGATTGGAGATCATAGTTCCTAACTACTTAAATGATTCTACCTCATTAATCCTTTCTCCATCCAGTGATATTTCATCTTCCATTGCATACTCCGTTCTCATCATCTCTGTCTTCTATTTATCCTCAGTCCAAACTCGTGTGATATTTCAAGCATTCTGGTAAGCGAGCATTGCAAATCCTGTGGTGTTCGGCTAACAAGGATAGCATCATCAGCATTCTCAAGATCTGCTAAATTCCTATCAACGATCCATTCCAATCCTTCTCCACCATCTCTGACTGGTCTACGCATTACAAAATCCATGAGGAGGATAAGCAACATAGGTGACAACACATTCCCTAGGAGTACTCCACTGTTCACCGGAAATTCATTTGATAAGACTCCATTAACATTAACTTTGCACTTGCTATGCTCATGAACAGACTTAATCAAATTTACATATTTAAGAGGAATTCCATAACAACGCAGGACTCTCCACAAAATTGGTCAGTGCACACTAGCAAAGGCTTTTTCATAGTCTACAAATGCCATCAAAAGGGTATTTCTATATTCTTTGCATTGATGTACGTCTCAAAATGAAAACATTAAAATAGATATTTCCTATATAAGCTATAACAACTTTAAATAAAACAAGAGGGAGATAATTGGATAGAATAGTGTGCCCGAGTGTACCCTCAAGCAAGGGAATTCTAACCCAAGGCAGTGGAAGGTCATAGTACAGAGGCTATGACACTATCCAAGACTAGAGAACAATGGTGTGATTTTGGAGTGTTCTTCTAGAAGAGCTGCTTACCATAGCTAAAGAGTCTCTTTCACTCTTACCAAGAGGAAAGTAAGCAACTGAACAACTAAAGTGCAGAAGTTAACCCCTTGGGTGAAGGAGAAATGTTTGGTAATCTCAGTGTTGTCAGGTATATGAAGACAGAGAAGAATCTGTAAAGAATAGGCCAGACTACTCGGTGTTTGTGTAGGCAAAGGGAAAGTGAACCGTTATCACAGAGAAGGATCCAATGTAGTACTGTCTGGCCAATCAAAGGACCCCATGACTCTCTAGCGGTAGTATCTCAATGGGTAGCCGGTGTCCTGGCCAGCCCAAAGAATTATTGAAAAAATTATAATTCATTTATATTACCTTCTCCAGTACTAATTTCGTTGCTCATTTCTCTTGCCTTTGTTTTTATTGCGGTAAACTTTTGGCAATGTAAAGTAAAAAAAAAAATTACAATCTACATGACTGCATACGTTGATTTCTCAGATAATCTGCAAAACTGAATACGTCGATTTTTCTGATTATCTACAAGACTGAATATGTAAAGTTTTCTGATAATGTACACGACTAAATACGTCGATTTTTCTGATCACCAACACGACTGAATACGTCAATGTTTCTGATCATCTACACGACTGAATACGCCGATTTCTCTGATACCTTACACGACTGAATACTTAAACTTTTCTGATAATCTACACGACTGAATACATAGATTTTTCTTAATATACACGACTGAATACATCGATTTCTCTGATAATTTACACGACTGAATACATCGATTTCTCTGATAATTTACACGACTGAATACGCCGATTTCTCTGATAATCTGCACAACTGAATACGTCGATTTCTCTGACAATCTACACTACCGAATACGTCGATTTCTCACATAATCTACTGATCTACACGATTGGATACCTAGATTTCTCTGATACCTTACGCGACTGAATACATATACTTTTCTGATAATCTACACGACTGAATATATACATAGATTTATCTTAATATACACAACTGAATACATCAATTTCTCTCATAATCTACACGACTGAATACGCCGATTTCTCTGATAATCTGCACAATTGAATACGTCGATTTCTCTGACAATCTACACTACCGAATACGTTGATTTCTCAAATAATCTGCTGATCTACACGATTGGATGCGTAGATTTCTCTGATAATCTACACGACCGAATACTCAGATTTTTCTGATAATCCAAACGACTGAATACGTAGATTTTTCTAATACTCTACACTACTGAATTTCCATTTATTAATTTCTCAGATAATCTACACGACTGAATACACAGATTTCTCTGAAACGTTGCCTAACCTCACACATATAATCTGTTTATTTATTTAAAAAACATTGAATTTTTTTTACAAATATAGTAAACCAGTATTGTTATTATGCTAATTGCTTAAAGCCATTGTAGCACGAAAAGAAATTAATGCTCTCTTAGGATTGATATCTGCTCCTTTACATGTATTTTTTACTGCTAGTTAGATATACCGTTGTATGAAATACTGTAGAGGAAGATTACATTTTAATCGTGGTTTATCAGTCTGTCTCTAAGTAAGGCAATATACATCAAACAAATTATAGTAAGGAAATGTTTAGTGACGATCATCACTTTTCACAAGCTTTTTAAATCTGTTAGGTAAAATAAGTGTTAATATAATTGGTTCTCCATATATTAGCGACGTTTAAGTTTACTATTATTATTATTATTATTATTATTATTATTATTATTATTATTATTATTATTATTATTATTGTTGTTGTTTTTATTATTATTATTATTATTTTAATTTTCATGTTCATTATTATCATCATAATGATTATTGTCTATTATTGTATATCTGAGACCAGCAACGCGAAAAACCTCCATTTTCCTCCCCTGACTCATTATTATTATTATTATTATTATTATTATTATTATTATTATTATTATTATTATTATTATTATTATTATTATTATTATTATTATATACAACCCTAATTATAAACATGATTTTAAAAAAAATCCATGGGTACGAACCCTAGGAGTATTTCATTGAAAATATGGGAAAACTCAAGTACCTTATATATCATTTGTAATTATAATGGATGCAAGTAAACAGCACCAGTCCAGTGAATACCTTTAAAATAACTCCATGGAAGTTTTAAGGTAAAGATAGGAAAAGAATATTTTGGAATTTTCCTTGGGTATGGACTGAAGGAGTTTTTCATTGAAAATATGCGAAAACTAAAATATCCTATATATCCTATATTATTATTATTATTATTATTATTATTATTATTATTATTATTATTATTATTATTCAATTATTATTATTATTATTATTACTTTCTAAGCTTCAATCCTAGTTGGAAAAGCAGGATGCTATAAGCCTAGGGGCTCCAACAGGGAAAATAGCTTAGTGAGGAAAGGAAATAAGGAAAAATAAAATATTTTAAGAAGAGCAACAATATTAAAATAATCACTTTATAAACTATAAAAACTTTAACAAAACAAGTGGAAGAGAAATAAGATGTAAGATAGAACAGTGTGCCCGAGTGTACCCTCAAACAAGAGAACTGTAACCAAGACTGTGGAAGACCATGGTACAGAGGCTAAGGCACTACCCAATGGAACTGATTATTGCCTTCATCATAACAATAATACTTTATAATAATTGTATTAAAATTAATGTTTTTTTTTTTTTTTTTTTTTTTTTTTTTTTGCGGTGGAAGTACACAGTTTAATGACCAAGACCTACAGATTGACTCCATCTGTAGGTCTTGCTAATGAATGTCCCTCGTAGTTTTTGTTTGAATCTTCATTGTAGTTTTTGCTTGAATCTTCATTGTAGTTTTTGTTTGAATCTTCATTGTAGTTTTTGCTTGAATCTTCATTGTAGTTTTTGTTTGAATCTTCATTGTAGTTTTTGTTTGATTCTTCATTGTAGTTTTTGTTTGAATCTTCATTGTAGTTTTTTTTAATCTTCATTGTAGTTTTTGTTTGAATCTTTATTATAGTTTTTGTTTGAATCTTCATTGTAGTTTTGTTTGAATCTTCATTGCAGTTTTTGTTTGAATCTTCATTGTAGTTTTGTTTGAATCTTCATTGCAGTTTTTGTTTGAATCTTCATTGTAGTTTTTGTTTGAATCTTCATTGTATGTAGTTTTTGTTTGAATCTTCATTGCAGTTTTTGTTTGAATCTTCATTGTAGTTTTTGTTTGAATCTTCATTATAGTGTTTGTTTGAATCTTCATTATAGTTTTTGTTTGAATTTTCATTATAGTGTTTGTTTGAATCTTCATTATAGTTTTTGTTTGAATCTCCATTGTAGTTTTTGTTTGAATCTCCATTGTAGTTTTTGTTTGAATCTTCATTATAGTGTTTGTTTGAATCTCCATTGTAGTTTTTGTTTGAATCTCCATTGTAGTTTTTGTTTGAATCTTCATTATAGTGTTTGTTTGAATCTTCATTATAGTTTTTGTTTGAATTTTCATTATAGTGTTTGTTTGAATCTTCATTATAGTTTTTGTTTGAATCTCCATTGTAGTTTTTTGTTTGAATCTCCATTGTAGTTTTTGTTTGAATCTTCATTATAGTGTTTGTTTGAATCTTCATTATAGTTTTTGTTTGAATCTTCATTGTAGTTTTTGTTTGAATCTTCATTATAGTGTTTGTTTGAATCTTCATTATAGTTTTTGTTTGAATCTTCATTATAGTGTTTGTTTGAATCTTCATTATAGTTTTTGTTTGAATTTTCATTGTAGTTTTTGTGTGAATCTTCATTATAGTGTTTGTTTGAATTTTCATTATAGTGTTTGTTTGAAATTTTCATTATAGTTTTTGTTTGAATCTTCATTATAGTGTTTGTTTGAATCTTCATTATAGTTTTTGTTTGAATTTTCATTGTAGTTTTTGTGTGAATCTTCATTATAGTGTTTGTTTGAATTTTCATTATAGTGTTTGTTTGAATTTTCATTGTAGTTTTTGTTTGAATCTTCATTATAGTGTTTGTTTGAATCTTCATTATAGTTTTTGTTTGAATTTTCATTGTAGTTTTTGTGTGAATCTTCATTATAGTGTTTGTTTGAATCTTCATTATAGTTTTTGTTTGAATCTTCATTATAGTGTTTGTTTGAATCTCCATTGTAGTTTTTGTTTGAATCTCCATTGTAGTTTTTGTTTGAATCTTCATTTAGTGTTTGTTTGAATCTTCATTATAGTTTTTGTTTGAATTTTCATTGTAGTTTTTGTTTGAATCTTCATTATATTGTTTGTTTGAATCTTCATTATAGTTTTTTTTGAATCTTCATTATAGTGTTTGTTTGAATCTCCATTGTAGTTTTTGTTTGAATCTTCATTATAGTGTTTTTTTTAATCTTCATTATAGTTTTTGTTTGAATCTTCATTATAGTGTTTGTTTGAATCTTCATTATAGTTTTTGTTTGAATCTTCATTGTAGTTTTTGTTTGAATCTTCATTGCAGTTTTTGTTTGAATCTTCATTGTAGTTTTTGTTTGAATCTTCATTGCAGTTTTTGTTTGAATCTTCGTTGTAGTTTTTGTTTGAATCTTACTTGTAGTTTTTGTTTGAATCTTCATTGCAGTTTTTGTTTGAATCTTCATTGTAGTTTTTGTTTGAATCTTCATTGCAGTTTTTGTTTGAATCTTCATTGTAGTTTTTGTTTGAATCTTCATTGCAGTTTTTGTTTGAATCTTCATTGTAGTTTTTGTTTGAATCTTCATTGCAGTTTTTGTTTGAATCTTCATTGTAGTTTTTGTTTGAATCTTCATTAGTCATTTTACCCAGTAACTATTTTCACGAATCTAAATTCTTATGGACAGGTACGATTCTACTCGCCAAATCAAACATCCTGTGAAAAGAAGTTCAATCTTTCTGTAAATTCATTTCTGTTGAACAGGTTGACGTAAGTCTCGTTTTATGATTTATATAAGATTGGTGTCTTTTAACATTGGTACTGGATTTGAAACATTTTAAATTTTTTATTCCTTGT
>NC_090762.1:22986119-23013619 GCF_036898095.1 Palaemon carinicauda
ACGGTAGAGGAAACAAATCTCGCGTTTCCCTTTGTTTTATGTTCCAGCACGTCTTCCTCGTGAGCTTTTGCCTTTAATGGAAATCACTTCAGGATGCTCCCATGACTCAGAGGCGCAAAGCCCATCCTCTCCCAGTTATGAGATAAAGGAAATTCCTAATTTAAATAGCCGTCCGCTTGGCTCAATGTTGGACTGCATACGAGACCGCTTCGTGGCTAGTTTTTTCTTTCAAATACAGTCAGTCATGGTAAACACACACGCATTATCTATCCATGTATCTATCTATCTATCCATCTATCTATGCATATGAGTGTGTGTGTGTATTTCGAGATAAGATTTTTACTTTCCCTCTAGAGAGGTTGACTCCAGAAAGTGCTACTCAGTCATTTCAAAGAAATCTCATATCGAAATGAAACTGCTGGCTTTATTCTCTTCTCCACCATAGCCCCGGTCCACCTATGTCGATATTCTACCAGGTAGACTATACGATTCACTTATAAAAAAAAAAAAAACTTCTGATGACCTACTTATTAAGAAGGTCATACCCACAGTCGAAATAAATTATTGGCCGGGCACCAGCCACCTGTTGAGATACTACCGCTAGAGAGTTATTGGGTCCTTCGACTGGCCAGACAGTATTACATTGGATCCCTCTTTCTGGTTACGGCTCATTTTTTTCTTTGCCTACACATACACCGAATAGACTGGCCACTTTTTCCTTAGCCCTCATACACCTGACAACTACAAAACAATTCTTGTTCGAATGAGGCGTTAACTACAGTAGCTAGTTTTATCTTGGTAAGTTTCGAAGAGACTTTTTAGCTATGACAAGGAGCTCTTCTAGGAGAAGGACACTCCAAAATCAAACCATTGTTCTCAGGTCTTGGGTAGTGCCATAGCCTCTGTAGCTATGGCAAGCAGCTCTTCTAGGAGAAGGATACTCAAAAATCAAACCATTGTTCTCTAGTCTTGGGTAGTGCCATAGCCTCTGTAGCTATGGCAAGCAGCTCTTCTAGGAGAAGGACGCTCCAAAATCAAACTATTGTTCTCTAGTCTTGGGCAGTGCCATAGCCTCTGTAGCTATGGCAAGCAGCTCTTCTAGGAGAAGGACGCTCCAAAATCAAACCATTGTTCTCTAGTCTTGGGTAGTGGCATAGCCTCTGTAGCTATGGCAAGCAGCTCTTCTAGGAGAAGGACACTCCAAAATCAAACCATTGTTCTCTAGTCTTGGGTAGTGGCATAGCCTCTGTAGCTATGGCAAACTGCTTTTCTAGAAGAAGGACACTCCAAAATCAAACCATTGTTCTTTAGTCTTGGGTAATGCCATAGCCTCTGTAGCTATGGCAAGCAGCTCTTCTAGGAGAAGGACACTCCTAAATCAAACCATTGTTCTCTATTCTTGGGTAGTGCCATAGCGTCTGTAGCTATGGCAAACTGCTCTTCTAGGAGAAGGACACTCCAAAATCAAACCATTGTTCTTTAGTCTTGGGTAATGCCATAGCCTCTGTAGCTATGGCAAGCTGCTCTTCTAGGAGAAGGACACTCCAAAATCAAACCATTGTTCTCTAGTCTTGGGTAGTGGCATAGCGTCTGTAGCTATGGCAAACTGCTCTTCTAGGAGAAGGACACTCCAAAATCAAACCATGGTTCTTTAGTTTTGGGTAATGCCATAGCCTCTGTAGCTATGGCAAGCTGCTCTTCTAGGAGAAGGACACTCCAAAATCAAACCATTGTTCTCAGGTCTTGGGTAGTGCCATAGCCTCTGTAGCTATGGCAAGCAGCTCTTCTAGGAGAAGGACACTCCAAAATCAAACTATTGTTCTCTAGTCTTGGGTAGTGCCATAGCCTATGTAGCTATGACAAGCAGCTTTTCTAGGAGAAGGACGCTCCAAAATCAAACCATTGTTCTCTAGTCTTGGGTAGTGGCATAGCGTCTGTAGCTATGGCAAACTGCTCTTCTAGGAGAAGGACACTCCAAAATAAAACCATTTTTCTTTAGTCTTGGGTAATGCCATAGCCTCTGTAGCTATGGCAAGCTGCTCTTCTAGGAGAAGGACACTCCAAAATCAAACCATTGTTCTCTAGTCTTGGGTAGTACCCTAGCCTCTGTACCATAGCTTTCCACTGCCTTGGGTTAGTGATCTTGCCTGAGGGTACACTCGGGCACACTAATCTATCTGATTTCTCTTCCTTTGGTTTTTTAAGTTTTTATAGTGTATATATAAACGATTATTTTAATTAATGTTGTTACTGTTCTTAATCTATTTTATTTTAATTGATCATTACCTCTCTTATAGTTTATTTCCATATTTCCTTTTCTCACTTGATTATTTTCCCCTATTGGAGCCCTAGGGCATATAGAATCGTACTTTTCCAACTAGGGATGCAGCTCAGCAAGTAATAATAATGATAATAAAAGTAATAATCTATCAATCTGTGCAGTATTGAACCTCATAAGGGAAAAGATAAGACATTATTATGTATCATTGATATAGAAAATAATTCAATACCAATCAAAAATTCGATATCTTCCAGCAGCACACTTTTCCTCCTCATCTATTTCTGGAAACCTTTCCAGTAAAGAAAAAACGTGGTATGGAATTCACAGGAAAAAGAATTGGCGACGTCGCCTTTCAATGAACGGCAGAGATAGGTGGAAGGGGGGGAGGGGGGGGTGATGAATGCCTCTTCGATCTATTCCCAGTATCTGAGGAAATATCCCATTTCCATGTAAACTGTTGCGACACTGGAATCCTGAATGACATTTCTCTCTCTCTCTCTCTCTCTCTCTCTCTCTCTCTCTCTCTCTCTGTTGCGACACTGGAATCCTGAATGACATCTCTCTCTCTCTCTCTCTCTCTCTCTCTCTCTCTCTCTCTCTCTCTCTCTCTCTCTCTCTCCCTTCCTTTAATAAAGAACAAGTGTCTACCTATATAGATAAATATATTTCTTTCCTGTCATTCAGAGCTGAAGGGGGAGAGGGAGTGGTCGTACCCTAGTGAGATAGTTGTTACCCCAATAGGTACTCTCGGAAACCACAGTCTCTCACATATTGCCGAAATTCCCATGTTGTAGTTAAGAAAGTGGGAAGGGATGGGAAGAGTTGAATTTGTGTGTATGCATATCTATCTAAACATTTAGTCTTTTTTATGGGTCGCGTACACTAGTTTAGTATAGTATAGATTAACTGATCATCTTGATCGCTTTTATATATATTGAAGATTTTTCTATATAATGTGCTTTCAATTCCATCTTTCAGTTAGAGAAGATGAAGTAACTCCAGAGTTACATATGTGAAAGAAAAAGAATGATTAGTTTTTTGTCATTCAGTTACCAAAATAGATTTGGAGTGATATTTCAAATCAAATTGGCAGTCATTATTTTTTCCAGAATTATTATTATTATTATTATTATTATTATTATTATTATTATTATTATTATTATTATTATTATTATTATTATTATTATTGTTATTATTATGGAGCTACAGTACTGAGGTGGCATATGGGAATATCACTGCTCTAAGATTGGAAAATGATGAAATAAGAAAAATGGCTGTCGTGATAAGTGTCAAAGGTTAAGAAAGTACTGATAATCAAAATAAAAGAAAAAAATCTATTTGGAAGAAATAAACAATTAATTCAGCGAAGATAGTAGTGTATGAAAGACAAGGTTGAATGGCGTAGTGTGAGCAGAAAAGGTTAGGGTGTTGTTTACGTATAAGAATACTGGTGCCGTGAAAGTTTCCTCTATCTATGTCTGAGAAGGTGTGGGTACGGTTTGAAGATGGACGGATGGTTGGGAGGGAGGAACCTACAAAAATGGGAGAGAAGATCGAGAGGGAGGTAAAAAAATTACCTGGCGAGATAAGATGAAGGGTCATATGGAGAGAAGAGGGTTGGTGGAAGAGAGAGCCTTTGATAGAAGACATTTCAAGGGGCGCATCAGGCAACTGAGGGTGGGGAAGAAGAAGAATAGTACTGTATACAGCCACCTGCATGGATATTATTATTATTATTATTATTATTATTATTATTATTATTATTATTATTATTGCTAATAGTAATAACACTAATTAATAATAATAAGAATAAGAATAATAATAATAATAACTAAGCTACAATTAAACGTAGTACGTGAGATGACTTATCTGCAAGCAACGACGAGAAATGACTTGAGAGCAGGAGGTAGCCTATTGATCATCTAAAAGTTGAAGCAAATGCGGATTTCTTAAATTCAAATGATTGCAAGCTATCTTTCGTACCCATTCACGAGTCGACTGATGGGTTGAAACCCCAATCGAACCATCTTTGCGTTGCCGGTTAAACCAAACGTACTGATTTTAGAGTTGGCAAAATAGTAATGAATGATTAGTCTCTTGGGATTTATGGTTTTGAGTGTATGAGACAGTACTGAGGTCGGGAGGGCCATTTAATGCTGGAATGAAAGTGAATACAGACTGGACAACAAGGTGAAAAAAAAAAAACTATAGGGACCAGTATTCTGCCCAGGGGTACCCCTCAGCACTCCCCCATTCCCCTACTCACCACCTCTGAAATAACAAGCACGTAAAATAACATTTCACGCTAACATTTTTACCTTATTATCTGTACTATTCAAACGATTACTTCAGCTATCCATAATTAGGTCTCATGAATGTAAACTTTTATGAGGAAGCGCAATATTTCTCATTTAATAACATGCTAATTGAACATGCAACTGTGGGATTCATAGCCTTCCGGGCCGTTGCAACTGGTCATATTGACATTCAATAAGTTCCAAACAAGAGAAAGGGGAGTTGAACTTAAGTGCGAATGCCCATCGTGTCTTCTGCATTAAGTGATTATTTTTTTATCTATTGGCTAATTTATCAAATTAATTAATTTATCTTTCTATTCATTAATATGAATGAGTATATTACATGTCTCTACTTTTTGTGTCTTATGCAGATTTTTTCTTAAATAAAAAATAATCGAAATGTAATGAATAATTTAGAATAACATTTGATTAAATATAATCTATATTCGCCATTGAGTAAGTGGTATAAAACGCGAACAATTGAAATGGTGGAACTGTAGAGAAACGTTATCTTATTTAGCCTTATTCCTATCTACGTATTCATTCAATCAATAATTTCCCCAAACCAATTATTGGACCTTAAGTCGTACGTTATACCGAAATTAGATATTGTGAATTACGTGTCAATAGCTTTTGTAGACCAAAAATGGGCTCTGATTTTTTTTCTCATATTCGATAACCAATTTTTATTGTTATATGTGTAGATATATTTTGTGACTGCAACACACGTACTTGATGGTGTTACTCAATGTGTCACTGACATTTCTAGTTATGACGTCAGTATACACCGCACTGATAAGCCATTTGATCAGTCAACATTGATCGCGTTTCAAGGTATAATCGGCCCAGCAAATTGTATCACATTTTCTCGGTCGATTTACAAAAATAGTTAAAACAGCGCAGTTTCTTTTCCTCCTGGTGCTCGGGCAACTGTCGGGACATTTACGATATCACGACAAATCGATTTAATCGAAATAATTGATGGGTGAACTTTCGAGAATTTCTCTGGTAATTGCGCGTTCAATTTAGTCTAAGTATAGCCATTGTCTTTCTCGGATCTTTTAATAGCGACAATGGAATTTTCTAGCTTCGTCTAGATATGGTTCTATATAATCGTGCAAATATACATTTTCATAAATTTACAGACTTTTGTTTACACATATATTCTACTGTCGAATAGTATATTTCATCAAATACGTGTCATGAATATTTGATTACTTATATAAGGAATTAGAGACGTCTCTTCCTACCTATATATTATATATATATATATATATATATATATATATATATATATATATATATATATATATATATTTATGTGTGTGTGTGTGTGTATTATCATTATCATTATTATTATTATTACTTGCTGAGATATAACCCTAGTTGGAAGAGCAAGATGCTATAAGTCCAGGGAAAATAGCCCAGTGAGGAAGGGACACAAGGAAAAAGAAGACCATGGTACAGAGGCTATAGTACTACCCAAGATCATAGAACAATGGTTTGATTTTGGAGTGCCCCTCTAGAAGAGCTGCTTACCATAGCTGAAGAGTCTCTTCTACCCTTACCAAGAGGAATGTGGCCACTGAACAATTACATTGCAGTAGTTAACCCCTTGAGAGAAGAAGATTTATTTGGTAATCTCAGTGTTGTCAGGTGTATGAGGACAGAGGAGAATATGTAAAGAATAGGCCAGACTATTCGGTGTATAAGTGTGCAGTCAATGAGAAAATTAACTGTAACGAGAGAGAAGGATCCAATGTAGTACTAAAAACGGCTGCATTTTTTGTTGTGGTTACACACACACATACACACACACACATGTATATATATATATATATATATATATATATATATATATATATATATATATATATATATATCGTCATCATCATCATCTCTCACGACTATTGACGCAAAGGACCTCATTTCGTCAGTCGTCTCTATCTTGAGCTTTTAATTCAATACTTCTCCCATCATCATCTCCGACTTCACGCTTCATAGTCATCAGCCATGTGGGCCTGGGTCTTCTAACTTTTCTAGCACCTTGTGGAGCCCAGGTAAAGGTTTGGTGAACTAATCTCTCTTGGGGAGTGCGAACAGCATGCCCAACCCATCTCCATCTATCCCTCACCATGGTCTCATCCACATATGGCACTCGAGTACTCGCTCTTATAGTGTCATTTTTAATCCTGCCCTGTCCTGTAACTCCCAATATTCTAATGAGGGCTTTGTTCTCAAATCTACTAAATCTGTTGGATATCGTTTCATTGTCATACCATGACTCGTGTCTCCATTAGTCCCGATCTTACTAAACTGATACATAGCCTGATTTTTATATGTAATTTCAGGCAATTTAATTTCCAAATTTTACTTAACCTAGCCATTTTCTAATTTGCTCTTTTCCATCTTTCATTAAACTCCAATTCTAAAGACCATGTAATAGAGATCTTACTTCCTGAATGTTTAAATAGGTCTTCCTCATTAATTCTTTCTCTTATCAATGATATTTCATCTTCAGTTGCATACTTCGTTCTCACCATCTCTTTCTTTCTTCTATTTATCTTGAACCCAACCTTCCGTGACATTACATGCATTCTGGTAAGCAAACTTTGCAAGTTATGCGGCGTTTTGCTAATAAGGACAGCGAAATCAGCATACTCTAGGTCAGCTATTTTCTTGTTACCAATCCAGATCAATCATTCTCCGCCATCCCCAACTGTTCTATGCATTACAAAATCCATGAGAAGAATAAACAACATAGGTGACAACATATCCCCTTGGAGTACTCTGCTGTTCACTGGAAATTTATTTGATAGGACTCCACTAGCATATTCTTTCAACATAATTAGTCCCACCGTATAGCAGGGTCGGCCGCTGGTGTTAACTTTCTCCATCTATTTACAGTATATTCCGTGCATCTTCTTCCTCATGTCCCACCCCACCCATATTCCTCCTCACCACATCCATTCATCTGATTTGCTGACGCCCCACACTCCTCCCGTTTGTGGTCTTATCTCTCTTGATTGATACCACCTCATCCTTTCTTAATACATGGCCATAGTATATCAGACGACCTTCATTAGCCTTCTTTCTATACATTACATATACCACACATTCTTCTTATATCTTGTCTCCCCTTCCTTTCTGATATATGATATATATATATATATATATATATATATATTCCGTTTCTGAGTGGGTATAACTTTGCAAAGCTGTACTAGTCATGGAAACCCACACTAAGTTGGTTTGCTGTGAGCGATCAGACTAAAGTCTCCCACCATCACCAATCCGCATTGGTCAAAGTGGTGATGAAAACTAGCCAAATCTCAGACATGAACAAGAACATGTCTGAGGCGTTTGTCCTGCAGTGCACTAGAAACGGCTTCATTTGTTGTGCTTATATATATATACATACATATATATATATATATATATATCAGATAAGCCACAAATATCCTCTATGATATCGAATTCGCTTTAACATGGGATCTCAGGCCCATAGGAAAATTTAATGTTTCTATCTGGCAAAGCTCCTGTAGAAGTAAGTGCAAACTCATCACTTAGCTCATTCAGCTATAAATGAGGTTAAGAGTTAATTCAGACTGTCATATTTAATCCTGTCGAATTCAGCATTTTCCCTATGGCACTGAATGTGTTTGTGGCTTATTTGAAATATATGAAAATTACGAGTGTTTTTGATAAATTATAGAACGTTCAAGTGTTACGTGCTTACTAATCAGCCGTATTGGCGGGAATGGGTTAATTTCTCTTCTAAATAGAATTCCTAAATTAGACGGTTTTAAATACAGCAGAGTTGCAATCAAATGTTATCGCTCTTTACAGCTGAAAGGGATAAGGCTTACTGTTTGCATTTATTTCTATAGGGGTGAACATCGAAGCCTTGGTCCGGCAGAAATATTTATCTTTAAAGGAATTTATCTTTGGGTTCTGATATCCCGTGGCAGAGCGAGTTGTGTATTAAAGTGTATTAGTGTTTTTTTTTTTCAAAGACAAAGTCATGAGGATTAGTGTTAAAACTATACACACACACACACACATATATATATATATATATATATACATACACATATATATAAAATATATATATATATACACACACACACACACATATATATATATATATATATAAACATTAACAGTTTCATCTTCCAGTTTTCCTTTGCGTTATTATGGCCCACTTTTACCCTAAACTTTCTCTATTTGCACTTTAAAATTTCCACTATCCCATGCAGATTCTACCCACTGTCATCTATCAGTGTCATATTATCTGCAAGCATCATATATATATATATATATGTGTGTGTGTGTGTGTGTGTATATATATATGTAATATATATACATATATATATATATATATATATATTTATTTATCATCAACTATACTCAGAGAGAGAAAGCACGAAATGACTAAATTGAAACGAAAACACAAATGAATGCTTATCATAACGAAATTGTATAAGCGCTTATGAAAATAAGAGAAAACTGCTGAGATGATAACAGATCTCTCAGTTGTTTCAAATACAGAATTGATTTTGCCATAGAATCATTGTTTGTGGAAGATTTATGGTGATGTGTTTAATTCAGTTATTTCAAAAAGGTTATTTTCGTGGTCATAAATTTCACTTCGGTAGATATCCAGGATGGTTTTTATGGAAATATATATTATATCTATTTTTTCTTTATATTCATGGGTTGTTCTCATGGAGATATATACAATCGCTTCATCACTGCTTTAAGTCTAATATATTTCTTATCTCCATTAATAAAGACTTCTCTTTATTATGATGTGATCTGTCTTGACAACATGGGATGAATATAAATTTCTTGATATTAAGAGAGAGAGAGAGAGAGAGAGAGAGAGAGAGAGAGAGAGAGGGGGTAGGTTGATTAGAACTACTTATTTGATATATTCTTTGGAATAACCCATCGTAGATTTGGTAAACTTCCAAAAGTATTTGGAATCCATCCATTATTTTTTATCGTCACTCGATGATCTTAGCCTAGAAAAGCTTCTGTGTTTTTCATTTTTTTGGCTTTAGGGAGATTTATACAAGGTTGGGCTCAATTCAAGGTTGTCAGAACACGGTGTAGGTATATTAAGTAGCTCAACCGTATGTCAGAGGATATACATATACATTTACTGGGATATATATATATATATATATATGTGTGTGTGTGTGTGTATATATATATACATACACACACACACACACACACATATATATATATATATATATGTGTGTGTGTGTGTGTGTATGTATATATGTAAATTTATATATATATATATATATACATGTACATATGTGTATATATATATATATATACATATATATATATATATATGTGTATATATATATGTGTGTGTGTGTGTGTTTGTATATATATATATATATATGTGTGTGTGTGTAAATTTATATATATATATGTGTGTGTGTGTGTGTAAATTTATATATATATATATATACACGTGTGTGTACGTATTGATTTTACAATCAGTCCCCCTCCAACTTTTAAGGGATTATCCAATGTGGACACGTGGCTGAGCTATACAATACCAGGCTCACTTTTGGTAGATCGAGGGTCGCTCCCAGCCTCGAACCTACCAAACCCCGCCGTTGAAAACAATAAACGAGCTGAAGTATGACATTATCTACTTTATCTATGAACGAAATATAAAATCAACACAAAATGAGTTATCCCTGATTGAATTTGTGTTTTTATTTTGTTATTAGATATGATTTAACTCAATATCGAGAACATGTTCTAGCAACGATAGAGAAGGTTTTATTCACTGGGCTATTTTCCCTATTGGGGCCCCTGGGCTTATAGCATCCTGCTTTTCCAACTAGGGTTGTAGCTTAGCAATTAATAATAATAATAATAATGTTGCATGGAATTCAATGGTGAAACGTGTGTACGATTGGTAACAGTAGATGTTGCTCTGTTTGCTTGACGCTGCAAAGGAAAATTACCTGTATTGCAATGGCAACTCCGCTCTAGTTTATTTTGAATGCATCAGAGGATATCTTGCAATGGCATAACTTGTTACATAAGTCTTCTTATTAGACTCAGCTTTATTTACAAAAGTAGGATGATGCTGTTGGTGGAGTTATGGAATAATATTAATAATTATATGAAGGAAGAAATGATCAATGTTTTAATTTTTTAAAATCTAACATTGCCCCGTGGAAAATAATCTTGCGATAATGAGAAAAATATTTATATTTAAGAAGAAATTGTGATTAAATTAAATTGAAATTCCAGATATCTTTAACTTTCCAATAAAAAAACTTTTTTTCTAGTTCTATTAATCGTTATCAGTATTATCATAATTAATAATATAGCGACCTTTTTCTTCCCTTTTCTTGTCAATGATCTCCACAAGAGCTGCTATAATGGTGATTTCATCCCGTAGACTTTACATGTTTTGCCCTCACGCATCGACCTCGGATCTGGATATATCTGGTTCACGTCAGCTAATTATAACTGAATAGAATATCGGGGAAAAAATAGCGTCGGTAAAATACATTTTTTTTATATGATTGTTTTCTCGTCAAGAGAGAACAGTACGTTACTACTACACATGTAATTGATATAAATGTACAATTACGATGTAGTATGTGTTAAGATTTTAGTTTTATATAATGAGAAATGAAGGGCATTGCAAGGAACACGCTCTCTCTCTCTCTCTCTCTCTCTCTCTCTCTCTATATATATATATATATATATATATATTATTTGTGTGTTTCCTTGTCGCCAAGAATTACGCATAAATTTAAAATAAGTTACTTCTCAGCTTACTTAGCTACTTAAAATACCTCTTTATGTAACGGGCCTAAAAATCACATTAATTTGCAAAACTCTAATTTCCAAGTAATGTAAAAACGAAAAACATGAAGTGATAAAACAACAACAGATACATGAAAAACTAACATTCAAGGCAATAATGGAACGCATTAGATAAACATATCAGTACGCTGATAGAGAGTAAGACAAAAGCGTACACAAACCAAGAAATATGTAAACATAAATTGGGAAGTATGATAACACAAATCGGGAAGTACGATAATACAAATCAAGACGTTCGATAATCTTTGAAATCTTTCGAAGTCGCTTTCGAGAATAAATGTGAAAATACGAAATTGTCCCGAATGAATTGACTTATCCTCTGTAATGGTAGAATTACGAAGTGTCCATTTATTCAATGCGCTTCATTTTCAAGATCTCTATGCCTCGTCAAGTCCCTTTACGTCTTCTTGGATTGTGAATGAAATCGTGGTTTTCTGGGTTTAAATCAACTTACAGTTTCACATCGTGCCAAAGATGTTTAATTCTCGCTTTTTCTGCAAAGATATCGTGTATTTACATAATTAGAATTAATAAAGTACATTATTCCTGCTACATATTATTGATTGGTTAAAGTTTTTTATAAATATGATCATGGATATGTGTGTTTTTAATTATTATGCGTAAAAGAATAATGAAAAAAAAAATAAAACTTTTACGCTTAACTCTTCGCATGAGAAGTTCGTAGTATTAGTAATGGTACTTTTAATTTTAAGATGTCATTCATTATACCGTCGAAAATTTTCAAGGTAGCAGTCGTGTGTGTGTGTATATATATATATATATATATGTGTGTGTGTGTGTGTATGTGAGTGTCGTGTGCTGATAGCCGAACTTCTTCAAGCTAACAATCGGGATATATATATATATATATATATGTGTGTATGTATGTATGTATGTGTGTGTATAAGTATATGTATTTGTATATATACACACACATATATATATATATATATATGTATATATATACATATGTGTGTGCGCGCGCGTGCGTGTGTGTGTGTGTTGTGTTGTGTTGTGTTGATAGCTGGTCGTTTCCAGAGGCAGTGGGTAATTTTCCCAAGTGCCACCCGTATCAGTAAATTAACGTAAGAATCACCGTATCAAAACAAACATGGAGCCACGTTTCTAGTTCATTTAAATTCAAGATGAGTTACACGAGAACTTCAAATTATACGAGGATTTAATGATCTTAAAACCCTTAATGCAGCCGAAGTTCATTTGTGACAAAGAGTTCATTAAGTTTGAAGTCTGAGTAATATCTTCTAAGCACTTAAGCTATCAGACTTCTAATAGGAATATGAACTACAGACAACGTTTGGTGTTTGTAGTACCTGTAGAAACGTGATAATTGTAAACCTCAAAATAGTCTTATTGTTTAGTTATTCTATCATTGTTAATATTAGTTGCTAAGCTGCAACACTAATTTGAAAAGCAAATTTCTACAAATTAAAGATTCCTTATGGGAAAAGCAGCCTAGTGCAGAAAATAAATGGAAATAAACAAAACTAAATATTCAGATGAATTAACAATGTTCAATATGTATAGAACATTATGCTGACAATGTAGTATTAAAATGATACTATACTGCAATATAGCCTTTTAACTTGAAAATCCAATAACCAAAAGCGTTTAGAATTAAATATAACAAACGTTTAACTAGCACTAAAGTGAAGGTCTAAATAACATTAATTTTCCATGTAGAAACTCCATGTAGAAACTCCAGAATATTTGTGTTTTTCCATATAGAAACTCCAGAATATTTGTGTTTTTCCATGTAGAAACTCCAGAATATTTGTGTTTTTCCATGTAGAAACTCCAGAATATTTGTGTTTTTCCATATAGAAACTCCAGAATATTTGTGTTTTTCCATGTAGAAACTCCAGAATATTTGTGTTTTTCCATATAGAAACTCCAGAATATTTGTGTTTTTCCATGTAGAAACTCCAGAATATTTGTGTTTTTCCATATAGAAACTCCAGAATATTTGTGTTTTTCCATGTAGAAACTCCAGAATATTTGTGTTTTTCCATGTAGAAACTCCAGAATATTTGTGTTTTTCCATATAGAAACTCCAGAATATTTTTGTAAGAATAAATTCAGAGCCATTGCTTATTGATGTTAAAGACTACAAGCTGAAGATCATTATGATAGTGGTATTTGTTGATTTTGTATTAATGTCATATTTTCCTTCATATGCTAAACAGTACAAATTAGTAATAACAGAAGTAATATTTTTCAAATACATAAAACAAAAGACTCGAATGATGATATGTCTTTAATTGTCACTTGGATACAAAATGTATTTATAACAAAGTAAAAAGATGTGATAATTTTTAACCTGTAATTTATGAGATTAAATTCCGCACATGAAAAAAAATACTAAACATTTTCGTCGTTAATGCCCCCAGATAAATAATGATACAAGCTGTAGGGCTTGGACGTTAACGGAATAAATATTAAGCTAAAAAAAGCTTATCAAACGAAGTATAATAAACAAAATGGACTTTAAACCTCCTCCTCACGTGTATATCATATCCGTGTATGAATCAAAGAAGGGGTGACTAAGTACTGATAATGTCGCTCACTGTATTCATATCAGGAACTTAAAAGTGAACTTTGTACTGGGGCCTCTCTGGTGATAACACAGAAAACCCTTCTTATCTACAGATATAATCAATTTTGGTTTTTTATACAGAGGCAGAGTTTGTAAGTATCTGCAAGAGGATAAATTTGAGAATAAATGTGAATAGATGGAAACTAGGAAGGGGAGTAATGAATGACGGAAGAATGACTGTGATTTACTTAAGTATCTAAGAATAAATAATCTAAAAATAAATACAATGAATGATGGAAAGATGAGAGAACTGCAGAGAAGTCACAGAAATGATAGGATAGATGGTAGAAAGGAATTGCTTTCATATCTTGGAAATGTAAGATTTCGTCCAACGTAGAGATGAATAGTACAGTGTGTTTAGGTTTGATACACTGCCAAGGAGATCTCTTGTAAGTGAAGAAGTTGTAATGTACGTGCAGCAAGCATTGATCATACAAACAAAAAAGTATGGCCCCTTTACGTTTTCTTCTATACTGCAACCGCCATCAGACTACGTAAAAAAAAAAAAAAAAAAAACGTTGAAGTAACAAGCTAATTTCAACTCCATTATCAGTCCATTACTATATTGTCTATTTTTATGCCAATGTTTGTCTATTAACAAAAACCGTTGAATATACACATGCAATTTTCACTCTTATGTGACCCCATGGAGCCTATAAATGTGTGTGTTGTCTCTAAATAGTTAGTTGTTCGGGAGCCATATCCTTATTAATGCCTCCTTCACTCCCGTCACTTTGTATTAGTGTATTTCATACACAGTAATGCTGTTGCTCCTTTTCTCTCTGTCTCGCTCTCTCCCACACAGATGATAGAGAATCCTGTTTAAGCTTGTCACTGCATATTTTACATTGTTAAAGTTTTCTGTCATTGTTACCCTCAACCGTTTGTAAATAAGCTTGTTATTCTTTTTAATAAAGTCAGTTATGTCCAAGCTCGTCTTTCTGATAAGCTCTTACCAGTCTGCCTCATTGGTGACCCCGGAGTGACAATGTCTTTCTGTTAAGATTTATCAGTCTGATAAGGGTATTAACGGAAAGACGAGGTGGACGTAACTAACTTTATTCAAACAAGATACCAACCTATATACAAACGGTTGATGGTAACATTGACATAAAACCTTTAACAATGTAAAACATGCAATGGCAAGCTTAAACAAGTTTTTCTATTATTGGAGAGAGAGAGAGAGAGAGAGAGAGAGAGAGAGAGAGAGAGAGAGCATTACAGTATGAAAGCCTGTATGAAATACACGTGCATTGCAAATGTCTCCTCCACTCACTTCACAAAAACTAATGTAGTGGGAATTTTGCTACTCTGGGGTTCATCCGCAATGCACCAGTTAAAAGACGAATTTTAACAGCGACTGCTGTGTTGTTCTGTGTTGCCACCCGCTGTTAGAGAAATAATAGTAAAGTTTATGAAAATCCTAATACTAACGAAACAATAATGTCTGATGACACTCGATAAAAATCCTCCATCAGCGACTGTATTCTCTGTCTTAGTCCAGGCTCTCTCTCTCTCTCTCTCTCTCTCTCTCTCTCTCTCTCAACCTGTTGCACCATTGATCCTACGTCATACGAGACGATGAGTGCGGTCATTTGATCTACTGTGTAACCGTCTATTATTTTCTTTTCTCTATGTATTTTGCTTTTTCCCTCAAACGTCAGTTTTTATTAACTTTATTTGGATTGGCAATCATAGAATTCTTTGCTGGGACACAAATAAGAATTGATCTGTTTAGGAATGTTTTTATTTTATTTGATTAATCCTGATCTCCAAGGGAATCCTCCAATATCCGGCATATACACCACAGTACCATCACAGTCTCGCCTCTGACCTATTGATTTCATTCATCTTGTATTTCGTTTTCTTTTACGACTGCTTCAAAAGGGGAATCTCCTACCTGACGGTATATTCCCAACGCCATTTTAGGCTATTGTTCTTATGGGTTTGCCCAATACCTGTCTCTTGTACTTGACTATCATCATACTAGATCTTGCATCCTTAAGCTCCCCCCCCCCCACCACCTACTCCGATAAGCACAATTGCCTCGAAACTTTTATTTGAAGCCATCTTGCTACCTCAACTCTTTCATGTTTTGTAAAACTGAGAAAAAAAAAATCTACCTATCTAATATCAATGAGAGCGTTAATCTACTCTTTTAGCTGCTGTTCATTGATGGATGACACCGAGTGAATAAATCAATGAATGAATTGCATCCACTGATCATTACTGCTCGTGGTGTGCGTGTAATGTATGCCACCTTTCAGCAACACGTCCACCTCTATCTGTCTTTTGAGTAAAGACATAAATTTGTCTGGTATGGTTTTTGAATGGTAAATGAAGACAGGAAAAACAGGAAACTAAAGAAACAAATAAACGTAGGATTAGTCAATCAATAGAAACGTAATAAGATTAGTAGAAGGTAGTGATGATAGTGACTTGTCATTCGACAGAGGCAACATTACTTCCATATGTACATCGGTATTTGTTACGAACAAACAGAATACAATATTTGCCGTGTTATTATTATTATTATTATTATTATTATTATTATTATTATTATTATTATTATTATTAAATGCTAAGCTACAAACCCAGTTGGAAAAGCAGGATGCTACAGGCCCAGGGTCCCCAACAGGGAAAATAGCCCAGCGAGGAAAGGAAATAAGGAAAAATAAAATATTTCAAGAACAGTAACATTGAATAAATATTTCGTATATAAACTATAAAAACTTTAACAAAACAAGAGGAAGAGAAACTAGATAGAACAGTGTGCCAGAGTGTCCCCTCAAGCAAGAGAACTCTAACCCAAGACAGTGGTAGACCATGGTACAGAGGCTATGGCACTACCAAAGATTAGAGAACAATGTGTTACCAACATTGAATGTGCTTACGCCGTCTCTAATTATACATTGACATTGTTTAGAAACTTATTATTATTATTATTATTATTATTATTATTATTATTATTATTATTATTATTATTATTATTACTACTTGCTAAGCTACAACCCTAGTTGGAAAAGCAGGATGAGTATATTCATGAAACTAATCTTTCGAACTTTGAGGAATTCCATTCATGATAATAGCTTCATGGGATCGAATGCTTGACTGATTTGTTTAAGCAATTTTGCGTCGTAATACCCATGTTTCTTGGAGGTGGAGAATTCAGAATTCCAATAGGTCCTGAGAGCAACATTTTGAGAAATATCTAACCGATAAAAATCCTTGACGACTTTATAATAATGAGAGTCAAAGTTGGAAGTAAAAGGTTGGCTATTTATTGGATAGAAAAATCTTTTATCCCATTTTGTTAATAAGGAAATAAAACAAATAAAAAAGACACGAGAACAAAGATTATTTTGTAAACATTGAAGTGCTAAATTAACAACCAAGGCGTGAGAATGGGAACGAAGTTTCTGGTAGGCTCGAGATGACAAAACGGACAATTATTCAATAAGAGTAGAATACTCTGTGCATTCATGTCGAAGGCACAATTACATACAACGAATACAGAGATCACTGAGAGAAACCACCTTAAGATAAATTTAAGATGTAGTATATCAACTAAAACAGAAATAGATATGTCTAAAAATGAGATTGAAATAAGTAAACAGACAAGATTCTCCAAAATTGAGACGTCATTCTGTGTAATGCAGAATAGATCTTTCATTGGTCTTGACATGATAAAACAACACACACACACACACACACACACACACACACATATATATATATATATATATATGCAAAAGAATCACAGGGAAAATGAAAATACATCAGTCCTCTGAAGAAGTATCACGAAACTAGTCAGGACTTAAGCGTATATTTTGTATTTTCATTTTCCCTGTGGTTCTTCTGCATCTGAGCATCACGTTTTCCTGTGATTTTTACGCATACATACATACATACATATATATATATATATATATATATATTATGTGTGCGTTTGTTTCAAGAGCAACATGGTAAAGCCATAAGTATGCTTTAGTTAATTACAGTCAACCATTTCTCTCTCTCTCTCTCTCTCTCTCTCTCTCTCATTACTTGGTACTCAAAAACTGGACTGCTCCTTTGTGAAATTTACAATGTATTGCATAATATCATAGTTTTCTCAGGAGAGTGAATATTTGATTTCACTCATAAATATTTATAAATACTTCGGTTTCCTAGATTATATTTACGGTATCTATTATTTTGATTTGGTAAGCATTTTACAAATGCTTATAAAATCACAGAAGAGAAGCATTTACTTTCAGCCAAGGTCCATAAACCCAATGTTTTGTTTTTTCTAGTATAAACATTAACAAATCTCTGGAAAAAAATAACGAGAATAATTATTCAACCAATTAAATAACATGTATGTGTATTGTATGGTGTTAATGTAATTTCTTAGAAAATAGCTTTCCTTGTCAAGGTTATTTTTGAAGGTGGTGGTCGGGTTTCTTCTCCTAAGTCTGTTTGGCGATGTTCACCTTTCTCGCACGTAGCTTGGGGCAGTAGAGGTCAAAGCTGTCAAAACCCATATTTACTTTATATATTTTAGTCTTATGGTAACATCAGTGTTTAGTCATTAGTCCATTGACACAAATCACGTTTGACATCTATACCCTCATTTCCATTATATTTGTCCTTTATGCGTTTACTGATGATTATGTGTATAGGTGTACTGTATATGGGTCTCGTTCCCAGCTGATTTAACGGGGATTTTCCATGCTCGTGCAACATACGTTCAATGAACTCTTCTAAAAGAACCAAAATATTGTCGATAATTTCAATAACGAACCCGTCAATTCGAACATAGAAAACATAATTTAAATTATGCATTCCATGGAGTTATCACGAAAATGCAGATACTGTAGCAAAAAGCAAAACATTAAAATAGTATACGTCCAAAAGATAACAGCTCATATGAGCTGTGTAATTTTTCTAATATATTGGTTCTTTGTTTATAATGTGATTGAAAACATTTGATAGAATTTACATCTTAAATTGATACAGCACATCGTAATATTCGCCCGTGAGTACTTCCACGACGTTAGGTTCTGTAATGCCTCAAAGTGAAAGAATTGTAGTACGCCTCGGCCTGAATTATTGGAACGGAGGTTTGGCTGCGCCGAGATGCTGCGCAATGACGTCATCTGGCCTGGCCACCGTTCGCCAGACTTTCGTGGCAGGAGCAAACGTGTGGATGTGTCGTCAGGCCTGTGTGTCAGTTCTCTTCCTCAGCAAGCATCGTGAACACTACACACCCCTTTATCCAACATGAGGATTCACAGGTGTTTATTTCGGCCAGCCAGGGCATTAATTGACCAGAAGCTTGATTTTTATTCGCAATTTAACCCGTCGCCCTTGTCGATGAAGCAATTTACTGATTTCGGTGAGTTTACATCATTTTGCAGGCTTTTTGCATGTTGACCAACCTTATGTTATTTCCCTTTCATATTAGATGTTAAGTAACGACTTTCATGCCAGGAGATTGAAGACTGTTTATATGTTTAGTAGGCTCCAACGTTTCCCCCCCATGGAAACAGTGTACTGTAATCAACCAGCTTACTCCATCGGAAACGTTACAGTGCTCACGTAGCCCGTACCTACATGCTACTCGTGGTAGCTAACGTTTCAAATTATTAATGGGTGTTATTTTGCTTTGGATATACCGGTAGTATTTTATTAATGTTTAGGCAAACTTTCTAGATTATTAATTTTTTTTTTAATTAAAAAGTTTGTTTTGGCTGACAGATGTGTAGTTTCCCCTGTGATTTAATGTTAAGTATTGAATATCATTAGTTTATTAATAAGAGATGGCAATTTTATTTATCAAGATCCTTGTCACATTAGATTTTTAATGTTGACTTTCTACGGATATGACCATGGAAGTAGGGAGTCGATTACCGTTGTGTTGTACCCTATCACCCCCTACGAAAATGTTGGAACCCCGTTTTAGTGACAGCGGGCTGTTTATGTACTTTTCATTTCAGTGACATGCTCCGTAGAAAGTACTGCATAGCTTTTATTTCTTGTCTAATTCCAATTTATCAAAATAATTATGGTAAAAATTTATCCTATTTCCTGTGGCATTATTTTCATATTTTTGGTAATATTTTAATCAATACGCTTTAATTCATTGCGAAAAGTATCTTATAATTTCAGAAAATCTATGAATATGATTGAACCTATAACCAGAAAGCCCTTTAGTCTCGTTCCATAATAGGTCGACCTGCCATTTTAGCTATGACCTTGCGTATCACAATGTCATTGGTTGTTAGGCTTATCTATTTTATATTGATTCGTTAAGTGTGATAGCCAATAAATTACAGGTACTGCCAATATCAATTCTAAACACTGTTGTGTAATTTTATTCACCAATGCCATTGGCTTTTTTTTTTTTTGAGTAGCCAGAATTGTTATTGGTGGAAGTGCCAAGGTGTGCCATTCTCAACGAGTGCCAAGGGTAGTGATCCTTGGATGTTAATTTTAAACCTGCTATTTTTTTTTTGAGTTTGCTCGTCATTAAGATAGAAAAGTTAATGTTTACAATCGTCTGTCTTTTAATAGGGCAGTAATTTATTTATGTCAGGAATGGGTCGTAATTTTATTTCTCTTATGCGTACTATCCAAGACTTAATGTTATTGTTCATCAATTATTAATGTTATTGTTCATCAATTACATGGAAGCTAAAATTGTATACTGTATGTATTATAGGTATAGGCTATTTTTATTTGCGGTATGTTAGATTAAGGGCTTAGGACATGAAAAATTAGGGAATCATTTATATAATTAATGGATTATAAGAAATGACGGAAAGTTATTTTAGACCATATATGCCAGAGCCTCCCATAGTGGAACGGGAGTTTTAGACCGTTTCCAGGTGTGACCTCATTTCGAAATAGGCCTAAACTATAGACCTTAGGCCTAAGAGTATCCAGTTTCGTCTCACTATGTTAATGTTATCAGTTTCACCTGTAGCGGTTGGTTATTCATATGTTAAGGCATTGGTTATAATTTTCCATTTGGGATTCGATTGTTATAATTCTGAGATTATATAATCTTTTTCATTTGAGTTATATGAATGTTATATTCTATGCTTGGTCTTTAGTTTTAAATTACATCTTTTCACCCTAGTGTACCTGTAATTATTAAGAAAAAATGAATCTAGGCATTCACTAGCGTTGTATGTACAGGACACTTGATAACGATAGCTCGTCGTAACATCGAGGTCATAACTCCTTACTCACATGTTTCTATCAACTCTTGATGGGGTTCACGTGTGCTTATTATCATCTATAGTGAAAGTTGCCCATAGGTTACGTCGTGGTTGAATCATGATACACGCTGATTTACTTGTTTTTCTTGGTCAGAGATTTGAGTTCACCAGTTCTATGTTGTGAAAAGTGCAAGTAATTCTGGTCCAATTCTTCAATGTGTTTGTCATTGACCTGTTGGCTTGTCATTGTTAAATGTAATGGGGCTGTTGACTGTTTACCATCACTTTTCTAATATCAGCTTTTAGGTTGACCAGGACTAGAAAATATTTTCTTATGTTACCTGTTGAGTTTAAATCTCTTATGGGACTATAGGGCGAGCCTGCTAGCCGCTCATAGTTCTCCTTATTCCTAGTTGATACTTTTAGCTATTATCAACTGGGGTTGAGCAATGGGCTGTAGGCCGGAAGGCTTTTCCACGGCGTACCAAACCAGATTACGTGCAGGTGAGAACGTACGTATCACGTAACAGATGTGTCATTGTGGAAAGTTCAAATAATTTCTTAGAAGGCAGCTTAAAATGACGATCACCATCCCCCCCCCTCTCTCTCTCTCTCTCTCTCTCTCTCTCTCTCTCTCTCTCTCTCTCTCTCTCTCTCTTGCGTCACAGTTATGTGATATTTGGTGTTTGTGAATTACGACTTTTAATCGTATACAAATTAGGAGGCGTTACCATTTGCATATTGATAATGTCTTTGAGCTCGTAAACGTTTAGTGTGGTTTGGAGTTTGTCGTAGGTATATTTCTTGGAACGTTTGCATCTTGATGTAAATAGCCGGCTCTTATTTTTTATATTATATTTCTTTTACCCGAAGATGAATAGTTTGCCAACGTGACTGGAAATAATTAAAAGAATTTAATTTATTTTTACATTATAGTTTACACGAATTAGTCACGAAACGTTTTTGCCCTTAACCTGTCCAAGGCCTTGAACCTGTCATGCCAGTCAATTCCTCGAAGCTTCAAATCTGTTATCGCTGTGTCGTCATGCTGTCTGCTTCCTTCCAGGCACCTTCCGTTGTGGTCGATTGATCAAAAGGGTCTCGACGTCACAGCCTCTTGGCGGCGACTGGTTTTCACCAGTTTTCCGTGAGCCAACCATACTGGTATGCCACTCGGACTTGAGAGCTTCTGTGTCTTTTTTGTGGCATAGAAATTGAAAGTCCTTCAGGTCCCAATGGGTTATAATGATAGATGAAATATTTAGATTTCAGGTTTTCTCCATTGCTTGAAGGCATTGGTCTGTAATCCAATAGCAGAGGACTCTCTCTCTCTCTCTCTCTCTCTCTCTCTCTCTCTCTCTCTCTCTCTCTCTCTCTCTCTCTCTCTCTCTCTTGTGTTTGCTTGCTCTGACGCACGTAAGCAGACCAATTACGTCATCATTAAGCGCTGTCCATCCGTTTGTACTCGGGAGTTTCCCCCCATTCCGCTCAAGCATATTCCTTGTGTGCTCCTCTCTTCATAGGAAATGCATTGGGGTGCAGGATTCTCATTAAGCATGAATAATGATAAACAGATTTATCATGATTTTTTGTTGTTTGTTTTCGTTTGGTTTATTATTCCCCAATTATATGCTGTCTAGCTACAATACTATCTATCCCACTTGTAAAAATGTTTTTTCCTACTGCTTGCGGCAAACCCATCGATACAAATACATCGAGATTAAAATATAATATACACAACAGTGTATATTACATTTTAATCTCGATGTATTTGTATCGAGGTAGATAGGTAATAGATTGTATGTAAATACACATTACAACAGTTGTCTTAAATTATTACTTACAGTAATAACTTTCATTGTAATAATGGAGTATCGTTATTTCAACACTAGACCAGTATATTTTCTCAAGTGATGATGGGTTCCTTATCCATAACTCTTAAAATATATAATAAAACACAAGTGCGTTATGTCTATTCTAAGATATCGTGGTTTCAATAATTACGTTCATTTAACATATCACGATAGGACAGTGGCGTTCCCAATGTATAGATTTTATTGAATATTGATTTCCTTTAGTTTCTTATCAATGTTCCATGAGATGTTTCATTAGGTACGTTGGATATTTTATCGAAAGTTGAACCGAGTCGATGACTATTTTTCCGTTGAGTAGAGATGCTGCCATTTTTGGATATTCGGGTCAATATTATATATATATATATATATATATATATATATCAGCCGTTACTAGTCCACTGTAAAAAAAAAAAAAGGGGTCTTAGATGTCCTCCCTATTGCGTCTGTTTGTGGTCTTTATGCCAGTTAACACCCGCTAACTTTCTTAGTTCGTCAATCCATCGTCTTCTCTCTTCGCCTGCTTTTTGCAATCTCTAGGACCCATTTTATTATTCTTAATGTCCCTCTAATATGTCATTCATTGTATGTCCTGTACATGTCGGTTTTTTTTTTTTTTTTTTTTTTTTTTTTTTTTATACATGGTTTTAGAATATCCTCTGCTTTAGTTTGTTCCTGTATCCATATTGCTCTCTTTCGGTCTCTTATGGTTATTCCCATCGTTATTCTTTTCATTGCTCGCCGAGTTGTAAGTAGCTTATGTTCTAAGACTTTAGTAAGGTTCCAAGTTTCTGATGCTTAAGTAAAAACTAGTCGGGCCATTGATTAAGGGTTTGTGTTTCAGAGAAAGTGGCATTTTAATTTTCATAATATCATTTTGTTTACCAAAAGCTCTCCATCCCCTGCTTATCCATTTGATTTCGTTTTCGTGTCCCGGGGAAACACTAAGTACATATATTCATTAACATTTTCTAAAAGTTCGTCCATAACTCTGTATTTGTTGTCTGCGTTTTCATTGAACATTATCATAATTTTACTCGTATCAATTTCAGTCCTACATTTCGATCTTCTCTATTAAAATCTTCTATCATCTTTTGTAATTATTCACATAATTCGCTAAACACAACTTTATCATCTGCAAATCATAAGTTAATATATCCCCTATTAGTATTATTTCCTACATTTCCCAATCTATTTTTTTTAAAGCTTCTAGGCATGCTGTGAGTAATTTAAGAGATGTGGACTCCCTGTCAAACTCCTTTCTCAATCGGAATGTTCCCACCATATTTATGCAGTTTTAGGATTTCTGTACTTCCTGTATAGATATCTTCGTGTTCAAAGATATGATTCATGTACTCCATGTCTTTGTAGAGCTTTCATTACTGCTGAGCTTTTGACATAATCTTAAAGATTTCTCATAGTGTATAAATGTCATACGTAGGGGGTTGTCATACTCGATAAGATTTTGCCATCAGTTGGTTAATTATATGGATATGGTGAGTTGTTGAATATCCAGTTCTAAAGCTTGCTTGCTTTCTTGGTTTATTAAAGCCTGGCTGTCTTTCTATTCGGCCTAATATGATAATTGTAAATATTTTATATATTATGGAGAGTAAACTTATTGGGCGGTAATTTTTCAGGTCTTTTAGGTTTCCTTGTTAATTAGTATAATGATAAAAAGTTTTCCAAGCTGTAGGTATAGAGCCTAATTAGTATAATGATAAAGTTTTTCCAAGCTGTAGGTATAGAACCTTCTTGCAGACATTTTGTGTAAAATTCAGCCAGTTGTACTACTATGAAATCTCCCCCATCTATTATTGAATCAATTGTTAAGCCATCTTCTGCTGCTTTGCCTCTTTTCATGCATTTTAATGGTTTCTTTGCTTCTACTGTTACGCTTGGTACCGGCTCAGGTGTTTCGTTATCTTTGTTGGCAAAGTTATTTCTTATGACTTTTGTATAGCAGGCATAGAAATCATCTGAAATTTCATCACTCTATCTCGATTGTTGATATTTCAATTTTCATCCTTTGAAAGAAGCATCTGTTGGCGTCCTGTTCCAAATATTTTTTTCATCAATTTGATACTTCTTTTTTTTTTTTTAGTGTTTCCTTGATTCCTCTCTTTACCAATGTCTTGGGTTTATAGTATTTGTTATTTTGGATAGCTCTGCCAATTCTACTTCATCTCTTGGATTTTACCCTCGTTTCCAATCTTTTCTGTATGTATATATGTATATATATATATATATATATATATATATATATATATATATATATATATATATATATATATATGAAACCTCACACTTGAAAACTTATTGAAAATGGGTCCTTAATCTTTCCGTCCCTCCTTAAGCTGAAGTTAGAGCTTTGTAATCGTGCGATTAATGATAACGTCCACACTCAATGTATATGTTTTTATATAGAAATTTCAACTGATTAATACCCAATTTATTTGAACGCATTTCAAGCGTGTTGTGATACTGATTTTTTTTTTTCGCGGCATTTGCGAGAGAAAACTAGATTTTGTGTCATGACAAAATGTAATTCCTGACAGTTAGGGCTAAGTTCTCAGGTTCCAGGTTGCGTTCTTGCTTTTCCTTAAACGTTTCGGATTACATCTTGTCAGACAAGTCTGTATCAATTGCGTACCTACGTGACCTGAGTTTAGAGTGACCGTGACACAGATTCTTTTCTATTTTTTAACCTAATTAGAAGACAAGCTAATGTTTACAGTACGTACCTGCTTTTTACCTTTTGGCAAGGAATTGTGCAACCAGTCGTATAAAAAGGATGGATTGCCTTACTGGATCATTTCACCATTAATGACAACAGTTCCTCACATTTATTATCCTATGTAGTATGTATACAGATTTATCCTTAATATCATCTGAGACTCAAGAGGACCACAAGTTGAGAAGGCCGAGTTTCACATTTTATAAATTTTCAGTTCTAGTATTTGTTAGTATCCAAGGTTGTATGCTGTTAGTGGCCAGACTTTAAAGTTTAGTTTCTTGTGAACGTGAGACATTTGACATTTTTCAGTCTGTCCTTTTCTTGTGGGATGTTGGATGATGGTCAATCTGGCCCCCAATTATTACCCTTATCAGCATTATAGATTTAGGATATTGGGAAACCTGTTTAAATTATCAAATCCTCCCTGTTAAGATCCTTATAACTATGGAAAAATAATTGTAACTATGGTTCTCATCTTTAATTGTTGTTATTCTCTCTCTCTCTCTCTCTCTCTCTCTCTCTCTCTCTCTCTCTCTTCGTACAGGGTAGTGCATTTTTGTTTATTCACCAACTCACGAATTGTCTTTCAGCTATTCATTTTCAAGGTATTACTATGCGACTGCTTACTTCTCTGTATTTGTGTGTGTGTACTCCTTATTCGCCCAGTGTTGTGTTATTTTTGTTGGGGGTATATCAACATCATCATAATTGGCATCCGTGACGATGTAGTGAGGCAGTGTGTGCATGAGTCTGTGCATTGCCTTTTGACATTCTACTTTACAGTTATGACTCCTCTACTCCATTTACGTAAGGAGCTCACTTTTACCAGAGCTATTTAAATATAGTATATTACTCTATTCGACTCAGTTTCCCTGGTATCAGGACTGCAATTGTTGTTAAGACACATTAAAATCAACCAGTCCAAAGTATCTGCTTTTGAGGATGAATGGATTAAGAATACTCAAGTTTGCCATGGTAATATTATTCCTGTTCCCTGATTGGTCGGGATTCTGAGGGTCTGGCTGGGCTCAGGCTGTTGCTATTGGCTCGGGCAAGGGGCAGAGCCGGCAAGTATTGGGAGTAGAAAATTGTGTTTGACCTTGATTTTGTTTAATTTTTATTCTTCATCGCAGTTAGAAGCTGTTGTTGCTAGTTTCTTTTTGAGCCACCTGCTTAATTCGAACTCCCTTATTTGTTATTAACTTTATAGCGTCATGATGGCGTCGTCTATCAGTTATTATTATTGTAATTTTATCATTATTGCTAGCTAAGCTACAACCTTAATTGGAAAAGCAAGATGCTATAAACCCAAGGTCTCCAACAAGGAAAAATAACCCACCGAGGAAAATAAACTACAAAGAGAGGGAATGAACAATTAAAAGAATTTTAAGAATACAATGCAGGAAGTAAATTGGAAATTTTTTGCAGTGCTTGTTCATTTGCCTGCTGTCACAACGCATTGGTCGTATAAGCGGGTTGCTTTTGAAAATTTGGACGCCGGATAGTTTTAAATTGAAGGTTTTATAAGATTCTTGCCCCTGCCCCCCCCTCTCTACATTTGTTTTTTTTTTCCCTGAATTATCGTCTTGCCTTGAAAAGTCTGAAATTATTTGGCTTTGGCAGTTGTAATTGTG
>NC_090762.1:23018619-23031119 GCF_036898095.1 Palaemon carinicauda
TCGCCTCTTCCACGAGCGGGAAATGAGGTCAGGTTGAAACCAGTTTCCCGGACTGTCCCATCTGTGCGTGAGTTCCTGGCGAGTTATAGATTTACTAGCATACGCAACTCGTCGAAAATGACAGCTAAATGTTTAGATATGCATTCACACACATTCAGCCCTTTCACGCTATCACCCTTTCTCAACCACAACATTGCAATTAGTGGGAGAGACAGTTGTCATGTATTTAGCAATGCAGCTTAGCATGACAGGAAAGAAAAATGTAGTATAGCTAAACACTTGATTTTTATCTTATATGTGAGATTAGCAGATCTTGGGATGTGTAACAGGAAGTGTTCTAGTAGGTTGAAATTCGTAATTTCAGCAACGCAAGATTCCCATAAAAGTGCCGCAGATATATTATCAATCAACAAAAGTCAAATGTATCTTGATATTGTTATATTCATTAGTTATGTACGCTGATAAAAACATCAGATTTACTTGGTTTTATCTTCTAAAATATTCATAATTTGTTATTTTTTGACAAATGAAATGTATAATATATGGCAAAAGCTATTTTAAATGGGTACAATCATGTGTTTATTTGATAATTTCATTTCTATAAATTAATTACTTTGGAATTATGTTTATTTCCTTATTTGATTCTTGCTTAAAGTAGGTTATATTTACATTGGCACATTCATTCTTCCGTACCACAAGATATTTATAGAAAACAGTTGGATCGGGTAGTACAATAGTTGCTAAGCATATAAGGTGCGAGATATGTCAGTTAACTTGGCACGTTCGATTTTATCATCTGCGATGTGTGTGTGTGTGTGTGTGTGTGTGTGCGCGCGCGCGCGGATTTTGGAATAGTATTGTAGTTTGTGCCATATTGGAGAAGAGTAGCCGTGATTTTTTTTTTCATTCTTCATAAGATGTAAGGAAAATTTTTAGAATTTTCATTTCTTGGTTCCAACGGAAAATGATAGGATTTATTATTATTATTATTAAATGCTAAGCTACAACCCTATTTGGAAAAGCAGGATGCTATAAGCCTAGGGGCCCCAAAAGGGAAAATAGGTGGTGAAATAATGGTTATAACTGAAAATCTATATAAGCAATAATGAGAGATATATATTAGTATCAAAGTTTCTTGTAGGTAAACGCAACAGTAATATCACGGGCTAGTTAGCTAACGAAAATTATTTATATGATTTGCATAAAGATACAAAAATGTAGATGAAACCCCTCAGTTTCGTAAGCGAATCATGTGCTTGTGCAAGATGTTCAGAAAATATTCTGTAATTTTGAAGGCACCTAATTTTAAATTGATTCCCCGACTGGTGTCGCATCTCTGTGAATCACTGGCTTGCCTTCTTCAACCCCTCTCCACCTCCTTACCTCCTCTCTGTCTCCTTTTCTCTATAAATTGGTGTATTTCCTAAATTATTTTAAATTTTGTTCCACACCGCAATTGAGGTAAAATTCAACCCTGTTTTCTGCATAAGGGGTCCCCCAATCCTAGACGTGTTCATATGCCAAGCATTGCTGTCACACACGCTGTGACACGTATGCATACACACACACACACACACACTCGAGATGGACCACTTTCCTGCTTCACGCTCGTAATATGCCCGGCTTCATAGCCATCAGCCAAGTTAAGAGAGGGAAAGAAAGAAACAGAGGAAAGGGATGGGTTTGGTGTATGCAGACATGGCATAAGTGGGGGAAATATATTTCAAACAAAAGTGCCAACCTTCTGTCATTTTTCGCGGCTTTGAATATAGTGCGACGACCCAATACAAAAATTCATGCAATGGCTCTTGGAAAAGTAGGACAATAGGGAGCCGAAGTCTGACGTCAAATTACCACATGCTGATTCACAACAACTGCTTCAGGCGCTCACAGACCTAGGACATTGCTAATGTTCTAACACAGCCACCCTTTAAATTGACTTTTACGGTCATTATCCCATTTGGATAAAGGAAGGATTGTGTATGATGTGAATTTTAGTGGTTTTTAATACGCTCCTATGTATTTATTGTCATCTGAAAAGTAGTAAATCAACTGCTAAAAGCACACCATCCCTCACCAGTATATTTTCGAACAATGTTTATTGCTTGAACCAGTTAGGCCGTTGCCATGGTAACTGACGTCATGACTTCGGGTCCCAATTGCTTTACTGGGGTCAACACTTTAGGAAGGAAAGCTGATTGCTTTTGGGAGAAAAATCTTGCGGAAAACCACGCAGTTTCCCGAAAGAAATTAAACCTTTTATTACAGTTTAAGTTTGCTTATTGAAAATTGTTTGGTCTGGAACACTACTATTGTTTGTTTTGGCAATTTATACTCCTAAATGTAAAAATTAGTAAGGATTAGGAGTCTTTCGTGAATTATTAATGCAGAAATAGTAGATGATAGAAATAAGTGAAAGGGTTTTATTTTGGAGCAGGTTTACAAAAATTAGCATCATAGTCTATATTTTAATCTTTGTTAATATAATTTATTACTTGTGTATTTTTTATGATTTCCAATAGTGGTTGGAAAATTGACTAGCATTAATGATGGTGATAAGTAGTTGCTATTACAAGGAAGAATTAGAAAAATCTAGATTTTTACGTTAATTTGTAGACATAAAAAAATCTCCATAATCTCCATTAATTCCAGAAAAATATGGAAACAGCTTCAGAAATTTGATCCCAGAAGAAATAAATTTATATTAAAACTTTATTGTTTAGAAGATTATATTGGCCCTAATAAGTGTCCTTTATTTAGTTTTTAAGACGAGATTTTATTTGAGACTAATTTTTGTAAAGATATTATGATTGCTAACGGTTTTTAAATATTGTTATTTCCCAAAAGTTAGTGAGATGTAAACATTTTTTTTTTGGTTGATAAAGTAACTAGTATATGGTGTGTGTGTGTGTGATAATGGTTATTCTTACATTTCCCCCTTGGCCTAAAAATAATACACAGCAAAACAAAATTACATATTCAAGAAAAAGATTAACCATTATTATGAGCTCCGGTTTCTGATTTGCTCCCGACATTCGTATAGAAGGAAAATATACGAAATTGTAACTCAGCAATAGCTTGAATAAAATTACCTTCTTGCACGGAAATCGTGACCGGTATAGTTATGCGTGCTTTAGTTTTTACTCAGAATTGCAAAATTCATTCTTTGTCAGTTCATCGCCTCCGTACCATTGATTGCAAACACACCCTGAATACTGCAGTAGTGATGCCTGTTAGAAACTGGCTTAAGTCTGTCCCAATTCGCCGGTGCTGTGATTTTTCTGAGGTTTGTGAAATTAATCTCTCTCTCTCTCTCTGATATATATATATATATATATATGCATGGATGAATTGGTTACTTTCTATGTTGTGGACAATTTAAAGTTTTACCTTTTGAAGAATATTAGTATCAATAGTTCAATGCCTGAGTGTTTGTAGAACAATAATTTGTCTACATGTGTTAGTCCTATAATTTCGCTCTGGAAAATACTGTATCTACAGTTGAGAGAGAGAGAGAGAGAGAGAGAGAGAGAGAGAGGGCGGTAGTGCGTGGGCGTAGTTGGTGGATTTATCAATGAACCTATGTTGCAGGCAGCCATTCAATGCATTTCACGTAAAAGGTCTCCAAGAGGGATTGAAACTAGCTCCAGCATTGGCATATGCTTTTTTTTTTTATTAAAAGTCTTCTCTCTCTCTCTCTCTCTCTCTCTCTCTCTCTCTCTCTCTTTAAGTCTTCCGTCTATTCATCGCTTCCTTGATTTGAATGTCATAACAACGGATCGTACCAGCTTCATGTTGGCTTAATGTATAGTGATTTAAAATTATAAGTGTCTATTGTAGAAAGTTCAATCATAGTATATTAAACTTGATAAGGGTAATGGAGGTGCACCTTATAACAGACGCAACTACGGGGCATCAAGTCGACTGCTATGAAAAATTAGTCAATAAAGGTATAAGCAAGAACATGATTAAAAATAAGGTATGATCTAAATAAAGATAATGTCACTGGTTGAATCGGTTAGTGGTGTGACTGGAGTCGTGAGTTCTACGTACTACGGTAGTGTTATCATTAAATCAACTGAAGAGACATTTGTAGAACAATAGAAGTTAATTTATTGCAGATGACTTATAGCATGGACTTGACATGCAACCCTGATCTGAAACATGACAGGAGCAACTGCTATGCCATTCTATGTTCGTTCATGATTACCATTTGCTCTGCGCAAGGATTTTGGTTGAATACTGTTACCAAAATGTAAAAAAAATTCATGCCATTCCGGTCATAAATTCGTTTTCATAATTACTTCAACGTTTATTTCCATGTAATAAGTATTTTTGATGAATTAATGTTCTTTTTACGGAGGTAAAGCTTGCCTAATCGTTTACATTATGAGGACTCCCTTTATCTCATCAACTTGTTTTCATTTAGTAATGCTGGGGATTAAACGGGTGAGAATGATATACTGCTGCTAACTGGTTTTTAGAGGTAAACATATCTTTATCTATGAAGACCTTTGTTTAAAATCTGTTTAATGATGAGTAATTCTCTCTCTCTCTCTCTCTCTCTCTCTCTCTCTCTCTCTCTCTCTCTCAGAATGGTGTAATACTTTTGAGTATTTGCAACGTTCCTTGGGACCCTAATTGCGCTTTATATCTCTCTACCGTTTCCGTTCCGTTTTTTACCATTTTGCTCCCCAATATCATGTGACCTTTTGACCTCAGATGCACTCGGGCGCTGGATGACCTCGCATGCCTCGGCGTTGGGAGTACATGGGGATTTATGAAAACACTCATCGCTAATTATATAACGTCGTTGCTTGGCTTTTATGGATTAATCGATAGACTGCTTCCCGGTAAATGCTGATGGTGTTGACTCGATAGTGCGACTAAAGAGAGACAATCGTTTGGTCCTGCGTGACAAAAGCCGGTCGATTGGAAGGAAGTTCATGCACAGTGACAGTGACTTTTCGGACCGTTGTTTGTCCTGCCAGTCTTCACGACTTCCTTGTCGAATGCTTGTATATATTTGCCATATTTCAGTTATATTACTCTTGATTTTCTTGATTTCTTTAAATTGCTAGATTAAAAAGTCTTAGTGTGGTGTCATGATATTTTAAAATGAAGTAATGTTTCCGTGAATCTAAAACTATCCCTATCCGCATACATAAGATGCAGGTGACCTTCAAAAGTACAAACATTGTTAGTAACGTTATCTTCATATAAGGAAAAAAACATTGTTTCAAGTTACTTTTATATTTTTATTGATAAGATAAAACATCATTGTTTGGGTCAGTTTCATATCTTTGTGTAGTTCAAGAAGATAAGACCAGTTTATATATTTTCAAGTTTATAGATTGTTCAGAATTATGTAATGGGTTGATAGATGCCATGTCTTTATATTTAATTTTGAATCGTGCTTGGGTACGTACATACTATAAGCCACCTAACATTCTGTAGTTGAACATTTCTAAGTATATTTCATGAATAGCAACTGCTTCTTTCAAGCAACATCTGCTAGTGAAATGAATGTTTGATTCTAGTTTGTGTTGAAATGGAAGCTCTCTCTCTCTCTCTCTCTCTCTCTCTCTCTCTCTCTCTCTCTCCAAACACTGCAAATGGGAGGATTTTTAAATATGTATGGAAATAACTCCATATTTTTCGGAGCTCGGAAGAATAATATTATTTTATCTAATCCTCTTATATAATTCTGACTGCTGTTAATGTTTCTGGCATTATTCATCCTCGCCTTGTATCCTTCACGAAGGTAAAAAAATATCTTTGGAAAAACATTGTGGGGGGACATACCTTTGGTATTGCACAACTTGCTGGCATGGCTACGGCCGCCAAAAATTGAGTGTTTGTGTGCTTGCCAACAACAGCTGACGTCAGGAGGCCAATCCTCTTATTTTTCCCCCTTGTCCTGTATTTCTTTGCATGTAAGTGAGAAATTTGGATGTTTCAAACAAAATTTTCGAAATGTATGACAATTTGTATAGACACATACACCATATGCATATAATTGCAATTTTTATGTACGTGTATATATGTAATATGCGTGACATATTTACTTAGAAAATCACGTGATATCTAAAATCCCTTGCATAGATATATTCAAAGAATCCAATGTAAATGAATTGACAAATTATTTGTCCCCCCCCCCTACCTCTCCTCACCCAGTTACACTTAGTAGATACATTTTTTTTATATAAAAAATATGTAAATAGACTGTGGTGTATATGTATTATAAATTGTAAATGTGTATTTCCTAATAAAAGATAAAGAATAGTCCCCATACATCCAATTCTTGAATAACATAGATGCAATACAACACAGCTCGGCTGTAGACCTTGAACGCTATTAGTATCTTAGGCTACCACGAACCTGAACAGATCGTGGGTGACCTTTAACGTTGAATTTTTACGAAAGGTACGATTTAACTTAGTTGAGAGGCAAACTTGAACGTTTTGAAGGTGCCAGTGCTCTTCCATTCCTTTGCTTGTTGTTTTGTATACAGTACACTATTAATTCTAAATGTTGCTTTTCAGAGAGAGAGAGAGAGAGAGAGAGAGAGATTTGGATAAAAAATTATTGTGGAATTGGACTTTTCTTAGGTGACAAGTTTATCTCTTAAATTCATCCAACCTTTGTTCACATGTGATGAATCAGTCTCCCTGCTTTATCAGGTCCATTTGCTTTTTATCTACCGCGTCTGTTTAATATTTTTACGAGTTACCGAGAAGGCTTTTTTTTTATTTCGATTTATATCTTTTTGTTAGCTTATTAAATGGTCGTAGTTCCAAAAGTTCATTAGGATTATTATATAAAAATTCTTCATTTCAAAATCTTCGTCCAGCATATTTAAAAAAAATGCACATCTCCATAGTTCCAGCATTATTCTGGTTCCACTTAAATTTCCCACTTTTCATCTTTTTTATTATTTCTCTACCCTTTCAATATCCTTTACTTGTTACTTTGCTATCCTTAATAACATATATATTTGTCTTTGTCACCAGTCAGTTTAGCCTTCCACCTCTTGTTCCCTAAATACAGGCAAGACATATCTTCTTCTTTATCTGCCAAAGGCTGAAGAGCCTCTTCAGTTTACCTTTGTACCTCCTGATTCCACCATTTCTCTGTATCTCTTCTTTCATTAGTTTCATTTGATCACCATTTAATGCAATAATTGCTGAAATGTTTTCATGTTACTCCTTTTTTTATTTACATCGTTTATCTTTTCAATTCGGAGAATTTCGCTCTAGTGGCAGACAGTGGATGACGTCAAGCACACTTTTGTCTAAGATAATCAAACTTTTTCTTAAGCCATTTCGGGTACGAATCTCTCTCTCTCTCTCTCTCTCTCTCTCTCTCTCTCTCTCGTTTAGCAAATTGAAAAGCTCAACCGAGGCACAAGAAAGGGCGGTGCTGTTTCCGTCAGAAAAGTGTTCATCATTTCTAGGTTCCAAAACCAGGCCCCTCTCTTTTTGGCGCCAGGTGATCATATGAATTTGGCACCGGATCCAGATGCTGGTACTTACGACTGTTGGCGCCAAGACTGCTTGGAAGATCGCCAGATTCGGAGGTGTGGTGCCGGGGTGTCATGTGGTTATAGAATAATACATGCGTTGTGACCCACATGTTATCAGCATTTGGACGGAATGTCTTGTAAAATTATGCTGTATTTCAATACTTCTTATATTGTTTAATTGGAAGTTGCTTAACATGAATCACGTGTTATTTAGTGAGAAAGCTAGTCTTTTGAAGTTGATTGTTGCAATAAAAAAATCAAGGTTGGTTTTGATTGCCTTCACTATTCAATGAAATCTTGTTGAAAGTGAAAATCTCTCTCTCTCTCTCTCTCTCTCTCTCTCTCTCTCGTAACAATAATTTTTAAATATTTTTAAAACAAAACTTGTCAAACTTGTATTTCTAGAGATATGAAATATTCTTGATTGGTGTATATATATATATATATATATATATACACACACACACAAATACATATCAAGAATAATTTAATTATGTCGGAACGTCCTTCCTGCTTAAAAAATACAGCCTTTGGTATCTAAGTCCACGTGTTGGCCAGGAGTTATTTTTAATTTTTTTTTTAGTTAATATATTTCACGTAATGATTCATATGAGATGTTATAATCGTTTGTCCTCTCCATCTTCATTACTTCAGAAGGAATTTATTTTAAATTCTACTGGTCGGTATTTTTAAATTAAAGCCCTATCTTTGACATAACATAATTTTTTCCAATCGCATTCTCGTCTATTTAAAAATCTATATGAAAATGTCGGTTCGCGTTTTGTGGGTCAAGCTTTAAATATAAATAATAGTTGGGCTGCTTCCCGCTACAATGTTTGTAAACAACCTTCCCACTGGGAGTGATCAACCTGCTCTCATTTTCGGACTCGTGTGCTTCTCGGAACGCAATGACGTCACTTTGAGATGTCAACATTCTTTATTTTTAATATCTTTATACAAGCAGTACATGGTTACTATTTGTTCGAGTCAATTTTATTGGATCTGATGCAAGGCCCTTTGCATCAATAGGCGAAGGAGATGATGATGATGTTAATAATTTTTTGTAAATAAAGCGGACGAGACCGGTTCCAAGCAAGGAACCGCGCCAAATCATGATCTGGAAATGCCACTGAGGCTTTACAACTTAATAAGGTGAATTTAATAATAAGGTGTTAACCAGCAGCTTTAACGCATTTATAATTATATTTGTACACACACACCCATTATAAATACATTGTGAGAGAGAGAGAGAGAGAGAGAGAGAGAGAGAGAGAGAGAGTGGGTGGAAGGTGAAATGTGAAATGCCCTTCAGGAGTCCTCTCCTCAGTGTCTTTAGCATATATGAGGTGCTTGCCAAAGGCCCAAGAAACGGATATATCTATACTGCACCAGTTTCAAAATGATAGTAAAAATATATTCAGACATTGCAACAGACAGCGTCTCTCTCTCTCTCTCTCTCTCTCTCTCTCTCTCTCTCTCTACGCAAAATCCGGTTTGGTCCATTTTCCACCACCTCGTAATCAGGCCGAACCAGAAGCCCTTTAAAAGTCCATAAAAAATGTAGTCTATTATCGTCAGTGCCTTCTGTTCGTCCCATTCTTTCCACTTGGAAGAGTTCCGCTAATCTTTGCTATACACTCGTCCTGCCTGTGGATTTGTTGCTTGCTCGAGTAAAGGTATCAGTCGAGTATGAAATTCTATCCCTTTCTAAGTTCCAGAAATTTCTCAAAATCAGAAAACCTTTGATTAATACGGTGTATGTTTGGTTTATGTATTTATGTGTATATGTATATATATGTATGTGTGTATATAAATGTATGTATGTATATATATATGTATGTGTGTATGTATATATGTGTATATACGTATACATACATACATACATACATACATACATATACATACATAAGGAGCTCGTTGACCATTTTTACATATTTTTGCACCCACCTAAACAATACTCAATTGTGTAATGCCAGTCTATTCGAACTCCTTTTTCACAATCTAATTCCATAGATTTCCTTTGTAGACAATATCCACGTCACCCAATAGTGCTCGTGTGAACAGAATATTTTTGTTGAGCATTTCCTCATAACGTTGATAAGGGGAGCTATGAACTGTGTGCTACCCCAGGTGTTATAAGAGATATTAATTTCTTCAGTCTATTCGGATAAGATAAGAGTCATCCTATTAAGACATTGGATATGGGTTATCTTGTACATTTAAGAAAAATGCTGTCACGTTTCCTCTACTTTATCGTGGTAATCGATAACCCAAATATTAAAGATATTTGGTTTCGACCAGTTTTGAAATATTTCTGATATCGATAGGGGTTCTAAATACTTTTCCCTTGTAAATTTTGTTCTTATTGTTTTTGTCGTTTTTATTATTAGTGTTATTATTATTATTATTATTATTATTATTATTATTATTATTATTATTATTATTATTATTATTAGGTTCCAATCTTGTGCTCTTTTGGAGGTTGCTTACCTTCCTCAAATATAAAAGCGACCTTTATTTACTTAATTTTGTTCTTTGAATGTTAAAGTTAATCTTGCTTGCTTTTAAGCTGAAGAATATATGGGTCTTCGAATTTACTCTAATCCAGATTGTCGTTTTAAGTAATCGCAGTTGAATATTTGGCTTATTTATCTCGTGAGACTTTTTTTATTGGTGGGTTTTTGGTTCTGCTAATTGTTGATTTTTGCATATATTTGCTTAGTTCGTCTCTACGGGTTATTTTTCTTGTATTGCTTAATAACGTCTCAAATTATCACTATTTTTTCCATAACTACATGACTTAGTAATGGAAAAAAAAGTACGGCCGCCATACATCAAGATAATTTTATTTATAATTTATCCAAGTTTCTTAGTTATTCGTTAGATGATTTTACTTATAGTTTTAACCACACGACAAATCTTTCTGTTTTGTAAACACTTGATGTTAATGAAGCGTCCGGAACATCAGCTCGGAGGAGGATGCCTTGTCAGCTCTGACGTCATTGCACGTTGGATTTAATTTTATGTGGTTTCCTTTTTTTTCGTATTCCCATGGTTATGAAATTAACCTTTTCATAGACTGTGTCTCGGCTTGTCGGCAGATTCCATATGTGCTTAAATTTCATTTATTTTTTTTTTTGACTAGTGCGTGCCTATACGTGCCTGCACGTGCGTCTGAGTATAGAACTCGAACAGACTAAAAGTCTTGGTTCACTCTGTCTGTTAATTTCATCCTAAGTTTAACCATTTTCACTCAGCTACTTCAAAATATCTCACTGGAGGATTGTTGGATAACTACTATTGCAGCTATCAGAGTAATGCGACGGTTATATTCCTTACACGTGAAATATGTATATTTTACTAATTTATCAAATTAGGATCATACTCTGGATTTGTTTTTTAATAGAAGACTAATTGAAATTCAAAAAAGTGTAAAGTGTGTTATAACTCATTTAATTGTTCTTACGATATGGGATTTCAAAAGGATTGGGGTTGATTATATACCTATGTAAGAGCGTTAATGTACCGCATATAAAGGTCTTTGTGTATTATTTTAGAATTAATGTGTTTGAAAATGAATGAAGTAAAACTTTGACTTTTACAAAACTTACATAGCTTATGTAAAGTAGTGATTGGTTTTAACCTGAATGGCTTTTATAATACTACTCGCTGCCAAGCAATGTCTGCAGTATATATTTATTATTATTATTATTATTATTATTATTATTATTATTATTATTATTATTATTATTATTATTATTACTAGTTAAACCATAACCATAGTTGGAAAAGCAAGGTGCTATAAACCCAAAGGCTCCAATGGGGAAAATATCCCACTGAGGATAGGAAATAAGGAAATCAATAGTAATGATTAAAAACTAGAAAGTATATTTATAGTTTTAGTTGATTTTTGTTTTATATACAATGTTTTATTCTTGTATAAAAAAATAGATTTAGTTAAGAGTTATTTGCAATATAATTGAACTGACGTTTTATCTTGGTCTAACGCTTCCCTTATTTTGGCCACATTTTGCAAATCTTCACTGTAAATCTTTTGATACTCGGGAGAAGACTCCGGGAATTGGAGATCTCGAAATTTGGTCCAAACCTTCATTTTTTTTTTTTTTTTTCATTTGTAATTTCTTCCGCTTCCTCATGGGGGGAATTAGCAACTTCATAGGTCATGTGGAAAGAATGAAATATACTGTATGTAGAAAGGGTTTCAAAGATGGTGTAACAGAAGGATTAGAAAGAAAGTGTTTTAATGTTTAGAAAGTAAAACAGCCCGTATATGAAGAGATAAAAAGCAGATTGTGTAAGGATCTATGAGCGCTGGTGGACATTTTTGTAAATATGTGAAGGGATAATGTGAAAGTTTTATACATAGACTTCATCAAAAGTTAAAGATTTGTTATATTAATGTGGGCAGAGATCTTTTTCAGGAAGACGACTTGTCATGAAAGTAGATTCTACATGGGAATTATTTCAAAATAATGAATTCAGGATCAATGGGGAATTATCCTTGTTGAAGGGACTAATTGGTGACGTACAGACGTCAGCGTTAAAAGCAAATCTTTTAAACAGGCAGTTGCTGAATAGTCGGCCAGATATAGTTACACTGAGAACATCGAACAGTGACATAATGTCGGAGTGGACAAAAATAAAGTAGAAATGAACAGAATCCCCAAAAATTCTCCTGTAATCCGGAAGGTCGTCCCCATGTGGATTTCCTTAGTGAAGAAGACCTTGGCAGTCTCAGGCAAGATTGCCAGTGACACTTACGTAAGATGTAGTTGCTATGTAATATAGAGAACTTTATTATCTTACCTTGGTTGCATTACTTTGCTACTTATTTTATGTGAACTTGAACTACAATGGATGAATTACATAGCAGACAATGAAAGCATTATTCATGCATATGAGATGGAGGAACGTCAGTCGATAGGTTTAATTGAGATAAGTGCTCGAGGTCATT
>NC_090762.1:23036119-23277909 GCF_036898095.1 Palaemon carinicauda
CTTTACAAGGCCATGCTGCGTTACTATGCGGGGAATATAATCAGTGTAGAATTTTGAAGCTTCTAAGAGCACAAATTTCTAATCTATAATTGCCTTTTCAACTTTGAATGAAGAAGTGACCTACTTATACATATTATGTCCTATATAAACTAAGTAATATTTCTTTTTTTTTAAGTGTTTGTGTTCCTGTCAAGTGAAATTTATGGTTTAAATTGCCTTTTTTTGTCAATTTTAGAGAGAACTTTGATAAGTGTTGGTTGAATAAAGGAAATAAAGTATGAAGTCATTTGTTTAATAACAAATATCGTGGCCATTGGTTGTCACAGTAGCTGATAGTGTTCGGTTTGACCCACACCGTGGCAGGATTTGGTAAGTGCATTAAACTCAAGGTTTAACAAGCAGCTGTCTGCACTAGACCCCATCCTCTCTCTCTCTCTCTCTCTCTCTCTCTCTCTCTCTCTCTCTCTCTCTCAAAAATATAAAAACACAGATTTTTCAGTAAAAGGCTTTTGAGTTATATAAATGATGAAACTGCAAAAAGTTAGGAAGTAATCTTACTGATGTTCATTTTGGTTTTAGTGTTTTAAGCATTGCGTAACATGTGCTGGTAATGCATGTGCAGGTGTGTAGGAAGCATTTTCATCCAGGACATGAGGTCATTATAGAAAAAATTCCTCTGAAATTAGTAGTAGTAAAGGAACACAATGAATATATTCCCTGTGTGTAGTGATCAATACCTTCAATTTTAGGATGGAGTTTTCAGGGTGTTCGGAGTGTTGCGAAATATCATCTCTCTCTCTCTCTCTCTCTTTCTCTCTCTCTCTCTCTCTCTCTCTCTCTCTCTCTCATTGATGTTTCACAGGTGTTAGTGTTATGTGCAGGTGCTACAAGCTTGTTTAATTTAACATTTTATTGTAAAATTATTCAGCTTTTAATCACTTTCCAAAGAAAGAGTAAACAATTCATGACCTCGATTTTTTTCTTTTTATCATAAGGGCTTATCCATCGCAGATGAAAACAAACAGAAATTCTTATCGGTTTTTCCCTTTTCAGGACAAAATGCCACACGGACAGAATCTTATTTATTTCTACGCAAAGAACTTCCTGTTAGATTAGCCAACATTATGAAGGAGTTCAGCCTCTTACCAGAGAACCTGCTCCTGATGCCCTCGACGCGTGCAGTTCAAGACCTCTACTGCAAGAGTTTCGGTGATCTTATGGAATTTGAGGGGAAGGACGCAAATGCTAACCTTATTGACAAGTAAGTCGGGAAATCATTCAGTTTGCTTCCTTCTATAAGGCTTTATTCCTCTTGAATCAGTCTCGAAAGGTTTATTTGATTTAAAGAAGTATTAACCCATGTAATTTAGCCCTTTTTATTTTTATAGATTGATAGCAAATGCTTTGGTTTGTGGACGTTTTGAGTGTTAGGAAGAAAATTAAATAAATGTTGGTTAGGCTTCTGAAGGTAATGATATTAACTCTATTCAGATGATGTAAAACATTTGGAATTTCTGAGAATGTAAGTTTTAGTTATTTAGCATATTTATGACTGAATTTTCAAAAACCCAATACTGTATTTTAATGTAAAGCACTATTTTAATAATACGATAATTGTTTTTTCATTAATCTTACATAAATTTCCAAGTTGTAACCTTTTATGTCCTCCTGCTCTATTAGGAATTTGATTAACATCCATCAGTTGTAAGAGATTAGGCTATCTTCCCTTATGTTAACAAATTCACTAGTTGAAGATAGAACAAAATAATGACTAAAACCCTGTTAGATATAGTTGCAAAATTTATGGCTTTTGGTAATATTTACATATGACAGTATGGTGAAAATTTACTAGATTTTCAATATTGAAGAATCTTAAACTAAGTATAGAAAGCTTTAATTTCCTTAGATTTTAGAGACGACTATTCTAAGAACGTTCTGCCTATGTCTACTTGATAGTTAATGGTCAATCGTTTGGTTTTTTATTTAAATCTCGGGAATTTAGTTTCATTCTTATATCAATTGATGTGTATCAATGTGAGTTAAAGATTTACACATTTTTAGTTATGTTTTTGTGGAGTTTTTGTATGTAGGTTGCTTTCGCTCTTTCTTCCTTGCCCTTACATTAAACCTTGCTTTTTAGATTTGGGAAACACATCTTGTTTAGGAAACAACATTTTGGTAAGTTTTCAAGTGCCCATTGTAGTCCTACTCACAAAGTATTCAAGGGATTGGTCTTTCAGTATTGAGGATATTCACCTATTCTCTGTTTAGTTAATTAATTTCTTTACACATTAATATTTGTCATTTCATGTTCACTTTATTTTTAAATAGCATGTTTCTCTTTTTTTTAGCAACAATTTTATTTTTAATTTTATAAGGAATTTATTGTTTGCCAGGGATGACAAAAACCCTACTGGCCCACACATCTCTATAAAGTAAATTAGGTTGCAACTGCACAGTTAATTTGAATATGAACAAGCTTTTAAGAATTTGGTACAAAACATAGTCAATATTCTTAGAATAAATATTGATATACTGTAGTTGAGTCCTCAGAAACTATCTTGCAGAACAGAGCATTTCATTGTCATTCTTACAAGTAACATTTATTTTCAGATTCACAGATGCCCTTACTAAGATTCGGAATCGTCACCAGGACGTTGTAATGACGATGGCTCAAGGTATTATGGAGCTAAAAGATGCCCATCGTATTGACAATAATATGGAAGCATATATCCAGTATTTTCTTGACAGATTTTATATGAATCGGATATCAATTAGAATGTTGATCAACCAGCACAGTAAGTAATTTCTTATCTTTGGCATTTTGTACTGTATTTACGCTTCAATTCAATGTTGGACAATGAAAAAATACTTAATGAAATTATTTTAACTTGATCATACATACTTTTTTATATATGTTTTGAGATATCTTTTATAGTAATTGTAAATAATATTCACTTTTAATACAGTTTCAAGTGATAAATGTGAAAACGTGGCGGAAAAAATGTATATTTTGGGATGTACAAAATTCCTTTATTCTCATAAGGTCTCTATGAGAGTATAAGGATTTTTGTACATCCAAAACACTTTATTCTCCCCATCTTTTCAAGGGTTTTAATGCAATTTCTATCTTGAAGATACAACCTAATTAAATCCATGTACAGTAGTTGAAAATGCTTAAAATTATCACTGGAAAATGTATTGAAAGTGAACATTTACAATTGCTATAAAATACATCTCAGAACTTATTAGATGTATTCCCAGCCAAGTTCTTAGCAGTGTTCACTGGTACCAAAAAGTAATTTTACTCTTGATGTAGTTAATCTTCATCAGTAGTAAAGCTGGATTCTTCTTTTCCAGTGACGCTCTCTTTAGAGCTGTTGTTGATACATATAACATTTGATTCGTAAAAGAACACTAACTAAAACATCTTGAATAAACTTTTTACACCCAGAAAGCTAGTAGTCTAATTTTTTATATTATTGATACACATTTTTTTTTCCAGCGTTACTTTTCGGCGACAGTATCAACTCTCACCATCACATAGGATGTATTGATCCCCACTGTGATATTGTTCGTGTAATCGAAGATGCATATTCTAATGCTCGCTTCCTGTGTGACCAATACTACCTCGCTTCACCAGAACTTGTTGTTAAACACCATAATGGTAAAGTAATCATGATTTAAATTAGTTTTCAAAGTTAATAGGTTTTTTTTTTTTTTTTTTTTTTTTTTTTTTTTTTTTTTTTTTTTTTTTTTTTTTTTTTTTTTTAGAAATTAGTGAAATTTGACAGGTCAGGGCAAATCCTAGCTTATTTTGGTGCTGTTACTGGACATCAGACTTGTTTACTGTATTAAAACTAATGTCATGTTATGACTCGGGCTTTCACCTGTTTGTTGTTTACTCTAGATAGGTATTGCTTATAGTTTTTATGTTGCTTGTGTGTGTTGTTGATGGGGTTAAAGTGGAATTCTGGATAAGGGAAATAACTATTAAAGCACATTCAATTTGAGTTAAATTCTGTTGAAATACTGTATAGATTTTTCACAAGCTAGCAAATTTTAATTTTTGGCAATGTTGCATTGCGATGAAGTAAATTACTTTAGTGTACACAAATTAAATTTTGGTGAATGATCAAGTTTTATTCAATATAAGTGAGTTTAAACTAATTGTACATTTTTCTACTTTTATATGGCAGTGCTTTAATTTGTACCGTACTAACTTATATTTGTTTGGTATTCCAGTTTCCCTTGATCTAGAAGAATTGTTGATGAACTATCCAAAATTGTATTTTAAGAGTTTGAAATTTTTACCCTAAAAGTTATTAGGTCTTGACAAGTTTTTTTTATTTTTTTATTTTATGTTGACTAGTAGTGCAAATTCTTTATTGTAGCTTGAAGGGAATATTGTCAGAACATCAATAAGGTTGAGTTTTCAAATATTTGTGGTTTTAGTTGTACTGTAATTTACTCGCAATGGTCTCCTTGCTTCATGGTTGAAGGTTATTTTCTATTATATGCTAAGCTATCATGGCTGGTCAGCTTTATTGAATTAACTTTGATTTTAAATTGTTTGCTCATCATGGACATAATGTAACCCACATTACTTTATCTCTGTCGGAGCTTTAGTTGTGATTATCAGTTGCGTTGCTTTAGAGGCTAAAGTAATGGTCATTTAATATACATTGCTGTGAAAGTAGATCTGAATGTTTCGTAGCTTGACACTTCAACTCCATTTACAAATGTTTTCAGTGTTATTTAATCTATTATAGATTTTATTTCATGTAAAACTTCCTTCTTTTCCTTTGTGATTTCTCTACTCAAATTCCAAACAGTGTTATTCATTAGATTTATTTGGATAGCAGACAGTCCCCTTGCATGTATGTTGCAAGTACAGTAAATTCATCACAGGTACTGCAACCATGAAATTCATAGATTAGTGTAATGTTTGATGACAGCAGTCTTTTGAAAATCGTAACTTTGTTCGTGGTTTTTTAAGTAGAGATGCTGTAATTCTATTGATATTTTGAAGCTACATTTATAATCCTTCAATCTTTTATTCTTGTGAAAGAATAATTCAGACACATATTCATAATCCAGATAAAAGATGGGGTGAAGCTTATATAATAGAAAAGAATTTTGGGAGAGAGTTTGAGAGTACTTACTGTAGTTAGGAGTTAAGACAATTTTGTAGAATATCTTTGGATTACAGGTAGGTTTTACCCTAAAGTTTTAACAGGTGAATTGTGCAATTTTAACCCTTTTACCCCCAAAGCTATTTGGAACTTTCCAACCCTTAACCCCCTGGCGTTTTCTTTTTCAAGCACATTTTGCAATATATTTTTTTAAAATTGCTCTAACAGCCCTAATTTTTGTCATAGAGAGGTCAGGTTGGTCTCATTATTTTGGAAAATGCCTGAAGTTTCTCATAAAGTTATCAAAAGTATGCAAAAAAAAAATTTAATAGCAGTTTTTGGCAAGGACGTACCGATATGTCCATGGGGGTAAAGGGATGAGTTTTGTGAAACGTACCAGTACGTCCATTTGGGGTAAAAGGGTTAACAAGTAACACACAAATCTGTAGAAATAATTTTATGCATTGGTGGGAAATTTTTCTTTAGGCCTGTTAGTATGAAAAAGTTTCTTCCATAATTTTTCCTATTTCTTTCCTTGTCTAATTTGGATAACATATTCAATTAGGGTAGAGCTAGTATTGTTATTTGCAAAAAAGGAATTCATGCAAAGTTATTGAAGTTTAGTCCTATAATAACATTCATATTACAGTTCATGACATTTCTTTTTCTCAAAAATGAAGATTTATAATAAAATTAATATCTATACATGTCTAATGTTCATATTGCTTTGCTCTTGAAGCTTGCTTATATCGACGTTTCCCCCAAAATAGATTAATTTTTCTTAGCCTTTAATAGCCTTGGGCCTCTAGTACTCTATAGTATTGAGACAATCTAGCAGCTAATGGTATTAACCATAGCTTCGTTAAGCGCACTATCCTCCAGTCTTATAGTGAACCCTAATCCCTATTCTGTTTACCTAAATTACTCATTATGTAGGAGGGTGGGTATGTATATGGACAGAATATTATAGAAATAACTTATTATAAAAACCCATTTATGTTTATGAACTTCCACTGATGTTTATATTGGTAAATCCCACACTCCAGTAGAGGTTGGCTTGTGAAAAAAATAGATAGGCCATTAACAGACCTAACATTATAAAAGTATTTAACCCTGGATAGGTACGGTCCTCGGACACCCCTTTAAGGGTATACTCGGACGCGAACGACCCCGACGCCAAAAAAAATTCTTGAAAAATCAGTTTTTGCAGTAACCTCCTTTTTTCTTTTGCCAAAAAAAACTTCAATGAATGCTTAAAACAACTGTAAAGATAAATACTACTCATCTGCAGAAAAACTATTTATTATAAATATTTTAAAAAATTAAGTAGAAAAAAAAAAAGACCTGACATAAAAATTCATAAAAAAAAAGTTTATACATATATACACAAATCCTTTTAGGAATTGATTCTTGAATGTTTAGGACACATCTTGATGTATTTTGGATGAAGTCAGACCCATGGAGGTGAAGATCTGAAATGAGAAAAAAAGGGTAACTTTTTTTGGCCAAAAAAAAATTGTCCAAATTTCATGAATTTTTTTGGGTACCCAAATGAAATAGGAAGTGGCTAATTTTTTTAGGGAATAAACATATGTTATCCTAAAATAGAAATATGTAAAAAAATCTTCATTATTTTGTAAATTACATTTATATCAGGGGCCATATCTAAAGGTAATTTTTTGAGTACTTGGAAATTTCGTAAAAAAATACATATATTTAATATATAATATGATATTTATGCAGGTAAAAATATACCAAAATATCACAAATTCTATAGGGAACAAGAATATATATAGATAGGGCAGCTTACGCTTCGGATATGTCCACAAAATGGCCGCCAACCACACTGACTCAGACTCCCTAATCTGCCACTTGAAATGTAGGAAGGGTATGTCAATTTCAAGGTGTTATTTACTAATCTAATTATTATTGGATATGCATAAAAATTGTATGGTGGGTTGCTAGATAATTGTCGATTATTTTACGACTATAAAATTAAAATCCTGACCCAAAAAATTTTTTTTGAAGGGAAATAAAATCGAAAAAAAAAAATGTAAAACAATATTTTAGCTAAAAAAATTTGATGATATTCAATCAAAAAAAAAGTAAACAAAATTTTCCGACAAATAAACATCTAGAGGAATCATTACTCTGTGATAGTTCCTTAGTGCGTAGTAATTTTGAAAGAATTGGGAAAAAACGAAAAAATGGCAATCACCGGAAAATCGAACACATACCTATATATACGCCATATCTGGCTAAAAAAAAGATAGGCATGGGTAGCCAGATCATCTAGAAACACTTTCCAACGCTATAAAAATATAAGTTTTGCGACACTACTTGCCAATTCCTTACGGTAACATGACTAAGCAAAAAAATGCAAAACAAATAAAAAGGGGCACTCGTGGAAAAATGGCCATTCTAATATACGGTATTTCAGAAAAAAAAAATTTCAGCCACGTGCTAGGCAAACCATCAAGGCATATTTTCCGACAAATAAACATATAAATGAAATATTACTCTGTGATAGTTCCTTAGTACGTAGTAATTTTGAAAGAATTGGGAAAACACGAAAAAATGGCAATCACCGGAAAATCGAACACATACCTATATATACGCCATATCTGGCTAAAAAAAAGATAGGCATGGGTAGCCAGATCATCTAGAAACACTTTCCAACACTATAAAAATATAAGTTTTGCGACACTACTTGCCAATTCCTTACGGTAACATGACTAAGCAAAAAAATGCAAAACAAATAAAAAGGGGCACTCGTGGAAAAATGGCCATTCTAATATACGGCATTTCAGAAAAAAAAAATTTCAGCCACGTACTAGGCAAACCATCAAGGCACATTTTCCGACAAATAAACATATAAATGAAATATTACTCTGTGATAGTTCCTTAGTACGTAGTAATTTTGAAAGAAATGGGAAAAAACGAAAAAATGGCAATCACAGGAAAATCGAACACATACTTATATATACACCATATCTGGCTAAAAAAAAAATAGGCATGGGTAGCCAGATCATCTAGAAACACTTTCCAACACTATAAAAATATAAGTTTTGCGACACTACTTGCCAATTCCTTACGGTAACATGACTAAGCAAAAAAATGCAAAACAAATAAAACGGGGCACTCGCGGAAAAATGCCCAACATTCTAATATACGGCATCTCAGATAAAAAAAAAGACATGCACGTGTTAGCCCAACCATCAAGGCACACTTTCTAACACATAAACATGAAAAAAAAATCGATAATATACGGCAATTCCTTACTACGTAGTAAATTTTTACAAATATTGAAAAAAAAACAGAAATTGGCAACCGCAGTTAAATACCCAATATACCAATAACTACGTCGTATCTGACAAAAACAAAATCACGCATGGGTAGCCAGATCATCTAGACACACTTTCCAACATTAAAAAAGCAAAAGTTTTACGACACTATTTCGCAATATCTTACGGAAAAATGACTTGGCAAAAAAAATAAAAAAAATTAAAAAGGGACACTCGCGGTAAAATGCCCGACATTCTAATATACGACATCTCAGATAAAAAAAAAGACATGCACGTGTTAGCCCAACCATCAAGGCACACTTTCTAACACATAAACATGAAAAAAAAATGAATAATATACGGCAATTCCTTACTACGTAGTAATTTTTACAAATATTGAAAAAAAAACAGAAATTGGTAACCGCAGTTAAATACCCAATATACCAATAACTACGTCGTATCTGACAAAAACAAAGTCATGCATGGGTAGCCAGATCATCTAGACACACTTTCCAACACTAAACAAGCAAAAGTTTTACGACACTATTTGGCAATATCTTACGGAAAAATGACTTGGCAAAAAAATGAGAAAAAATGAAAAAGGGGCACTCGCGGTAAAATGGTCCTCGTGGTGATGAACGACATTTTAACTAAAAAAAAAAACATGCACATGGTAGCCAAACAATCCACCAAGACTTTCCACAACTGATAACCTATACAAGTTGCACCATTCTACGACAATTTCATAATACGTAATAACTTTGATAATTATGCAAACTACCTCAGAAGGGTAAACTCGGACGCGAACGACCCCGACGCGTCTCAGAAATCGGGGAAGGAGTACAGCTACAGCAATGCACATCTGGACACTTCTAGAGCGTGTAGGGGAGACACCTCCTGCAGGTCGATCACCCACAAATTCAGTCACAGGGGTGAGTCACGTGAGAAAAACCTGTTTTTTTTTTACGCTCGGGGTCGCAAACGACCCACCGTACCTATCCAGGGTTAATACTTAGGCTTGCCTCTTGGTCTAGTATCCTGTAATTCCCCCGAATGCATTCTAATAATGTATTTATATAATTTTCCCAACACAATATTCCAGATGCAAAAAATATCTAAAATTAAAACAAATTTTCTCACTTGAAACAAATTTCCATTTGATAAATCAACAGCAGCTACTCTAGCATCCTGTATGTTGATAGGCAAACTAGGTTTCTTGAAGATGATGTTTGTGAATACTGACTTGGTATACCATTTAGCTCCTGCTACAACCCTTTCCAAAGAAAAAAATCTGGTAAACCTTAAGTGATGTAACTGCTCTTTTAATATAAACCCTAACATTCAAGTTAGTTAACTTGAATTGAACTTATTGTGAGCTGTTGTGACCAAACTTTTAACTAGATATGACATCTCAAAATTGGAGCCACTTAAGCCATCCTGCTGTATGTAGAGACTGAGCTTATCACATGTTGAATCATGTGAGAGGTGGAAAGGTGCATAGGCCCAGATGTAACCTGTTCTGTCTACCTTCCATGCTAAAGGACCTGTAATTTTGTCTACATTAGGGTCTCCTTACACATTCAAATCTGTAGGTATACCAGTGGATGCAGAGATCATTCACTGGAATGATTTGGTTCCTTTTGTTTCACTTATCTGCAAAATTTTAATTTTTTTACTAATAAACCTTTGAAGAATTAATTTTCTCAAATTTGTTAAAATCAATAGCATTTCTCCTAACTGGTATAAGGATTTTGACCTTTTTTCCCCTTGTTTCTGGATATAAATTGTTGATGTATTTTCTTAAAATGCAGCCATGCACTTTCCTCATATTATCAGTTCCAGATTTTGCTTAAACCCCGCTAGAAGTTCTAAGCAGTTGATATGAAGAGTTGATTTGCTTTTTGTGCATTTCCTAGACAAATGGCAAAATCATAGTTGCTTCCAATCCATTCTGTGAAACTTCTATTAACAGAGATAGATCTAGGATCGACATTACCAAGGAAACTATATGATAAGACTTATTCAATTAGTTTATTTTACATACATATCTGATAAGCCACACCATGCATGCAGTAGTAGTAGCTGGAAATATTTACATAAAAAAAAAAAAACGGTACACGATTACAATCCAGGTGTTTCCTAACACCCAGTAAACACTTGGAATATATTTTATTTTATAGGAACAAAATCATTTGAAATGTGAATTGAAAGATTATATTATCTAATAATGAATCAATTCAGAGTATAAAATTGGTGAAAATGTGGAGAATAAGCTATCTTAAAATAAGCTATCTTGAAAATAAGTTTCCTTAATGATTAGATATTTCATCAGAGACGTTATGTATATTTGCACATCCTGTGCATGCTCTAGGCTAGGAACTTTTTTCTATCAGTAGAGGTAATAGGATATACTTTAACACTGTTGATGAAAATTCAAGAATTGCTAGTGTTTGAGGTAATTTTGATCAAGATAACCTACTACACAGAGAGGATGGAATCAACAACCCAGAAGTTAGTCACTCAAAACTTGATGCAATCATGCAGTTACTTTGCTCCAAAGGAATCATATGTTATGCCATTCCTTGTATTCAGAAAATGTTTATGAGCACCTCTGTTAGCGTGAAGAGGGATCTACTCTCCTAGCTCAGTCTTCCGCATCGAAATCCAGTAGTGTAATAGGGCAGGTGGTCTAGATTTCAGAAATGTTGAGGTTTGTGGAGCATTTACAATAAATCTAAAGTAAATAAGAAAGAGAGATTCATAGGAGAGGACCTCTGTAATCTGCTGTGCACCATCAGAAACCTCACAGAGTGCTGCTCTAAAACTAGAAGCTTCTGAAGATCACTCAAATTAACTCTTTAATGGCTGAAGTGATATCGGCAGGAAAACTGACCTTATCTTCTCTGGATTGACACTTAAACTATGAGTGATTTTTATTTGGTAGGCAACTATAAATATAAAGGAGCAATAAGGCCTTGGCCTTCTTCACCTTGACTCTTATATCACAATACTACCTGTGTTGCCTTCAGCACGAGAGACACAAAATGCAGATCATGAACGTTCAGAAAACTTTACTTGAACAAACCATGCAGTAATCATTAACAAATCCAGGAGAAAATCTTTGACAATCACTAATAACCAAAGTGATACTTACAACTTGTAAAAGTAGACCTGCTAAAACAAGATTGATGAAGAGATTTTGAAAAAAAAAAAAAAAAAAAAAGTGTGTGCTAAAGTTGTGGTTATTGCCACTAGCTGCTTGATGCTACTCTCTTTGCATCAATTCCATCCCCTGAATGTAGATCTAGGGTTGGTGAATCCCTTAATAGAGATTTAGCTAGAATTAGTGCATGGTGCAAATTATGGGGTATGAAGTTGAATCCTAACAAAACTCAAAGTATGATTGTAAGTAGGTCAAGGACGGTGGCTCCTCAACATCCGGATCTCAGTATTGATAATGTTTCTTTAAATATGTACTGTATGACTCTTTCAAAATTTTAGGTGTGATTCTTGACAGTAAATTTACTTTTGAGAAACATATAAGGTCTGTGTCTTCTTCAATTGCACAAAAAATAGGCTTATTGAGAAAGTCTTTCAAGATTTTCGGTGATCAATCTATTCTGAAGAAGTGTTTTAATTCTTTCATTCTACCTTGTTTTGAGTATTGTTCTCCTGTCTGGTCTTCAGCTGCTGATTCTCATCTTAATTTGTTGGACAGAAACTTACGGTCGATTAAATTTCTTATTCCTGATCTAGATATTAATCTCTGGCACCGTCGTTCAATTAGTTCATTATGCATGTTGCATAAGATTTTTCATAACTCTGACCATCCTTTACATTCAGATCTCCCTGGACAATTCTATCCTGTTCGTAATACTAGGCAGGCAGTTAATTCTAATAGCCAGGCCTTCTTCATCACGAGACTCAATACTACGCAGTATTCTAGAAGTTTTATTCCAGCTGTTACCAAGTTGTAGAATGATCTTCCTAATCGGGTGGTTGAATCAGTAGAACTTCAAAAGTTCAAAGTTGGAGCAAATGCTTTTTTGTTGACCAGGCGGACATGTCTTTTTATAGTTTATTTATAACATATTTGTTTTTGATGTTGTTAATAGTTTATATATGACATGTCTGTTTTGACGTTGTTACTTGTTTTAGAATGATTTATTGTTAATTTGTTCTCTTCATTTATTTATTTCCTTATTTCCTTTCCTCACTGGGCTATTTTTCCCTGTTGGAGCCCCTGGGCTTATAGCATCTTGCTTTTCCAACTAGGGTTGTAGCTTGGATAGTAATAATAATAATAATAATAATAGTGTACTAGAGGCCTAAGCCTGTTAAAAAGGAAAGAAAACATGAATTTTTCTTCTTTTTCATTTTTGGTGTAAACGTAGATAGATATAAGCATGCTTCAAGAGAAGCAATATCAACAGCAGGAGGTTCATAGAAATCAAATTTTAAGAAATTCGTTTAGCAGTGGCGAGGTTCCGAAACAAATATTTGCATGAAATTATGTTCTACAGGTGAATGTGTTAGACTGGTGATAGGAATTTATAAATGCAGGTGTAATTTATTATTTTATTGAATAATAATTTAAATAGAAATACTTTCAGCATGAGTTATGATAATGTTAGAAAGTTTGTTTTTAGAACAGCCTAAGGGTGAAAAGTCCAACTAATTATACCTTTGTTGTAGGAAATAGACAGGTTCTCAAAAATTCTCACATAAATTGAACTCTCAACCTCCAATAATTTTTCTTGGTCTCAAGAATGAAAATAGCTCCAGAGTTGTTTAAGTTTGTTCAGAGATTCAATTTGATAGGCATTTCATCATCTACTTCACGCCTCATAGTCCTCAGCCATGTAGGCCTGGGTTTTCCAACTCTTCTAGTCTCTTGTGGAGCCCAGGTATTTACAATTATGATATCAAAATATCTGTCTTCATATTCTTTATGCAGTAGTACTAATCAAGACGAAAATAACCTAGTCTGTATTTAGTTATTTTTAATATCTTGTTAAGTAAATCATTATTCCTAAAGGATCAAGTTCATAGGTTTAATATAATAACTGGTAACAGCGGAGCACTAAAAACCTTGATTTTATTTACTATAGTATTGTTTTAACTTAATGTTTCAGGTCTTCCTTCAGATATCATGATATCTAAAATTATGTATGATGTATAAATTCTAGAGAAAGGTTTTGTGTAAACTCAAGGGTGGAATCAGTAAAAACATTTTTTAAGACATTCTCAATTACAGTCTTTTGGGTAAATTTTTTTTCTGCTTTCACAAAAAAAGGGATTTTTAAAAATCTAACTTTTTAATGTTGATTTAATTTACTGTTGTAATTCAAATATAATATATTTTTGCGGGGTGGAGGGAGGGTGGCTGAAATGGATCATGGAAGAGGTTAAAATTTTAATGCTTAGTTGTGGTGTGTATGGTAATAGAAATAAATTTGGGACTACATTAGTTGTTAACTGTACAATATAGTTTTTATTTGTTGATAACCTCACTGAAATTAACTGATGATTTTGTAAATGTTGATTGTGATAGATTAGCTCTAAAAATTGCATTAGTACTATGTTTAGCATTACTGAATTCCTGATAAAAAATGTGTGTTCATTAGCAACACTAATGGTAGATTGCTTTTGCTTATTTGCACCCACAGAGCACGACAAGAAGACAAAGTACATTAAAGAAGCTGGAAAATCAGGTACTGTCTTTCATCTGTCCATGTATTTATCTTGCTTTGTATGTGGTCTTGTAATTAATCTTGATTTTCTTGTTTTTATTTACAGCTATCAAATAAATATTTAGAACAAAACTACAAGTTTAGAATAGCTTTATGGTAGAGGTTATCCTGAAAATACAAATGCTGTTTAGCAAAATATAGGCTTTTATCAGTAGTTTTGTTTTCTACTGTAATTACATTCTTTTAATGTCAATTATAGATAATGATTATAAAGCTCACTGGTTTGCAAATATTAATCATTTGAGAGTTTCATGAGTTTTCTACACAAAATTGGTAAGTTACAGTTTCAAATGTTTGTTATAGCTTTATAAAAATTATATATAATTGACTATTTTGTCATTATATTGAAATTATAATTTGTGTAGGTCTTCCATGCCATCAGCAACTTTGGCCTGGTAACATTTTAAAAAATTCAAAGTGTAGTTTGCTTGGAAGAAAATTTTTAGTTTGGAGCTCAGGTATATTCATTATTAATTGCAACAATTTGTCATGATTTGTATACTGTAAAGAAAATCATCTAGATTTATTCATATTTCAAATACAGTAGTGGATTTATCTCTCTTTTGCTGTATGTTAAGTATAAATGCTGCCCTAATTTTTATGAACCTCTCCTGATGTTTATATTGCCTCTTTGTTAGAAACTCTTTATCACCATAAATTTTATAAAAAATCCTTTCAAAATATACAAGCCCCCTAGTAAAGTAATGAGATAATTTAGCAGTTATTGTAGCTTGCTAGTATTTATCCTTCATTTGGTTTCCTTCATCACCGTTCCTTTCTTGGAGTTCCCCTTCTAGATTGTACATGTAATGTTTTTATAGTATTTTACAGTAATCTGATAACTACTATTGTTTGGTTAGGTTTCTGTTGTGAGGATTATATTTCATTGTTCCTATTATAAATTATGTTTGAAGTTCTTGTTTATAGAACCAGAGATTACAGTATACACTGCATGTCAATAAAGCTTCTTTGCTGTACTGTAAACAAAACGGCTGCCTTTCGTTTGCCACCAATTGCCGAGGAAAGTAATTTTGAGTTCAAGGGGAATTACTAAGACAAAATAGTATTCTTTTGTTTATGGAATGAATAACAATATGTCACGCTATGCTAGCATAACACCTACTGTAAGTTAGTGATTGATCTGTTAAGGTTGCAACTTATTTAATTTCCATTGTTATTCTCAAAAACAAGCAAGACTTCTCTTGTGGGTGGTAAGTCTGACTTGCCTGCCCAGCTGTTTTCACTAACCTAACTTTATTAGTCAGGTCTAGTGATCATAATTACATAGTGTTCCATAAGTAAAGGCTCTGAATGTTCACTGCAGAATACAGAGTTGTTCCTCTTGTATAAGTCTATTTCTTTACTTACTTTATTCTTTTTTGCAACATAACCCTTACATTACTGCAATTTTTAGTTGCTCTTTATGACATCTAGATTGCTACGCAGCAGGATTCTTATATCCCACCTCGCTAAATTAAGCAGTGTTAAACAATTATGGTTTTAATTTGGGGGAATAGTGTTTCACATAGATACTCTTTTAAGATTTTTTTTATTTTTATTAATGGTGTATCAGCTCTGCCGATAGATTTTATCATGTGATCACTGAATGACAGTGAATTTTCGTTCGCTCACTGCTTGGCTACTAGTTCATCGTGGGTTTGCTTTAGTGTGGTAATTTAATGGTAGTAGGTTGGCCAGGGCACTAGCCACCTGTTGAGATACTACTGCTAGAGCGTAATTCCCTCTCTCTGGTTATGGCTCATTTTGTCTGCCTACACATATACCGAATAGTGTGGCGTATTCTTTCCACGTTCTCCTCTATCCTCTTACACCTGACAACACTGAAATTACCAAACGATTCTTCAGTCGACAGGTTAACTACTGCAATGTAATTGTTCAGTGGGTACTTTACACTTGGTAAGGGTAGAAGAGACACTTTAACTATGGTAAGCAGCTCTTTTAGGAGAAGGACACTCCAAAATCAAACCATTGATCTCTAATCTTTAGTAGTGCCATAGCCTCTGTACTATGGCCTTCCACTGTCTTTGATTAGAGTTCTCTTGCTTGAGGGTACACTCCAGGGATGCTATTCAATCCTATTTCACTTCATCTAGTTTTTTTTTTCCAAGTTTTTATTGAAAGATCTAATTTCATGCTGTTACAGTTCTTGAAATATTTTATTTCCATTGTTTATGACTCTTGTTTATTTACGTCCTTCTTTTCTTTCTTCACAGTGCTATTTTTTCCTGTTGGAGCCCTTGGGGTTAAAGCATCTTGCTTTACCAACTAGGGGTATAGCTTAGCTTGTATAAATGATGATAATTGCTTACAGTCAGTAACCTTAGCACTGTATTTTTGTTTTTGTTATCTTAATTCCAATATAGTAACTTCTTTTTGGAGAGTAGATTCAGAGTAATATGTTGGGCTAACTTCCTCTGTTTCACCCCTAAATGAAAAGCTAAAGTAACTAGGGTTTATCTACACCATTCAGCAATGGCTGTGGTGATGCATGGGTTATCCCAGTTTCTGCTCTTTTGTATTATTTTGCTTCTTATATTAATTACAGATTTGTATAATGGTGGTTTTCATGATGATAATGTCATAATATCTCCACCTTTGGACAACAAAAGTTCTGCCATCTTTTGATGGTGATGAGTTTCACAAGCTCTTGACATCCACTTGCCTCCTTTGTTAAACTTCAGAAGTCCTGTGAATTTTCTCTTTCTCTCTAAAGGTAATTCTGGTCATGCATACCTATTTTCCAAACTTAAGTCCCCCCACTTCCAGGTTAATCTAATATTGATAGTGTTTCATTCTGTAAGAGTTCTGAAGTGAATGCTGTGCACTATAGATACGGAAACCTCACACCAAGCCTTTAATCTGCTGTTTAACCCTTACAAAATGCATTCCTAGTTACTATTTGAGAATTAAATGCAAGGTAGAAGGTGACTGGGATGTCTTGATCGTAATATCTTTCCTCTAAGTAAAATAAGCACTTCTCATTATTGTAGTCTCATTACTAATGTGGATGACATGGCAAATTGTATGATCCCTATTAAGTCTGAGGGGCTTGACAAAGTTTCAACTACAATTGATAGTTTTCATCATGCTTCAGATGAGTGTATGCCATATGCTTGCAAACTCAGCCACTAGCTCGTCTCACAATATTGTTATTGGTATTAATGTAGGAGCCACTACATCCAAAACCAACTCAAGTTTACTCGCTCCTGCCTCACCTGCTGGACAGGATTTTAGGAAAAGAAAACTCAAAGACGGTGAAAGTGAAGAAGTATTGCCTTTCCAATCTTTGTGTAACATTGCTGAGATTTGTACACCTTCTAGATTCCTTTTTAATGTTAGAAAAGCTATAGCTACTCTTGCTTTTATTGTACCTCTTACATCCTTTCTTTTAGGCTGTTGTCCGATCTTAAAATTGTAATTCATATTGCAACAGCAGACTTTTGCCCCAGTTACACCTGGGCGCTAAAATTTGGTCCCACTGCCAGGTCATATGGCTTAATTTAATTTTTTTTATTACAATTAATATTGCTGCAAATCTTTTCCTAACACCTGGGATATAAGTTTCAGTAACCTTCATAGTCACGGTTTTTGTATCGGTAATGTCTAGGTTCTTCCTAGTAGGAAATTGTTCTTATACCAAATTGAATCCTAATCATTATCTCCTATGTCTATTGATGCAAAGGGCCTCGGTTAGATTTCACCAGTCGTCTCTATCCTCTTCACACTTCATAGTCCTTAGCCATGTAGGCCTGGGTCTTCCAACTCTTGTAGTGCTTTGTGGATCACAGTTGAAAGTTTGGTGAACTAATTTCCCCTGGGGAGTACAAGAGGATGCCCAAACCATTTCCATCTAGCTCTCACCATTATCTTAATCCATATATGGCACTCGAGTAATCTCGCGTATATTTTCATTTCTAATCCTGTCCTGCCATTTAACTCCCAAACCAAGTGGAATACCACCATGTAATTTTTCTCTCTATTAGATGTTCTAGGAATTAACTTGTATTTCAGAAAAATTTCTTGTTTTACAAATTAGTTTCACTTCTTCCTATGATTGAGATTTCTTGTCCATTTTCCATAGCACATTTCCTTCTGACTACATGACAGGAATCAGGAACTTGGAGTCATTGGTTAACTTTAATTTGAAATCTGTTCCAGCTTCTTCAATACATTCAAGTAACTTTCCTTCCTTTACAGCCGACAGAACATCAGTATCCGTTGTGTATGTTCCATCCCATTTGTACCACATGTTATTTGAGCTCTTCAAAAATGCTATGCGAGCAGTGGTTGAACACCATAGTAATGGAGATGACAACATCCCTCCCTTGGAAGTTCTTCTCGTCAAAGGCACTGAAGACCTCACCATTAAGGTAAGTACCATTTTGAGTAATATTAGGTCACTACTGGGAGTTGGAGATTATCTTTTTACCAACAAGGGATCTTGAAATGAAAATTAAAAAGGTTTTCTTTAATTACATGATGTTTTGCTTCCCTTGTTTTCCATGTTGTATGATATGTTAAATGTTTTTTCCAGCTGTCTGACCAGGGTGGTGGCATTCCAAGAAGTCACATGGACCTTCTGTTTAATTATATGTATTCAACAGCCCCTCAGCCAGCTGCCTCTGGCATGGAAACCCCACCATTAGCAGGGTATGGGTATGGTCTTCCACTCTCAAGATTGTACGCCAGATATTTTCATGGTGACCTCGTATTAACATCCTTTGAAGGTTATGGGACAGATGCCTGTATATTTCTGAAGGTAAGGAAATACACTTATTCTTTATTTGTAATTTCATCATCATCTATTTCACGAATTATCCCAGCATGGGGTTTTGTAAAATAATCTCAATTTCTTAATGTGTAAATTTGTTCGGACATGTTATTAAACTAGTCCTTTTAATGTAAGAGAATACTTTGGCCAGAAGTTGAGAGCTTTTAATTCAATTTTAAGATGGGATATGTATAGTGAGGGTTGGCAAATCAAACTGTCTCCCCATTGGAGACTACTTTTATTACGCCCGTTATATTGAAAGTATTTTTCTGTAACGTTTTGCACAAACACCCATTCGTGATGTGTGAATTTGGGTTGTGTGGAATTGAAACTAAGATAAATGACCTCGGAAGAACACGCCTTGTTCGCAGTACTGTAATCTCTATTCCCTGAGTGTTGTACTTAGTGGTGCAATTTTGGGAAGAAAGCAAAGTTTTCTCTATTCCTCATGGGAGTTTTGTTGCTCGAGCAGTTACAATAGGTCCTAGAGTAGCTTGGACGCTTCCACATCCCTGCTTGGAAAATGTAAATCACAAAGAAATTCCTCCTGAATGCTGGAGAAATGCGTAATACCTCACGTTGTGAGCTCTAACTTTCTTCGCTCAGAATGAGATCTTATTCTCGGAGATGATCATCTTGGTTCTTCCCATACTCACAAAAAGGTGCTGTAGCTGAAGTTTTGTGGTTCTAGTGGATTTTGGATAGAACCTTAGAGCTCTCACAGCACAGGGTCATTGGTTCCATTTATAAGACTCACAACTTGGAAAGACAAAAATCTGTAATCAGCCATGGAACAGTTCTGAATTTTCACGATGAAAACTGGAATGAAGGAGATACCTACCTCCACATCCTTGAATGTATGGTGTTGAAGGAGAGCCCATGCAGCTTCACTAACACGTTAACCTAAGCTAAAGTGAGCAGGAAAGCAGTCTTCAAGGGGAGGTCCTTGTCCGAAGCTTGCCTCAACAGTTTGTAGGGTGCCCCTTTAAGGAATGTAACACCTTTATCATGTTCCAGGAAGAAGGGCTCACCTCCAATGGAGGGCAAGTCTGCTCAAAACTTAATAAGCTTAGAAAATTCTTCCAAGGAAGAGATATTTATTCTTTTCAATCTAAAGAATCATCAATGCCTAGCGATAGCCGTCTACCACTGAAATTGGGCCGAGTTTCTCCTTACGGAGATGATACAAAAGTCAGCAATCCATAATACAGAAGCTCCTAGAGGAGATGCCCCTCCCACAACATCAACCACACAAAACAGATCTCTTGGCCTGGACAGCGGCAGAGGATTTTAGAAGGTATCCAGCTCTCGAGAAAAACCTTTCTCAGAGAGATGCTGGATAACCTTCACAGTGAAGATAAAAGGATCCCTGAGCATTGTGGAAAATCCTGGCGTAAGGCTAATGTGGAAGGTTGGATTTAGTTGATAATTATCTCAGTCTCTGTGTTCGGAAATGTAGATCCTGGTACCACTCCATGTGTGACCACCTAGGAGCTATCAACGTTAGCAAAATGTTGGGCGAGTACCTCAATCGATTCAGGACTCTTCAAAGTAGGCAGAACGGCGGAAAAGAATGTGGCGAGTTCATATTGAGGGTACTGAAATGAGTCCTCAAATGCCGCTTCTTGGTCTGGAATGGGAGAACAGTAGATTGGAAGGTAAATGTCACAAAAGTCTATCGTTAGGGAACCCACAAAAATTCAGGATCTTCGTCATTACTGAAAGACACAAAGACCACTTCCAGCTAACTACTGGGAACTTCCTGATCAACTTGTCTGCTATCACATTCCCCTTTCCTGGAATGAAGGGGGCTAAAAGCATAATCGCATTGTTTTCTGCCCACTTGAGACTCCTCACTGCAAAGATGGCACAGCTGCGGAGACATGGTACCTCTTTGAATGTTGATGTACTGTAGAACACCACTGTGGCATTGTCGCTTATCAACACCAAGTGACCTGCTAGAAGAGGGGCAAACTCTCGAGAGCTTAAGAGGTTGCTCGCGTCTGCAAAATTTTTGTGATTCTGGCTATCTTCTTCCATCCAGAAGAAACTCTGGAGGAGGCAGCGAGAGAAAGCGAGCATCCTTGTAGGAGGTTTTCTTCCTCTTAACCATTATTTGAGGTCCCTCGTAAATTCTTCTAATATTCTTAAGGAGAAGATTGGGTCGTCTAATGTTGTTCCTATTGTAGAGATCTTGTGTGCCATCTGCCTCCTGGTACCAGTTTCTTTAGAGACGTCTGGTGTCTCGGGAGTTTGCCACTACTAAGCTGGCAGTGTCTCGGGAGTTTGTCGCTACTAAGCTGGCAGAAATGACTGTTGTAGGAAGGAAAGAGCTGTGTTCTGCTAACATGACAGTTTTTTCTTGGGAAGGAAGTCTCCCTAGGATGGTATCAATGGCTATCCTTAGATATTCTCTCCTCTTGCAAAGACAGGACAGACTTCTTCCAATTTATCATGACCCCAGTTCTTGACAAAGGAGGTCCCCTCTTCTGATTTTGCCAGGATTAACCGACTGTCCTGGTAGTGGAGCATTCGGATCCCATTGGCGTGGGATTCTTGAACTGAAGGAACTTACCTGCTACCACTACCCAGATACTTCCTGAAGGAAGAGTGTAACTATGTGGTCTTATCGCTTGCCTGGCTATGGCTGCAGTCTCTATCTGGTTTAGGTCTCCTAGGCTAAAACTTACCATATAAGATCGAGATTGGGCCTCGCCAAAGAAGGTTGATTACCACTGTCTTGCCCCTTGGAAGTGAGGTTGTGGTCTTTCCGAGGCTGTTCACTTTTCTAATGCAGTGAAGGAGTTTCAGGAAAGTGTTCCCCTCTGTTGTGGTCTCCTTCTGAGTCTTATTTAGGGTTTTTGTCTCCAGACTGATGAGAAGGTCTAGCTGAAGTCTCTTGCTTAGGAGTCCTCACAACTTGCAACAAATGAGAAGGTCTTGTCACTTCTGGCGAGACTTGGATGAGCCTCTGACTGGTGTTTGGAGTACCTTGTAGGTATACGTTCTACTTGCTCAGATCGTGGTTTCGATGGTTCCTCAGAAGTAGGATTATAGGAGACTCTTATACCCTCGCATAATTCTACTGAAAAGGAGTGACTGCAGTGAATAGATGATGAGCGCATATGACGATCTGCAGAAGAATGCCTAGAAGAAGCATACGCTTGATGATAACTTTTGTCTAAAACAATTAGGTGAAAAGCAATCATCTTCTACAAGAGTACACTTGTAGCGATTGGGCGAGAGGTATCGTCTATGATAGTAAAGCTGTCAAGTGAGTGGTGCCCTCTTAACGATAAAAGATCATGAGATTGGATGAGCGTGAGTGTAGCAAGCGCAAAACCTTAATAAAAAATGATCATTAGATCACTTTACCGCAGAGTAAGTGCTTGAAAGGAGACTAGCACTTGAGGACGCGTGCGCGCGTTAATGAGGTGAGGACGCGTGCGCGTTAATGAGGTGAGGACGTGTGCGCACGTTAATGAGGTGAGGACGTGCGCGCGCGTTAATGAGGTGAGGACGTGTGCGCGCGTTAATGAGGTGAGGAGTATTTAGGAGAGGGGCTTGCAGGAACATCTTTGTCAGATGAGGCCTGACAAGATAAAACCTGGTGATCGAAAGGATGGCGAGGCGATGGCAAGCGCTCAAAATGTGTCTAGGAGAAGTTTGCTTGTGACGAGGGTAGACAAGTCTTGGTAGACAAAGTCAGTCTGGGTCAGAGCGCTGGAAGGAGTATATCTGGGACGCGTCTAGAAACACGCAAGCAAGCTATCTGGTAAGATTGAAGACTTGCTAAAAGAGAAGGGGAACCAAGGGAAAGTGTCTAGGAGAAGAACGCTCAAGGCAGTGAGACAAAGGGAAACAGCTTCTCGTGTGCCTTGGTACACATGCTAGAAGACAAGATCAATCTGGGTCAGAGTGCTGGAAGGAGCCCAGGAATGGGAGGCTGACTGAAGACCCCACAGAAAGCTCTGAAATGCTGGAGGTTACTGCAGGAGGCACTGGAAGTTCCAAGGCAGATGGAGAGGCAGGAACTGAAGGCTGCTTCCCTTGGAAAGAGCACCTGGGAGAAGACTCGCCTTCCAAAGGAAGACTGTGGACTTTGCAACTTTCCTGTGGACAATGATCTCAAGGGTAAAGTCTCCCCCTCCGAAGCCTCTGATGGATGACTAAAAATTAACCAGCTTCCCTGTGAACCCCGGAGGGTCTGTATGAAGGTCTAGAACTTGCCCTATGAAAGTTACGGAAGGGTACCTTTCTCCCCTGAAGGTCCCAGGACAGGTGAGAGAAGAACAGGAAAACCTGAAGAGCTACTGCTCCATGGGAATGTCCGCCTTGGAGTCCCAATTACTCCCACTCAAGCTGAAAAAAAAAAAGAGCCCTTGGGAGAAAGATATTTCTGTGGAAAGGCCACGAACCTCAAGGATTGCTAAGTGAGAACTAGGGGTTAAACCACCTCCAGCATAACTTCAAGGGCACTGAAGACTGCTTCCCCAAGGAAGACAATCATATAAGCCACAAATGAATGATGAATGGAGAAGTATTGATTTCAAAGCTCAAGATAGAGATGACTGGCGTAATCTTACAGAGTCCCTTTGTGTCATTAGCCGTAGGAGATGATGATGATGAACCTGCACCACTTCCAAGAAGCCCTTGGATGCTGTTGAAGCCTCTGCTGGAACCCATACATTTCAGGTGCTGAAGAATCACTGATGACTGCAAACAATTCATAAACATGCTGGAAAAGAAAGAAAACAAAATTAAATATGCCAAAACCTCCAGCCAGGAAGAACTTCTTTTCTCACCCATGGCTAAGATCTTAAAAGAATTCTCAGAGAAAGGGGGTAACAGTTATCGCCCCACTATTGATAAGTGTACACAATCTGTTTTTAACTGCTGTGTTCCAGCTTTGCTGTTCTCTATTCTTCTATTGTGAAGGATGATGGCTTCTATTTCAGTAGGATCAAATACAAATTACTCTAAAAATTTGTGATATTACCCTCCCCCTTACACTAATGCGAGTGTATTTCCTCTAACTTTCTTTTTTGTCTTTCTTCAACTGCCCAGTGTCTAATCTCTTTCCCATATATGAGATTTCTTCAAAAACTTGAAAAGTCTGTTTCAAAATTTTCACTGCCAGGTTTTACTGTAGGAGAGAAGAAACACCAACTTTTTAAATGCTAGGGTTCTTAATAACCAACAACAGAGATGATACAAAAGTTTGCTTTCCTGGCCACATATGAAGAAATTTCTGACTACACTGGTACAATGTTGACAGATGAAGTATATACATAATTGTTACCATATTACAGCAAGAGAGAATGTTACATAAATAATGATATATATGAAGCCATATTAATTGTATATGAAGACATAATAATTTACTGTAAATATATGAATAAAAACTATTACCTCTATGATGTCCCCACCTACACATACTTACAATGGTCACATTGGTTATGCTGCAGTATAGATAAGTTTACCCTTTACATGAATGCAAAAAAATCAACATATGTATTGTTGTTACTGCACTTCTATTAACATTTCTTGTTGGAAATTCTACGATATAGATCGTTCTAAGGTATGATTTTATCATCTTATTGTGTTTTCAACAGGCTCTGTCCAGTGAAGCCAATGAGCTTCTTCCAGTCTACAACAAAACTTGTCAACGGCAATATTCTACCCCCATCCAGACACACGATTGGTCTTCACAAGGCCACTCGGCAATGTTTGTTCGACCATTTAGCACCAATTCATTAAACAAGTTGCACTCAGCATCAAGTTAACTCATACACTATCATAATTTTTGTTAATTTCATTCTTTGAAGAGCCTAGCATTTATTGTTATCCATATAAACAATTGTATGGCAGTATTTAATTTAAAATTAAGGTGATCATACAGATTGAGTTGAGAATTTTCATTCAGTTGTTTTTGTCATTGTGATTTAATATATATCATCCACTATAATGTTGGAATGATTTAATAAAAATTGTAAAATTAATTTTCAAAATCGAGATGAGTATAAATTTCATAACTGTCCTTTTAGTTGCACAAGATTTTTCAGAAAACAACATAGTAGAAGTGAAAGATGCAATTCCTGAGCTAAGCACAATACTCTGTTTGGTGCTTTGTTTCTATAGATGATTGACATTAAGCTTTTGTAGCTGTAGTTTTGCAAAATTCAGTGAGAAGTTAGCTATATGCGACTGCGCATAAGCTGGTTTTAAACCCTTCATTACACAGTTCAGTTGCCCTATGGAAAACAAGCAGATGTCATGACAAACCTTGATGTACAAAATATATCTGCAGTAAGGAAGGCTTTATGTAATTAAAATTGAAAGTACTGTATGTATAAATTAATAGAGTACTGATAAAAAGCTATATGAATGTAAGCATTTTTTTTTTTTTTTGGCTGCAGCAGCATAATCTGGACTAGGAAAGAAATAGAACAACCATGTCGGGTACATGTACGAATAATGTTTAGATTCTCCTGTATTTATATTAAGTTCTTTGTAAGCTCAAGAGTTTGTTGAGCATGTCATTATTGGACAATGCAAGTTGTACATTTTGTAATTTTTATTCTGCAGTGATGCTTAATGAAATCCTGTTTGATTTTACAAGTACAGTACAGTATATAAATTTGAAGCAATAAGGAATTTTGTGTATGACAATGTAGGACAAAGCATGAGCAATGATAATGATGAAAGAATTTATGACATTGTGTTAATATTTATAAATGTTGACCATTTTGTTTTGCAGGTAGTTTAAAATGAATTGTAAAATGTGAATGTAATGTAAATTTTGCTTTATTAGTCTTAATATTTTGTAAATAGAGAGGAATTATTTTTATTTAAATAAAATTTTACATTTTGGATCAATGATCTTGTAATTTTTCCCTTATTTTTCATTATCATGTTTTTAGTTGGATAGCCATATTGTGGACCAGTAGATTAAGATGAAAAAAATTAGTAGCTGGACATCATGAAGTGTAAAAATATAAGATTAGAAAAACTTTTTGTGAAAAAAATTATAAGCTTTCTTTCACAATACTTAAAAAAAAATTACCTCGGCAAAGGCCATATCACTATTACATTTTCTGTAATTAAAAATGATAAAATGGCGAAATTTTTAAACTGATATTTCAGATGCTACTATGTACATAAAGGTCTTTAAAAGGCCTTAAGAATATCTTCCATGAAAATTAAAAAGCACAACTTAGATAACTATTTTTGTATTGGTTAAGAAAAGCATTTTATCTTCATCTAGTATAGATTAAATTTTTGTTCAACAACTAAAGGTTAACCTGTATTAATTGCTGTAAAATGATATTCAGTATCTAATTAATACCTAGCGCTATAGTTAAACCCTCAATGTAGATGTAAAATGTCAGTTTGATGTTGGTCATGTAACTGCTTGTAAGAAAACCACATCTTGTGTAGATTTCACAGCTGTTAAAAATATGAAAAAGGCATCATCATTTAATCCCTTAATGTATACAGCTTCCCCATTCAACTAACTGTATAATCAGAATTATCTGGTAAACTAGTTACTTGATAATGGAATATAAGAATTTCCTAACAATTTCCCTTAAAGTTCCTTTCTCAAAATTTGAGCTAAATTGGGGTCTTATGATTTTTATTTATACAGTACAATATAATGTTAAAATGCAATTCTGGTCAAGTGTTACTGATCTTGAATTATTTGACAATACAGCCTCAAGGGATTGCTGATCCTAACTATGTGACAGGGTATTAAATTATTATTACTTTCTTTTTCAGTTCCCTGAATCTGATGGTATAAGGCCCTTGTAAAGTAAATGATGAATTACTAATGAAATGCATAAGTTCTTTAACAGATTCAAGACAATACAATTTAATCAGTTGTATGACACACTGAGCCTATTATAAAAATGTATATGGTACAACTACAGGCACATCATCAGGTTACCTTTAACTGCAACCATATTTCAATTCATTCATTCTATTCACATACAGACTTGTTCATAGGAGTAAATTGCAGTCATTTACTACCACATCTATACTCCCAATGGAAGGGTATTCTTTACTTGAAGAGGAGAAATGCTATGTGAAATATATTAAAGTACTTAGTACATACTTACAGGAGTAGGATAACCTTCAGAGAATGGCTACTACTGATGACTGCAAAGTTTCTCTCCTATATCTAAGTCATGTATTGTCTTTCCAAGATCAACCTGTTAGAATGTATATTTATGTATTTTTGTATTATTTTATATTTCAATACCAGCTCTGCTTAAAATACCAATGACTGTATAATAATACATTAATATTCAATATGTAAGATAACTAGCAAATACAGGCAATATGATCCTGTTTGGCTTTCATTTACCTGAAGGCTAGGAGTAAGCTTGTTTCAGAGTAGTAAACATTTATAAAAAGTGCCCTTGCACATCTTAAAATGAAATTATTAAATGCCATCATTACCAACTAGGGGGTGTTTAATTAATGATACATGAAAAATTAAGACTTTTTCCATAGATACAAAGCTTTTGCAAAATTTTTCATGACCTAAAGGACACATGAAAATTTCAATAAAATTAAAGAAATGGGTAAACACTTTAACCATATATTTTACCTTCATCTTTTTTGTCTCCCCTCTTGTGGAACAACTTATTTTAACTTTTATTTCACAATAACAGGGTTTTTTCAATATTAAACTTAGCCGGTGATCATATAGCTGTCAGCTCTGCTGCCCGACAGAAAAACCTAAGGACAAAATACGCCAGCGATCGCTATACAGGTGGGGGTGTACATCAACAGCGCCATCTGTCGAGCAGGTACTCAAGTACTCCATGTCAACACAGAATCAATTTTCTCTCTGTCGTGCCACTGGCAAGACCTACTAAATACGCTGTTACTAACTGGATTTGTTTTCACAACTATTTGGTGAAGTACACTATTCCAGTTTTGAGCTTAAGCTATGCAGGGGTTTTATCTTCATTTCAAAACTTGAACTCGTTTTGGATAGATTTAATTCTGGTGACAAAGAGAGTATGGACTCTCTTTCACTTTTAAATGGCCGACCCTTCCCTTAGACGGAAGTGTGTTTAGGTTTTTAGTAATTTTGCTTAACACGTTATAGATCTATATATTTTATATCTCTCCGCCTTTATTAGGCCTCTTCGATTAACTTTCCATTTATTATAAACATATAAAAATAAATTTTTATGTTTTGTTTATATGCGACCTTTCCTGATAGTAGGCGGTCCTAACTTGGAACCGAAGTTAATCAACGTTGAGCCCGTTATATCGTATTTAACCTTTAAAGAATTTAAAACTTTTTAAATTTAATGTTTTATGAAAGAATTTCTTTGATAGTCTCGTACTGTTTTCAAAGATGAACTAACGTTTAGTTTTTTAGTCTACGCAGTTGTTGACGTTCAGGACGTTCAACATGCGCTCTATCGTTACGATAGAGAGAGAGTGTATCACGGTTTCACTTTGCAGTAAGAGTAAATCGATTCTGGCGTTTCGTTCATTCTTTCTTAGCTTAAATGGTTTAAATTCTAAATTAAAGGAACTTTTTATTTGGAAAACCTTTCAGTTTTTTCCTTTAGCAAATAACATGTTTTGACGATATATAATTGGGCTCTTCTCTCAGGTGCGAAATCAAGAGAGAAAGAGAGAGAGAGAGGAGAAAAAAACGTTTCGTTCAAGCGGGTAACGTTGTTCTCGTTTTACTCTCCTCCCTAGTCGCTGTTCGGGGAAGAAGGTAAAACGTTTCTAGGGTTTTATTCTTGTTCCCAGGCTATGTGCGGTGAGAGATTGTAAACGTAGTTTATTTGAACTAGTGTTTAGTCTTTCCCAGCCACTGAATTCTTTATCTTTATATATGTTTTCTGTTGCATTATACGACTGTTTTCGCAATTACTACCTTTTAATGAAGGGTAGGATTGCGTGTTTCAGGTAGAAATCAGTAAAAGTTTCGATTTCAGTGAAATAAGTGCAAAACAGAAAATCGAAGTGATAAAGTGATATGCGCAACGTGTTACAGTGTTGCGTCCGAGGGTTCGTCTGTTCGTGCCTGTCGTTCACCTAGTCCGGGACCTCTTGCAAGCTCCCAAGCCCAGGGGAGAAGTAATGTCGAACGACTTATGGGTTCGTCAGGCCTTGATCAACGAACAGACGTTTTTCCCTCCGTGGTTTCAGGCGTATCTACCCAAGATCGCCCCACCCACACAAAGACGAGAGAGCCCATTTACTTCTCGTCTGCGGAAGAGGTTTCTCGTAAGAAACCTTGGACCAAGGTCTCGCAGCTTATTAAGTGCAAGTCGGTCCCTTCCGCGCAAGTCCAAGGGCCCAGGTGTAGCCACTGGGTCAGTTCGGACTCGCTGCAGTCTTCCGATGACTGCACACCTCCTAAGAGAGGTAAAGCGGTACCGCAACAGGCAGTAACACCGTCTGTTGCCGCACCTGCTGCTTTAGACCCTAAGTGGTCTTTGCTACAGTCTATGCAGACAGTTAGCATCTTTTTTGCAGGAGTATCGTGCGGAGAAGGTTGACGCTGCACCCGTTAGCCTACAACCTACCACGGTTGTGCGCCAAGCAGACGCTGTGGCTGCCTGCTCCCACACTCCAGCTGTGAGAGCTCCTCCACCCATGCGCAGTCGACCCTGCCAGACGCATGCTGACGTTCACAGACACACGGAACCCTCCGTTGACGTGCGTGTGCTACCACAACAACAGGAGGGTGGAGTTAAGCTGCCGTGTTTTGACACGGTGCGTCAGCCTCCGCAACCCACTGTGGTTACCGCCACTCGCCCGCAGCAGACTAGTCAGTCAGGAGTTGAGGCTTCCCCACACAGCTTTGGTTGTTGCCAGCTCACAGACTGTCAAGCAGTTACATGACGTTGCCTTCTGGTCTGCTACTAATGCACCAGTGCTGTATGTCCTCACGCACCTGTTGTGGTTGACAGTTCAGTTTTTTGACAGTTCACAGACTGTCAAGCAGTTACATAACGTTGCCTTCTGGTCTGCTGCTAATGCACCAGTGCTGTATGTCCTCACGCACCTGTTGTGGTTGACAGTTCAGTTTTTGACAGTTCACAGACTGTCAAGCAGTTACATAACGTTGCCTTCTGGTCTGCTGCTAATGCACCAGTGAGACCCTCACTGAGATAACCTAGCTTTTCTCGGACAAGGTTCCTGTAGATGAGAAAGTGCTGTTCTCCCTCCTACTGATATTCCTTTGAGGACTCTGTCATTTGGAGAGGAGCCTTAAGCTGCTTAGCCTCCTATGGACTTTAATTAAATCATGATGATTTTTTAAGGATCTTCGTCCGGATCTTGTAACTGCTGCTCCTCGTTCGCCTCACGTCAGAACTTACACTAGGCCTAGCTACTTCCAAGCCGTTGTTGTTAAGCTAGTGCTCTCTCGCTCTCCTAGAGAGCGTTACGTTGGCTAGGCGACTGGTTTTTGCACCAGGAGGAGTTTTAGGGATACAGCCTTTTGATTTCCCTTCTTTTTAACTGGCTTATAGAGCGAGAGTCTGATAGGACACGAGAGAAGTTCTCGGCTTGGGAGTTCATGCCTCTGCCCAGGTAGACTTCTCAATTCTGGTAGACTCGCCCAGGCGCCTAGCCAGGAGACGCTCCAGTTGTTTACAGGTCAACTTCTCAACTTTTGTCGAGCCTTTGAAGTTTTGCTGTACTATTATGTCACACATAACAAGGCTTCCAGGGATGGTAAATGGTTCCGCTTCAGTCGCTAACCCCGTCTGTGGCCACACCTGCTCCCGTAGACCCTAAATGGGCTTTGCTGCAAGACATGCAGTCCAAGCTTGTGTCCTTGATAGAGGACTTAATACGGAGAAGAACCTTCTGGCCAACAACCTTCCTACCGGTTGGTTGTGCGCCCTGTTGACGCTGAGGTATCCTACTCGCGTCTGCCAGTTGAGGTGGTTCCTCCACCGATGCGACCCAGTGTGGGTTGCCAGTCGCACGTTGACGTTAAGCGACGCTCGGAGGTGGTTGTTGACGTTCAGTGTGTCACTAGGAAGACGTTCAACAACCAGCAGAGGTGACTTGTTGTGACGCAGTGCGTCAACCTCAGCAACCCGGTAGGGTGTTGACTGCACAACCCAGACAGTCTAGACAGTTTCGGGTTGACGCTGTACTTCCTCGCGTCCCCATGGTTGTTGACAGTTCACAGACTGTGCAGCAGTACCATGATATTGCGTCCGGCTCCGTCACGCATCCACCAGTGCGACCGGATTCAGCGAGTCAGACGTTGCCCACTCCGTTGCCGTTTCCTCATCAGTTTCGGATGAGGAACCCTCTGATGAGGACGTTGCTGAACAAGACGATCAACCCCCAGTCCTGCTATCCATCCAGAAGATGCTGAGGAAGGAACGCTGCCCAGTCAGGCTGTGGATGAGTCTGGTAGGGACACTGTCATCCGTGGATCAATTTGTGTCACTAGGAAGACTACACCTCCTTCCTCTTCTATACCATCTAGCTTTTCACTGGAAAAAGGACAAGACGCTAGAAGCGGTCTCGATCCCGGTTTCCGGAAAGATAAAGTCTGGTCTGACTTGGTGAAAGGACTGTATCAACCTTAGAGAGGGTCTTCCCCTGACTGTTCAGACTCCCAACCATGTTCTCTTCTCGGACGCATCGGACGTAGGCTGGGGTGCGACATTAGACGGTAGGGAATGCTCGGGATTATGGAACTCGAGTCAAAGGACAATGCATTTCTACTGCAAGAAGCTACTGGCAGTACGTCTGACCTGGAAAAGCTTCAGGTCTCTCCGTCAAGGCAAAGTGGTGGAGGTGAACTCGGACAACACCACGGCTTTGGCGTACATCTCCAAGCAAGGAGGGACCTACTCTCTGACATGGTACGAGATCGCAAGGGACCTCCTCACCTGGTCAAAAGGTCTAGATATTTCACTAGTAACGAGGTTCATCCAAGGCAACTTGAATGTCATGGCAGATTGTCTCAGTCGGAAGGAACAAATAATTCCAACAGAATGGACCCTCCACAAGGATGTATGCAAGAGACTTTGGGCCACCTGGGGCCAGCCAACCATAGATCTCTTCGCAACCTCGATGACCAAGAGGCTCCCAATATTTTGCTCACCAATCCAGGACCCAGCAGCAGTTCATATAGATGCCTTTCTACTAGATTGGTCACATCTAGATCTATATGCATTCCCTCCGTTCAAGATTGTCAACAAGGTACTGCAGAAGTTCGCCTCTCACAAAGGGACAAGGTTGACGCTAGTTGCTTCCCTCTGGCCCACGAGAAAATGGCTCACCGAGGTACTTCGATGGCTAGTAGACGTTCCCAGAACACTTCCCCTAAGGGTGGACCTTCTACGTCAGCCACGCGTAAAGAAGGTACACCAAGGCCTCCACGCTCTTCGTCTGACTGCCTTCAGACTATCGAAAGACTCTCGAGAGCTAGAGGCTTTTCGAAGGAGGCAACCAGAGCGATTGCTAGAGCAAGGAGAACATCCACCCTTAGAGTCTACCAATCGAAGTGGGAAATCTTCCGAAACTGGTGCAAGTCAGTATCCGTATCCTCGACCAGTACTTCTGTAACTCAAATAGCTGACTTTCTCTTATATCTGAGGAAAGAACGATCTCTTTCAGCTCCCACTATCAAGGGTTACAGAAGCATGTTGACATCAGTCTTCCGTCACAGAGGCTTAGATCTTTCCAACAATAAAGATCTACAGGACCTCCTTAAGTCTTTTGAGACCACGAAGGAGCGTCGTTTGGTTACACCTGGTTGGAATTTAGACGTGGTACTAAGATTCCTTATGTCAGACAGGTTCGAACCGCTACAATCAGCCTCCCTGAAAGATCTCACCTTTAAGACTCTTTTCCTGATATGCTTAGCCACAGCTAAAAGAGTCAGTGAGATTCATGCCTTCAGCAAGAACATCGGATTCTCATCCGAAACGGCTACATGTTCTACAACTTGGTTTTCTAGCCAAACACGAGCTGCCTTCTCGGCCTTGACCAATATCGTTCGATATTCCAAACTTATCGTATGGTTGGGAATGAACTAGAAAGAGTTATGTCCTGTAAGAGCTCTTAAGTTCTATTTTTAAAACCTTTACGAGGCCCGTCTGAAGCTTTATGGTGTTCAGTTAAGAATCCATCTTTGCCTATGTCAAAGAAGGCTTTATCCTATTTTATCAGACTGTTAATACGAGAAGCTCATTCCCATCTGAATGAGGAAGACCAAGCTTTGCTGAAGGTAAGGACACACGAAGTTAGAACTGTCGCAACTTCCGTGGCCTTTAAACAAAATAGATCTCTGCAAAGTATATTCGACGCAACCTATTGGAAAAGCAAATCAGTGTTCGCGTCTTTTTATCTTAAGAATGTCCAGTCTCTTTACGAGAACTGCTACACTCTGGGACCATTCGTAGCCACGAGTGCAGTAGTGGGTGAGGGCTCAACCACTACAATTCCCTAATTCCATAACCTTTTTTAAACTTTCTCTTGAAATGTTTTATTATTGTTTTTGGGTTGTCCGGAAGGCTAAGAAGCCTTTCGCATCCTACTTGATTTGGCGGGTGGTCAAAGTCTTTTCTTGAGAAGCGCCTAGATTAGAGGTTTTGATGAGGTCCTTTAGTATGGGTTGCAACCCTTCATACTTCAGCTCCTAGGAGTCACTCAGCATCCTATGAGGATCGCGAGGCTCAGTAAGGAAGACGTACTTAAAAAGGCAGAGTAATTGTTCAAGTCGACTTCCTTACCAGGTACTTATTGATTTTATGTTTGTTATTTTGAATAACTGCTAAAATGAAATACAAAATACTTAGCTCATAATAATGTCAACATGTAATGCTAGTCTCTACCCACCCCCCTGGGTGTGAATCAGCTATATGATCACCGGCTAAGTTTAATATTGAAAAATGTTATTTTCATTAGTAAAATAAATTTTTGAATATACTTACCCGGTGATCATAAATTAAAGGACCCTCCCTTCCTCCCCAATAGAGACCCAGTGGGCAGAGGAGAAAATTGGTTCTGTGTTGACATGGAGTACTTGAGTACCTGCTCGACAGATGGCGCTGTTGATGTACACCCCCCACCTGTATAGCGATCGCTGGCGTATTTTGTCCTTAGGTTTTTCTGTCGGGCAGCAGAGCTGACAGCTATATGATCACCGGGTAAGTATATTCAAAAATTTATTTTACTAATGAAAATAACATTTTTCTCCCTCAAGCTTCATCTCTGTTGTAAATGACACCTCAGACAGTACTGTGCCATATGACCCATGACAAAAAATAAAATCCTAAGTTGGCGTGTTGGAGAGGCTAACTCAGTCTGTAGTACCTGAGGGTCTTATAGCTTGATAGAACCACACCAGATAGAACTGGCAAGACATTTTGGAAAAGTCATTACATTCCTTTGAAGGCAACCCCTTTGGCACTTTGTTTTCTTGATCGAAGAAGCTTTTTGGATAAGCTTGTTTCTTTCTCATTTGTGCGGTTAACAGGTATTACAGGGATTCCGATAAGACATGGTTACCAAAGAATTAGTCTCTCCAGTGTATCAACATGCAAAGCACAGACTCAGTGTGAAGGAGAGACCTCGCACGTTAAAACTCATTTGAACTTGCCACAGCACCAAAATAGTTGTAAATTGTCTGCTATAAGTGATGTCATGCACTGCTTCTCCAAAAGGAACCATCATTCCAGCCAGCATACTTAAATTACAACAAACCCCCAACCATTAAGTTGACAAATGCCAAATCTAGGACAAGTCTGCCACAAAGTCCAATCGACCACTCATGCATATTCCAAAAAAATAAGAAGGAAAACTAACAAGTCTAACTGAACCTTACAGGGGTGAGTGAGGAATATTGGCTGCCTGAAGGACCACGTGATATGGTCCTTCCCTCCGGACTACCCATGCAGCAGTCCTGAATGCATAAAGTACCACATATAAATGTTGTAATACTTGGATTTGTTTCAGTTAGTGTTTAATAAACACCCTATACCCAGACAAACCAATAAAACCCCGAGTGCCCTAAAATTACCTATTAGCAAAGAACACTAGGGTACAGGAAGTTTTTCTCAAGAGTCAGTTTTTTAAATGAATGAATGAATTAATGATTTAAAGTTCTCTGGCATCCTGACATCGAAGGACATTGACGCCGATATTGCTTACAGTATTCCCTTGCCCATTTGCGGTTCGTCATTCATGCCCCCGCATACTCGCTGGTTAGGCTCAAAGTATTTTTTTTTTTCAATTCACGGTTGCCACGCAAATTTGCGGATTTTCACAACACAAACATGACAAATTCGAAGATAATTTGTATTTTTCCTAACTATACAAACCTTAGCTATTTACATGGGGTAATTACTTCGGCATAGCTGAATGACAAGCCATAAAAGTTTCAACGAGGGTTTACTACCCCGCCGCTAGTTAGGGGTAGCTAGCTACCCCCCCCCCCCACACACACACCGGTGAATGCTTCACTTTGCTTAGAGGTAGGACTTATCTTGGGGGACAAGGCTGGCGGGCACATATGTGTAAATAGCTAAGGTTTGTATAGTTATGAAAAATACAAATTATCTACGAATTTAAGGTTTGTATAATTAGGAAAAATACAAATTATCTATGAATTTGTCAAACCACACTATTTATATGGGGTGACTTAACCCTTAGGAAGGGTGGTAAGTACCCTGCCATTCTGGCTTTGGCTTGCCCGGGGACCCCGAACTCGAGTGTATAGGAACTCAAGAAGTAAGGGGTCCCTGCTCCTCGCTGACAGCTGTGAAACTGCTGCAGCCTACGTAAGCTGTGTGAAGGTGAGAAGTGACTCGTCCTAGGAAGTTGACCTGGAGTTCTTCAGATGGAAATCTAGGCTAGGACTCTCCCAATACCACCTCGTCAGGGTATGGGGACATGACAGTATTACATCTTAATACTAGGAACACAAGTGAGCATGGCTTACCTGCAGAGGTTCGAGGACAGCTGTGCAAGGAACCCAGGATGCTGCTTTCTCCAAGGGAGGAGAGGATGAAGAAAAGAATAAGGGCCAGGCAGATCTTTTCATTCACGCAGACTAAAACCGGGTAACAATGCCCTCAACCTTCTGCTACTTGTCCAATAAGGACCTTGCCTGAGGTTAGACCAGCTGTTGTGCAGCCACCACAGGGCCGATAGAAAATGTATCGAGCCTCCTGTGTGTCATGTCTTGCAGGTAGTGGGCCGTGAAGGTGGTCTGACGCTTCCACACCCCAGCTTGAAGCACCTGCGTCACTGAAAAGTTCTTCTTGAAGGCCAGGGACGTAGCCACGCCCCTGACGTCATGCGCTCTAGGGCGACGTGACGGAGGAGGGTCAGGATTCAAGGCCAGATGTATTACCCTGCGAATCCAGGCCGAGATGGTATTCCTGGTGACCCTCCTCTTCGTCTCCCCGGTGCTCACGAACAAAGCTCGACCCTGGGAACGAACTGCAGCTGTTCTTTTAAGATACAACCTCAGACTCCTAACTGGGCACAGTAGGAGATGGTCTGGGTCATCTGTTACAGAACGGAGACTCGAAACCCGGAAGGAGTCGAACCTTGGGTCCGGCACTCCCGGGTTCTGAGTTTTGGCAACAAACTCAGGGACGAAGCTGAACATTACCTCCCCCATCGCCTTGAATGGGCGACGTCGTACGAGAGACCATGAAGCTCACTGACTCGCTTGGCCAAGGCCAAAGCTAGCAGGAAAACTGTCTTCCAGGTCAAGGTGGCGATCAGAAGCCTGGCGTAATGGTTCGTAGGGAGGTCTCTTAAGAGACCTGAGAACTCGAACCATGTTCCATGGAGGAGGTCTCACTTCCGACTGAGGGCAGGTAAGTTCATAACTCGGTATGAAAAGGGAAAGTTCCAGCGAGGAAGAAATGTCCATTCCTTTAAGCCTGAAGGCAAGACTTAAGGCTGAGTGATACCCTTTCACTGCCGAGACTGAAAGGCGCATTTCCTCCCACAGATAAACGAGGAACTCCACTATTGCTGGTAAAGTGGCATCAAGGGGAGAAATACCCCTTCCACGACACCAACCACAGAAAACTCGCCACTTCGCCTGGTAGACTCCTGCGGATGATTTACGCAGGTGGCCAGACATCCTGGTCACAACTTGTTGCAAAAATCCTATCTCTGTGAGGAGATGCTGGATAGTCTCCAAGCGTGAAGTTGAAGTGAAGCCACAGCTTTGTGGTAGATGTTGGAGTGTGGTTGTTTGAGTAGCTCGTGACGTGGAGGGAGTTCCCTCGGAGTCTCCGTGAGGAGTTGCAGAAGGTCCGGGAACCACTCTGGATGATGCCATAGTGGAGCGATCAGGGTCATTGAGAGATTGACTGATGTTCTGGTCTTGTTGAGTACCCTCCTCATCAGACAGAACGGGGGGAAAGACGTACACATCGACGTTGTCCCACCGTTGTTGGAAGGCATCCTGCCAGAGAGCCTTGGGGTCCGGGACTGGGGAGCAGTACAGCGGAAGCTTGGTGTTCAGCGCCGTAGCAAACAGATCTACCGTCGGGGAACCCCACAAAGTCAGGACTTTGTTGGCTATCTGAGGATCCAAAGACCACTCGGTACTCACTATCTGCGTCGCCCTGCTCAGATTGTCGGCGAGCACATTCCTTTTGCCTGGAATGAAGCGAGCCACTAGTGAAATTGAGTGGACTTCGGACCATCTCAGGATCTCTACTGCAAGATGAGATAGCTGTTCTGAAAAGGTACCTCCCTGCTTGTTGATATAAACCACTACCGTGGTGTTGTCGCTCATCACCACCACAGAGTGGCCCGCCAGGACTTGGTGGAACTTCTGAAGTGCCAGGAACACAGCCTTCATTTCTAGCAGGTTTATGTGAAGGTACTTTTCTGATTCTGACCACAGGCCTGAGGTCCTGTGGCTTAGAACATGGGCCCCCCACCCTTTCTTTGATGCGTCCGAGAACAGTATCAAATCTGGGGGAGGGACGAGAAGATCCACTCCCTTTTGTAGGTTCTCGTCTGCCACCCACCACCGGAGATCTGTCCGTTCCGCAAGACCCATAGGGATCAAAGTGTCCGGGGAGTCGTGGCCTTGACTCCACTGGGACTTGAGTCGCCACTGGAGTGATCTCATTCTGAGGCGACCGTTGGGAACGAGACGCGTCAGGGAGGAGAGGTGGCCGAGGAGACGAAGCCACGATTGGGCTGGGAGTTTTTCTCGATTGAGGAAAGGTCTCGCGACCTTCCTCAGCCTTGCTATCCTTTCGTTTGATGGGAAGGCTTTGTGGAGATTGGTGTCTATGACCATGCCTAGATATACCAGTTTCTGAGAGGGCCTCAGGGAGGACTTCTCGAGATTTACCATGATCCCTAGATCCTGGCAAACTTTGAGGAGCTTGTCTCGGTGGCGAAGAAGGGTTCTGCCACCCACCACCGGAGATCCGTCCGTTCCGCAAGACCCATAGGGACCAAAGTGTCTGGGGAGTCGTGGCCTTGACTCCACCGGGACTTGAGTCGCCACTGGAAGGATCTCATTCTCAGGCGACTGTTGGGAACGAGACGCGTCAGGGAGGAGAGGTGGCCGAGGAGACGAAGCCACGATTGGGCTGGGAGTTTTTCTCGATTGAGGAAAGGTCTCGTGACCTTCCTCAGCCTTGCTATCCTTTCGTCTGATGGGAAGGCTTTGTGGAGATTGGTGTCTATGACCATGCCTAGATATACCAGTTTCTGAGAGGGCTGCAGGGAGGACTTCTCGAGATTTACCACGATCCCTAGATCCTGGCAAACTTCGAGGAGCTTGTCTCGGTGGCGAAGAAGGGTTGCCTCCAAGTCCGCTAGGATCAGCTGGTCGTCCAGATAACAAAAGAGACGGATACCGATCCTGTGAGCCCATAAAGAGATGAGGGTGAATACTCTGGTGAAAACCTGAGGGGCTGTGGAGAGACCGAAACACAGCACCTTGAACTGGTAGATCTTGTTGTCTAGGCGGAATCTTAGGTACTTCCTCGAAGACGGATGGATTGGGATCTGGAAGTACGCGTCCTTCAGGTCCAGTGTACACATGGAGTCTAGTGGTCTCACCGCAAGTCTGACCCTGTCTGCCGTCTCCATGCTGAACGGAGTCTGCTTGACAAACCCGTTCAGGGTTGAGAGGTCGATGACTGGTCTCCAGCCTCCAGACGTCTTTCTCTTTCTCACAAGAAAGAGTCGACTGTAGAAGTCTGGGGACCCGTCTACAACTTCCTGGAGAGCGTCCTTCTTCAACATGGTCAGGACTTCTGCCCGAAGGGCCTGCCCTTTTGGTGATCCCATGGCAAAAGAGCTCAACGACACTGGATTCGCAGTCAGGGGAGGTAGAGAGGCTGTGAACGGGACGTGATAACCTAGAGTGATCACGGAGATCATCCAGGCATCTGCCCCGAGTTGCTGCCACCTTGTCGCGCAACTCTGTAGATATCCCCCCACTGGTGGACATGCAGGGGGATTGCCAACCCTAGCGTTTCCGGCCTCTGCTGTTACCTCTAGGGTTCTTGCCTCCCCTGGAGGACTTCTTGCTCCTTCTGCTCTTGGCAGGAAAGGGCTTAGACACCTTGGGCTTCGCTACAGGAGTCTTCTTTGTGTCTTTAGCTGGACGGGGCTGCTGGACCGCTGGAGGTTTGTAGGGCCTCGATGTCAGGGCACCAGGATTTCCTCCACCTCTCAGCGGTGAGCTCCACGTCCTTAGGCTCAAACAGACTCTTACCGAACACGGAAGAGTGTCTGAGCCTGCTAACTTCCGAACTGGGGACCTTCTGGTGGAACCTCTCAGCCACAGCGTCCCGACGCTTGAGAATAGTATTGGCCCACAAGCTCGAGACTTGGTGGGCCAGAAACTCAATGGTCCGTGTGCCCAAGAGTAAGAGTCTCCAGCGCCTTCCTGGTGCTTTCTTTGGAGAGATCCTCGGACCGCACCAGGATGCCCAGAGACTCCAGCCAGATGTCGAGCCACGAAGTTGCCTGCATGGCACACTTGGTGACCTCCTGGCTCAAGATCTCAGTGGCTGAGAAGGACACGTGCCGGTTGGAGAGTCTCTGAAGAGGGACTCCCCCTGTGAGTTCTTCCACAGTGGTGCAACAGAAGACTCAGACAAGGAGGAGGGAGGAGCTTGTTACTGGTACTCAATCTGCTGGAGGAGGCAAGCTCAGAGAGCTGGCCCTCGACCTTGTCTCTGGCACTCTTCATCCCCTGAGACCAGGGCAAAGCTGCACTGGCCCTAGAGGGTTTCTGGGTGCCATAGATGCGGTCCAGGACCGTGTCCTTACCTTCACGAGGGGGAATCTCAGGGTCTGGAATCCCATTGAGGTTCCTCATGAGGGTCAGGACTTGCCAGAAAGCGTGTTCTGACTCCTGGTGCTCTCCTCCTGAAGGACTGGCAGCGAAGTCTCCCGTCCCCAGTGGCTCTTCCTGGGGGGACACGTGGACATCCTCGGTGGCTCTAGACGGTTCCTGCCTGATCCTTGCTGACGATTTGGGAATCGTCTTAAGAGTCCTTAGGCTCCCTCCTGGGCGGGATACAGGACTCGAGCAACGAAGGGGGCATGCTCTTCACACCTGGACGAGATGACTTCTCAGCGAGAGGCGGAGCTTCCCCCATTGGTGCGATGGGGGAATGGTCTGGCTCATCCGACTCTCCTGAGGAAGGGTAGTCCTCATCCGCAGGGGAGGGAGAGAAGGTCTTGGGGAGGAGAAGGAGCCTTGCGCAAGGACCTGCGAGGAGACAATATAGGCCTCGGAGGAGTTTCCACGGGAGAGACTCCTCTCTTCCTCTTCAGGGGGAGGAAGCTGCCACTGGTTTGTGACCCCCGTCAGACTGCGCGCGACGAGGCAGGAACCGGGGGACGCTGGGGCGCCGGTGGGCGCGTGAGTGCAGGTGGCCGCTGGAGCACCGGTGGGCGCGTGTGCGCAGGTGAGCGCTGGCGCGCTGAAACATGAACTGCTGGAGGGCGCCGGGGTGCAGAAGGATGTGGGCGCGCAGGGGAACCCTGGCGCGTGGCAAGAACGGTGGCGCAAATGCGTGAGGGTGAGCGCTGTGGCGCTAAGTCAGGAACAGCGGCAACGGCAGGCACAGCAGCAACAACGGCAGGCACAGCAGCGACAGCAGCAGGAGAGTGCGTAGGAGGAACTTGGCGCTTGAGGGCAAGAGGCGCGGTTTTGCGCTCAAGACCCTTCAGCCCCAAAGGACCCGGAGACTGCGCAGCGGCAGGATCAGGTGGCGCGTCACGCGCATTAGGAACATTGGATGTTGAAGGTCTGGGAGACTGGTCACTATGTCCCGAAGGACGACCATCATCCGAAGGTGATCGTGAAAGATCCCCAGAGAGGTCTAGGTTGGTAGCTGGCAGGATCGGTGAACGGCGAGTCGTCTCCTCCGCAGAGGACTGTGACGACGAGCCGAAGAGGCGCCTCTTAACCCCCTTGTAAGCGGAAGGAAGGCCTCTACGGCGAAGGGGAGGACGAGCCTTCCGCCTTATACGCCCACGAGGGGCCGTGGGATCAGCAAGCTGACCATCAAGGGGCCTCCGAAGAGGAGTCTCTGTGAGTGAACTCCCCGAGGGGAAGAATCACCGGCAGGAGAGACCATGGGACTTAAATCCTCCCTTGAAGGGTGTTCGGAGGGAGAATCTAAGGCGTCAGCTACCTCAGCCACAGGAACGGGGGTTTGACTTGACCCACGGGATGACTCCGTCACAACAACGTCAACCACAGACAGAGGATCTATCCCCGCTGTAGTTGGCGACTGTTTGACGGCTGCACCCAGTTTGATCATGTCAAACAGGGGTTCCTTGGAGGGCGAACCCTGCAGCCCCAAGGAAGCCCAAAGCTGAAACAAATCATGATTAGACATTTAAATCCTCCTCCGGGGGAGGAGGGGCAGCCGCCTCGCTATGGGAGGCAACTACCTCTCCCGCACCCCGCGATCGGTCAACAACACAGCGGTCTACACTACCACTTGCCGGCCTCTCGGAAGAGACTGCTCGAGGGGGAGCTTCGGAAGAGGAAAGGGCAACGGAAGAAGAAGTCCTGGAATTTTCTCTCTTCAGAGAAGCCTCTGAAGAAGAAAGATCCCTTTTGGCCTTCTTCTTACGGCGCCGGGCAAACCTCTCCCACTGGTAGGTAGACCACTCCCTACATTCAATACATACATTGTCAGTATCACACCGCTGGCCCCTACAGTGAGGACATAAGGTGTGGGGATCGGTGTCGACCGCCGACATAAAGGTCCCACAAGGGCGGCCGGGAAGTCCAGGGCAAGTACGCATTGTCAGTAGAGGCCAACTTCAAGCACACTGCAAAAGATAAAAAGCAAAAACAGATTAATATGGCAGTCAAAGCGAGGGAGAGCGCAGACAGGTCTGTTCTCTTCCCGAGCCAAAAGTACAGTGAAGCATTCACCGGTGTGTGTGAGGGGAGGGGAGGGGGGGGGGGTTAGCTAGCTACCCCTCCCTAACCACCCCCCCTGCTAACTAGCGGCGAGGTAGTAAACCCTCGTTAAAACTTTTATGGCTCGTCATTCAGCTACGCCGAAGTAATTACCCCATGTAAATAGCGTGGTTTGTATTTCAGTTACGGAACAGACATTTTTTTAGCAGAAAAACAATTCAAATTCAACCCCATCTAGTCAATAATCTTGAAATAAAAATGTCAGTTAATATAATAGAAAAACATATACTGTATATCTTTTCTAAGTCAAATCCACAAAAGAGAAGAAAAACAACAGGAAAATAAAGAAAAAAAAGACAATCGCACTATTACACAACCTTCCGAGACAGAGAGAGACCAAACTCTGCCAAAGAACAAACCTTAAATAAATCTTCACTACATGCACATGTACACAATAAGCCTTTCTTGCAGAGAAACACTCAAACTCGCCCTAAAATTTTGTTTTGTTCCGACGCGATATACAAACCTCGTAATCATTTAATATAGGAATTCGCTTCAGCTCAGCTGAAACAGCCAAAGAGAAAGAAAACCAGGCAGTTGTGCTGATTGGTTAGCTGGCGGTATGGGGCGGAGCTTAGCTCCCCCCAACCGCCCCACCGCCAGCCCGCCTTCCCCATTCACTTGCTTCGGCTCAATGTGGATGGTTGCCTACTCTCTGCTCTCTACACAACAGCCTTTTACCTTCTCTTGTACTTGTGTACTAGTGATTGGTCTATGTTATGAAGGAGAAAGTTACTATTTAAAATGCGATGTTGTGCAGGCCGTGGCAGGCGTTGCAGTGGGTGGCGTTCGTCACCTTCTGTAGACCCGCACACACACTGCTCGACATGCAGGGGGAAACCTTGCTCTCAAGGTTCTCCTTGCCGTAGTGAGAATCCTGGCCGCCGCCATTTTGGCAAGCCTGGATCCACAGCCTGTCGGGGTTTCCTCAGGTTTCGCCGGGGGAGCAGTTGACCTTAGCGCTCCCGCTATTTCGGCGATCCCGAGAGACACCCGACTGGTTGCTGTTACTGATGACGACACGTTACCCGGTAAGCAGGGGGAATTTTGGGCGTCTCAGATTATCAGGTAAGCTTGACTTAAATTTGTTAAGACGCCCTTTAAATATGGCGGATGAGCTTCAACAACGTCATTTGAATGATACGATTGTTGATGAACACGTAAATGTAATTGGGTTTGTAACAGGGTTGTCAGGTTGGCCTTTTTCAGCTAAAGACATCAAAATTGGCCTTTTTTTATTTGAAATTGGATAACCTTTAACAATATCATAAAGGTTGGCTTTAAAGGCAATACCTTCGGCCATTTTTAACTTCTTAAAGCTGTAGTTGATTAAAGTAGGCCTTTTCTCACTTAGGAAACCTGGCAACCCTGGGTTGTAACTTTATCGACTCCCATGTTCACTGACGCCCCTGTTGTTGACTATGTACCTGATAAAGCATTTGCTCCTGGCAAAATGTAAACTTTTTCCAAGGGTAAAATAATTGCAGGACTCCCTGTTAAAACAAGGGAGAGTAAGGTTTTAATCACTGAGATTTCTTTAACGACTGATGGCAAATCCTTTACAGCTTCGCCTGCAAGTCTGTTGAAATTAAAATCTGCCAAATCTTCTGCTGATAAGCAGTTAAAATTAAAATCTGCCAAACTCCTGCTGATACAATATGTTTTTCCGGTTCACCATGTTCACCGACCATGGCCCTTCCTACAGACATGGCTCAGGTTGTTCATCCTCGTTCAGTGTCATCTGCTGTAGCCTCGACAAACGTTCCAGCACCTCGGAGGGGGCACAAGAAGAGGAAGCCTGGGCAGTATTCCTCATGTAATTCCTCCTCCTTGTCGTCTTCATCTTCTGACTCTGATTCTTCTCCCCAAGGGGAAAGAGGAAGGGGAAAAGAGGACAGTGAAGAGGGCCAGGAAGGCCAGTTGCAGTCGAAGGGACATGGTGCCCCGAAACAACCTCTTTCCTCCAGAGAATGAGGGCGATGTGCGAGATTACCGTGTTCCCGCACTAGTGGGATTGTTCACAGCGAATCTCGTGCAAGGCCTCCATGCACGACAACCGCGCTCGAGGGCGAAGGTATCGTCTCCCAGAGCATGGTGACGGGGTCCTCGGGCCCCCAATCTACTGCTCAGACTCGAATTGAACCGCTCTTGAGCGGGGAAAGGAGAGTCCTGGCTTTGGCACGAAAAATTTCAGCTGTGGTCTCTCGTGAAGAATCCGCGGTACGCACGACTACCTCCACGGGGATAGCCACGCGACCAACTCAGCGACTCATGTTGCGTGAGCAGGGAGCAGGCCCAGACAGTCGCGACTCGGGCCTGGCATGGAGCCACCTCGCGGCTCAGCCCGCGGCATGGGGGCCGGTCGTGCACGATCAGGCTAGCTCTTGCGCATACCAGCTGCGCAAGATGCAGCCAATCCCCCCCCCCCCCCCATGTTTTCTGGCCATGTAACAGGTGAGGCCGTGCGCACTACTCGTGCGACTAACCTGTCTACACCTCCTGGTGTGAGCGCTGCAGTTCCCAGCGACCCCGCTCATGCTCAAGCTCCTTCGGGAGCTTCGTGGGGCTCGCAGCAACCAGTCACGCACTCGGTCGCAGTGGGAACCTCGATGCATTCCATCGGGGATGAACCCTGCCAGGGTCCTTCCTCGACTCCTGAATACACGCCTGGTTCGGTCCTAGGACCAGAGCAAGGGTATTCATGGGGATGTCATCACCCGTGCAGCATGTCGCTTACCCTACACCTACGGATGTAGCGGGAGTGAGGGATCAGCCACTTCCATGGCCTTCACCGGCCGTGGAGACGGAAGATCACGAGGTGGAGTCGCAGTTCCTAGAGGTCATTAACCCCACGTGTGAGATTAATGGCCTCAGTGCTCCTCCTGCGGTAGTGTGTGAGATAAGTGTACAGCCTTGGAGATCCTATGGGGAGCTCCCGAAGGCAGTTCACAGCCCCTCACACTACCCTGGTTGAGACAGGCTGCTCGAGCATTGGACAGAGTGAGTGACCAGATTGCAGGACCTGGTGACTCGCTTAGCCCAAGGTTCGAACAAGCTTCTTCCTCAATCACTCCAGCGACAGAAGAGGTACTATATCACAGAGTCTTTTGTGTCTTGTCCTCTCCCTCTCGACCCCGCGGTCGGAGCGCTTGCTGGGGGTTCCTCGGTCGAGAGCTTGAAATCCCAGAGAGTGGCCTTCTCAGCCTCTGAGATTTCAACTATGGAGTCCATCTCTGTAGCTGCTCTCAAGGCTGCTTCGTGGCACGACCACTGGTGTGGTATGGCCACAGTATTCGCGCGGGACACCAAGCTCACTAACCCCGAACACATTTAGCAGTACAGGAACCTGGCTTTGTCTGGTGGGAAAGCTGTTGCTTTTCTCTTGGACCAGCTTGCTACCCAGGATGCCAATCTGATCCTCAAAAAACGTGAGGCAGTAGCCACTCGTTTGGCGAGATAGATTGGTTCAGGAGAGGCCTTGGCACTCAGGAACTTTCCTATTAGAGTTGCAACTTCTCTCTTTCCACCAGAGGAAGTTTGGGCCGAGCGGGATAAATAGCGCCTCGACTCGAAGGACTCCATTATCCACCAGGCGCAAGCTGTGAGTTTCAAGGGACCTGGTCCCCCGAAACCATCCGCAGCCAGGCCGAGTCAGGCCAAGCCCAAGGGAAGTGGCAAGAGTACCACTGGTCGTGCTCCTGCCACTTCTCTCTTTCCACCAGAGGAAGTTTGGGCCGCGCGGTATAAATAGCACCTCGACTCGAAGGACTCCATTATCCACCAGGCGCAAGCTGTGAGTTTCAAGGGACCTGGTCCCGCGAAACCATCCGCAGACAGGCCGAGTCAGGCCAAGCCTAAGGGAAGTGGTAAAAGTACCACTGGTCGTGCTCCTGCTGCTCCTGTGCAGCCGAGACCTGCTCCTGTTCAGAAGGGTTCTGCTCCCAAACAAACCTTTCAGCCTCCCTCGGGAGCTCCGCCACGTCAGGGAAAGAACAGGAGCAAGCAAGGGAAAGGGAAACGCTGAGATTGGCTTTCCACTTCCCATGCTGCGGAGGGTAGGAGGATGCCTATCGCGCCATTGGGCAATGTGGCAACACCTCAGGGCCGAGGAATGGGTAGTGTCGACCCTTCGCGAAGGGTACAAGCTCCCATTCGTGCCTCATCGCTCCCCTCCTATACTCCACTCCAAGAGCGTTCCACACATACGCTCCAACATCCCTGAAGGCTCTGGTCTTGGAGGCGGAGGTCCAGGAAATGTTGGAGAAGGATGCGCTGGAAATCGTACACAATCAGTCACCAGGAGATTGGAAACCGATCATCAACCTTTCGCCATTGAACAAGTTTGTGCAGCAAACTGCATTCAAAATGCTAACAGTTTGCATTGTGCTGTCAGCCATCAGGTAGTACAACTTTATGCTTTCAATAGACTTGAAGGATGCGTACTTTCAAGTACCAGTTCATCGGTCGTCTAGAAAGTATTATTATTATTATCATTATTACTAGCCAAGCTACAACCCTAGTTGGAAAAACAAGATGCTTTAAGCCCAAGGGCTCCAACAGGGAAAAATAGCCCAGGAGGAAAGGAAATAAATAAATTATGAGAATAAATTAACAATATATCATTCTAAAAACAGTAACAGCGTCAAAACAGATATGTTCTATATAAACTATTAACAACGTTAAAAACAGATATGTCATATATAAACAATAATAAAACTCATGTCAGCCTGGTCAACATAAAAACATTTGCTCCGACTTTGAACTTATGAAGTTCTACTGATTCAACTACCCGATTAGGAAGATCATTCCACAACTTGGTAACAGCTAAAATAAAACTTCTAGAATACTGTGTAGTATTGAGCCTCATGATGGAGAAGGCCTGGCTATTAGAATGAACTGACTGCCTAGTATTACGAACAGGATAGAATTGTCCAGGGAGATCTGAATGTAAAGGATGGTCAGAGTTATGAAAAATCTTATGCAACATGCATAATGAACTAATTGAATGACGGTGCCAAAGATTAATATCTAGATCAGGAATAAGAAATTTAATAGAACGTAAGTTTCTGTCCAACAAATTAAGATGAGAATCAGCAGCTGAACATCAGACAGGAGAACAATACTCAAAACAAGGTAGAATGAAAGAATTAAAACACTTCTTCAGAATAGATTGATCACCAAAAATCTTGTAAGACTTTCTCAATAAGCCAATTTTTTGTGCAATTGAAGAAGACACAGACCTATTGTGTTTCTCAAAAGTAAATTTTCTGTCGAGAATCACACCTAAAATTTTAAAAGTCATACAAATTTAAAGAAACATTGTCAATACTAAGATCCAGATGTTGAGGAGCCACCGTCCTTGACCTACTTACAATCATACTTTGAGTTTTGTTAGGATTCAACTTCATACCCCATAATTTGCACCATGCACTAATTTTAGCTAAATCTCTCTCAAGGGATTCACAAACCCCAGATCTACATTCAGGGAATGGAACTGATGCAAAGAGAGTAGCATCATCTGCATATGCAACAAGCTTGTTTTCTAGGCCAAACCACATGTCATGTGTATATAGTATGGAAAGTAATGGGCCAAGAACACTACCCTGTGGAACACCGGATATCACATTCCTATACTCACTATGGTGCCCATCAACAACTCTTTGAGATCTATTACCTGAAAAATTTTATTTTGATAATAAAATAAATTTTTTAATATACTTACCCGGTGATTATAATAGCTGCAACTCTGTTGCTCGACAGAAAACTCTAAGGTAAAATTCGCCAGCGATCGCTACACAGGTTGCGGGTGTGCCCAACAGCGCCATCTGTCGTCCAGATACCCAGTACTCAATGTAAACAAAGAACTCAATTTTCTCCTTGTCCCACTGTGTCTCTATTGGGGAGGAAGGGAGGGTCCTTTAATTTATAATCACCGGGTAAGTATATTCAAAAATTTATTTTATTATCAAAATAACATTTTTCAATATTTAACTTAGCCGGTGATTATAATAGCTGATTCACACCCAGGGGGGTGGGTAGAGACCAGCAAAATATGTTTACATTATTATGAGCTAAGAATTTTTATTTCATTTTAGAAGTTATCAAAATAACAAAAACAAAATAAATAGGTACCTGGTAAGGAAGTCGACTTGAACAATTACTCTGCCTTTTTAAGTACGTCTTCCTTACGGAGCCTCGCGATCCTCTTAGGATGCTGATCGACCCCTAGGATCTGAAGTATCAAGGGTTGCAACCCATACAACAGGACCTCATCAAAACCCCTAATCTAGGCGCTTCTCAAGAAATGACTTTGACCACCCGCCAAATCAACCGGGATGCGAAAGGCTTCTTAGCCTTCCGGACAACCCAAAAACAACAATAAAAACATTTCAAGAGAAAGATTAAAAAGGTTATGGAATTAGGGAATTGTAGTGGTTGAGCCCTCACCCACTACTGCACTCGCTGCTACGAATGGTCCCAGAGTGTAGCAGTCCTCGTAAAGAGACTGGACAACTTTAAGATAAAAAGACGCGAACACTGACTTGCTTCTCCAATAGGTTGCGTCCATTATACTTTGCAGAGATCTATTTTGTTTAAAGGCCACGGAAGTTGCGACAGCTCTAACTTCGTGTGTCCTTACCTTCAGCAAAGCTTGGTCTTCCTCACTCAGATGGGAATGAGCTTCTCGTATTAACAGTCTGATAAAATAGGATAAAGCATTCTTTGACATAGGCAAAGATGGTTTCTTAACTGAACACCATAAAGCTTCAGACAGGCCTCGTAAAGGTTTAGTTAGTTTTAAATAGAACTTAAGAGCTCTCACAGGGCATAAGACTCTTTCTAGTTCATTTCCAACCATATTCGATAAGCTTGGAATATCGAACGATTTCGGCCAAGGTCGAGAAGGCAGCTCGTTTTGGCTAGAAAACCAAGTTGTAGAGAACATGTAACCGTTTCAGATGAAAATCCGATGTTCTTGCTGAAGGCATGAATCTCACTGACTCTTTTAGCTGTGGCTAAGCATACCAGGAAAAGTGTCTTTAAGGTGAGATCTTTTAGGGAGGCTGATTGTAGCGGCTCGAACCTGTTTGACATGAGGAATCTTAGTACCACGTCTAAATTCCAACCAGGTGTAACCAAACGACGCTCCTTCGTGGTCTCAAAAGACTTAAGGAGGTCCTGTAGATCTTTATTGTTGGAAAGATCTAAGCCTCTGTGACGGAAGACTGATGCCAACATGCTTCTGTAACCCTTGATAGTGGGAGCTGAAAGAGATCGTTCTTTCCTCAGGTATAAGAGAAAGTCAGCTATTTGAGTTACAGAGGTACTGGTCGAGGATACAGATACTGACTTGCACCAGTTTCGGAAGACTTCCCACTTCGATTGGTAGACTCTAAGGGTGGATGTTCTCCTTGCTCTAGCAATCGCTCTGGCTGCCTCCTTCGAAAAGCCTCTAGCTCTCGAGAGTCTTTCGATAGTCTGAAGGCAGTCAGACGAAGAGCGTGGAGGCCTTGGTGTACCTTCTTTATGTGTGGCTGACGTAGAAGGTCCACCCTTAGAGGAAGAGTTCTGGGAACGTCTACTAGCCATCGAAGTACCTCGGTGAACCATTCTCTCGCGGGCCAGAGGGGAGCAACTAGCGTCAACCTTGTCCCTTCGTGAGAGGCGAACTTCTGCAGTACCTTGTTGACAATCTTGAACGGAGGGAATGCATATAGGTCTAGATGTGACCAATCTAGGAGAAAGGCATCTATATGAACTGCTGCTGGGTCCGGGATTGGTGAGCAATATATTGGGAGCCTCTTGGTCATCGAGGTTGCGAAGAGATCTATGGTTGGCTGGCCCCAGGTGGCCCAAAGTCTCTTGCATACATCCTTGTGGAGGGTCCATTCTGTTGGAATGATTTGTCCCTTCCGACTGAGACAATCTGCCATGACATTCAAGTTGCCTTGGATGAACCTCGTTACTAGCGAAATGTTTAGACCTTTTGACCAGGTGAGGAGGTCCCTTGCGATCTCGTACAACGTCAGTGAGTGGGTCCCTCCTTGCTTGGAGATGTACGCCAAAGCCGTGGTGTTGTCCGAGTTCACCTCCACCACTTTGCCTTGAAGGAGAGACTTGAAGCTTTTCAAGGCCAGATGAACTGCCAGTAGCTCCTTGCAGTTGATATGCATTGCCCTTTGACTCGAGTTCCATATTCCCGAGCATTCCCGACCGTCTAATGTCGCGCCCCAGCCTACGTCCGATGCGTCCGAGAAGAGAACGTGGTTGGGAGTCTGAACAGCCAGGGGCAGACCCTCTCTGAGGCTGATACTGTCCTTCCACCATGTCAGGCAAGACTTCATCTTCTCGGAAACGGGGATCGAGACCGCTTCTAGCGTCTTGTCCTTTTTCCAGTGAAATGCTAGGTGATATTGAAGAGGACGGAGGTGTAGTCTTCCTAATGACACGAACTGTTCCAGGGATGATAGCGTCCCTATCAGACTCATCCACTTCCTGACTGAACATCGTTCCTTCTTCAGCATCTTCTGGATGGATAGCAGGGCTTGATCTATTCTGGGGGCTGATCGTCTTGTTGTTCAGCAACGTCCTCATCAGAGGGTTCCTCATCCGAAAACTGATGAGGAAACGGCAACGGAGTGGGCAACGTCTGACTCGCTGAGTCCGGTCGCACTGGTGGATGCGTGACGGAGCCGGACGCAATATCATGGAACTGCTGCACAGTCTGTGAACTGTCAACAACCATGGGTGCGCGAGGAAGCACAGCGTCAACCCGAGACTGTCTAGACCGTCTGGGTTGTGCAGTCAACACCCTACCGGGTTGCTGAGGTTGACGCACTGCGTCAAAACAAGTCACCTCTGCTGGTTGTTGAACGTCCTAAACGTCAACAACCACCTCCGAGCGTCGCTTAACGTCAACGTGCGGCTGGCAACCCACACTGGGTCGCATCGGTGGAGGAACCACCTCAACTGGCAGACGCGAGTAGGCTACCTCAGCGTCAACAGGGCGCACAACCGACCGGTTGGAAGGTTGTTGGCCAGAAGGTTCGGTAGCAACCTTCTCCGCATTAAGGGTCTACGGGAGCAGGTGTGGCAACAGACGGGGTTAGCGACTGAGGCGGTACCGTTTACCATCCCTGAAAGCCTTGTTATGCATGACCTAATTGTACAGCAAAACTTCAAAGGCTCGAAAACAGCTGAGAAGTTGACCTGTAAACAACTTGGAGCGTCTCCTGGCCAGGCGCCAGGGAGAGTCTACGAGAATTGAGAAGTCTATCTGGGCAGAGGCATGAACTCCCAAGCCGAGAACTTCTCTCGTGTCATATCAGACTCTCGCTCTATAAACCAGTTTAAAAGAAAGGAAAGCAAAGGCTGTATCCCCCAAACTCCTCCTGGTGAAAAACCAGTCGCCTAGCCAACGTAACGCTCTCTAGGAGAGCGAGAGAGCACTAGCTTAAAAACAACGGCTTCGAAGTAGCTAGGCCTAGTGTAAGCTCTGACGTTTAGGCGAACGAGGAGCAGCAGTTACAAAAAGATCCGGACAAAGATCCTTAAAAAAATCATCATGATTTAATTAAAGTCCATAGGAGGCTAAGCAGCTTAAGGCTCCTCTTCATCTGACAGAGTCCTCAAGGGAATATCAGTAGGAGGGAGAACAGCAACTTCCTCATCTACAGGAACCTTGTCCGATAAAAGCTGAGTCTCAAGCAAGGGAGAGACCTACCGTGGTGGCAATGCTTTACAAGCAGAGTCCACACTCACTGGTGCATTAGTAGCGGACCAGAACGCAACGTCATGTAACTGCTTGACAGTCTGTGAACTGTCAACAACTGAACTGTCAACCACAACAGGTGCGTGAGGACGCACAGCGTCCACTCGAGACTGCTTTGACTGCCTAGACTGAGCAGTCAAAACAACTCTAGAATGCGGAGGTTGACGCACAGCGTCAAAACAAGTCAACTCCGATTGTTAGTGAACGTCTTGAACGTCAACAGGAGCATCAGCAAGTGGCCTAACGTCCAAATGCGGCTGAAAAACCACACGAGACCGCATCGAGTGTGGTTCTAAACAACCTGACTGACGTGACTAAGCTACGCCAACGTCAACAGTAAGCACAAAGGAACGTTAGGTTGGCTGAAAGCCAGGATATCGATGAGATAAACGGCTAGACTCAACGGACTAATCGGCAGAATAGTCTTCCATTGGGGAGGCAAGCATATACTGCATGTCTTGCCACACAACCCATTAAGGATCAACGGAAATGGTTGCGGTAAGAGACGAGGGTAACGTCTGTGACCGCAACACTTTGCCTACAAAAAAAGACTCTCGGAGTCTGTGTTACGCTTTTGTTAGGCGGCAAGCAGTTATCCGATGACTGCATAGGGTTAGAGCTGTCCTAATGGTTGTAACCAGGACGCTGGACCTGTCCTGAAAGGACTGACTTTCGCTTAAGGGCTTCGAAACCTTGTGACAGGTTTCTTATGCGAAAAGCCTTCGGATGACGAGGAGAAGCAACGTCTCTCTCATCTTATGGTAGGGGAGATCTTGGTAAGATACACCCGATACCATAGAGGGAAAACGTCTGTTCGTTGGTCAAGGCCTCTCGAACCCATAAGTCGTTTGACATTACTTCTCCCCTGGGCTTGGGAGCATATAAGAGGTCCCGGACTAGGTGAACGACAGGCACGAACAGACGAACCCTCGGATGCAACACTGTAACACTTTGCGCCTCGGACGCAACACTGTAACACTTTGCGCATATCACTTTATCACTTCGATTTTCTGTTTTGCACTTATTTCTACCTGAAACACGCAATTCTACCCTTCATTAAAAGGTAGTAATTGCGAAATCAATCGTATAATGCAAGCTCATTAATACCAGCAAAAAACAGAAAACATATTTTAAGATAAAAAAAATCAGTGGCTGGGAAAGAGACTAAACACTAGTTCATATAACTACTGTACGTTTTCAACCTCTCACCGCACATAGCCTGGGGACGAGAATAAAAAACTAAAAAAGTTTTATCCTTCCTCCCCGTACAGAGACTAGGGACGAGAGTAACACGAGAACAACGTTACCCGCTTGAACGGAACGTTTTCTCTCCTCTCTCTCCCTCCGTCTCTATCTCTCTCTCTCTTTCTCTCTTGATTTCGCACCTAAGAGAAGAGCCCAATTATATTTCGTCAAAAAAACATGTTATTTGACTAAAGGAAAAAACTGAAAGGTTTTTCAAATAAAAAGTTCCTTTAAAATAGAATTTAAAACATTTAAGCTAAGAAAGAATGAACAAAACGTCAGAATCGATTTACTCTTACCGCAAAGTGAAACCGTGATACACTCTCTCTCTATCGTAACGATAAAGAGCGCATGTTGAACGTCCTGAACGTCAACAACTGCGTAGCATAAATAAACTAAACGTTAGTTCATCTTTGAAAACAGTACAAAGACTATCAAAGAAATTCTTTCATATAATATTACATTTAAAAAGTTTTAAATCCTTAGCTCTTTAAAAGCTAATTACGATATAAAGGGCTCAACGTTGATTAACTTCGGTTTCCAAGTTAGGACCGCCTACTCTCAGGAAAGGTCTATATAAACAAAACATTAAAATAATTTTTATATGTTTATAATAAATGGAAAGTTAATCGAAGAGGCCTAATAAAGGCGGAGAGATATAAAATTTATAGAGGAAAATCTATAACGTGATATAATTACTAAAAGCCTAAACACAATTCCGCTAAGGGAAGGGTCGGCCATTTAAAAGTGAAAGAAAGTTCATACTCTCTTTGTCACCATAATTAAATCTATCCAAAACGAGTTCAAGATTTAAGATGAAGATAAAACACCTGCATAGCGAAAGCTCAAAACTAGAATAGTGTACTTCACCAATTAGTTGTGAAAACAAAACCAGTTTAGCAACAGCGAATAAGCACGTCTTGTCGGGAGCACGACAGAGAGAAAAATGAGTTCTTTGTTTACATTGAGTACTGGGTATCTGGACGACAGATGGCGCTGTTGGGCACACCCGCAACCTGTGTAGCGATCGCTGGCGAATTTTACCTTAGAGTTTTCTGTCGAGCAACAGAGTTGCAGCTATTATAATCACCGGCTAAGTTAAATATTGAAAAATCAATAATAATGCTAAGAAACGACCCACCCACCCACTCCCAACTGTTTGAGTTTGAAAACAAGGGCCTCATGATTAACACGGTCAAAGGCAGCACTAAAATCAAGGCCAATCATTAAAACTTCCTGACCACAATCAAGGGATTTCTGTATAGCATTGGAGATTGTAAGATGGGCATCACATGCTCCAAGGCCTTTACGAAAACCTAATTGCAAACTAGGGAGTAGATGATTACCTTCAGCAAACCTATTAAGACGTTTTGCCAGAAGACGTTCAAAAACTTTAGATAATATGGGCGTTATGGAAATTGGGCGGTAATCAGTGGGACTTGAGCTACTACAAACACATTTACATAGAGGAGTAACATTACTAATTCTCCAACATGGGCTAAAATCCCCTCTTCTTGCCAACTTGCGCAAAATAACAGATAACTTTGGAGCTAGGAAATCTGCTGTCTTTATAAAAAACAAGGGAAAAATACCATTTGGGTCTACACCTCCATAAGCATCAAGGTCCATCAACAGAATTTTAATCTCACGAGATCGAAAAGCTAAACTAGTTAGTTTAGCCTCAGGAAAACAGGAAATGAGGAAGTTCAAGTTTTTCATTACTCTGTTTACTGTCAAAAACATCAGCCAAAAGGGTTGCCTTTTCCTTTGGACAGTGAGTGACTGAGCTATCTGGTTTAAGTAAAGGAGGAACTGTTGCATCTACGCCAAAGAGTGCAGATTTAAGGGTAGACCACCATCTATGTTCCTGAGTTGTACCAGAAAGGGTTTCTTTTATGGTTAAATTGTACTCCTTTTCAGTTGAGGCATAAACTCTCTGAGCAAAAGCTTGAAGCTGAGTATAGTTGTTCCAGGTCAAATCTGATCTGTTACCCTTCCTAAGGTGATAGGCCTCCTGCTTCTCCAAATAAGCATGTCTACAATCATCATTGGACCACGGTTTGTCCTTCACTCGGTACCTTAGCACACGAGAAGGGATACGCCTATCAATTATAGTGACTAGATTCTCATTCAAAGGGACAACAGGATCTACACTACTATATAATTGTGACCAATTCAAGCACAAAAGATCATGCAAAATCCCATCCCAGTCTGCTTGGGATTTCATATAAATTTTACCTCCGATTCACCTCCCAACCAACGCTGTATCAGTTCAAAGTCCTGTGCTTCGGACTGTGCACAGCTCCCCAAGTGTTCACGCGAGTGTTCACGACGGTGGCAGCTTGGGCCCACTCGAGGGGCATCCGCATACTGATGTACCTCGATGACTGGCTGATTCTCGCTCCCTCGCAGGAGCAGTTGAGTCAGGATCGAGACTCACTTCTGGTAGTCGGTTGCGATCTGGGGATCGTGGTGAACTGCAAGAAGTCGAACCTCACCTTTCCTCACTGTAGAAGCTTGTTCCTTTCGGGCGGATCCATCTCCGTTCCCTTCAGGGGTGTCTAAAGGAGCAGTGGTCGGCAGCCACTAATCCTCCCTCTTGTTCGGTCCTCATGGAACACGAGGTAAGGGAGGATCTCCTTTGGTTGCTAAACGAGGAGAACCTCATGAGAGGGTTTTCTCATAAACCCTCCTCCACCTCAGTTCCGTCGGTTCACAGACGCGTCCACGGAAGGTTGGGATGCACACCTGGACGAATTGGTCGTGTCAGGTGTGTGATTGGAAGAGAAGCAGCACCTGCACATCAACGTGCTGGAAATGATGGCAGTCTCAAGAGCACTCTTTCATTTCCAGGCCCGTTGGAGAGAGCACTCGGTAGTGCTGATGAGCGACAACACTTCTGTGGTCGCGCACGTCAACAAGCAAGGGGGCACCCTCACACGTCCCTTGCAGCAGTTGACGAGGCAGGTGTTTCTGTGGGGCAGAGAATCAACACGTAACCTTGTCAGCCAGGTATATACCAGGCAAGAGAAGTGTTCAGGCAGACCCCCTAAGTCGCAGAAACCAGGTAATAGGGGCAGAATGGTCTCTTCACCCTAGGGTCACAAGTAGAGAACTCGACCTCCGGGGAGAACCATGCATCGACCTTTCACAACACGGCACAACGCCAGGCTTACTATGTTTTGCTCTCCAGTACCAGATCCCGCGGCTGTGGTTGAGGACGCACTGCAACATCCTTGGGATCTACTGGATTGCTACACGTTTCCCCAAATTTTTGCTTGCTTCGTGCAGTCCTGTACCAGGTCCTAGTCGCTCCAGGACTCAGGATGACTCTCTTTGCTCCACTATGACCACACATGGAGTGGTTTCCCGATCTGTTGTCGCTCCTCGTCGAGGCACCACGAGAGCTACCACACAAGCCCAATCTCCTTCGGCAATCCTTGTCGAACAGGTACCACTAGGCAGTGCAGTCGCTCAGACTTCACACGTGGAGACTATCCAGCATCTCCTCAGAACACAAGGCTTTTCACGACTTGCTGCGAGAGAGATGTCAGGGTACCTTAAAATATCCTCCTTCTCAGTCTACCCGGGAAAGTGGTTGGTCTTCTGTGATTGGTGTAATGGAAGGAGTATCTCTCCAGTTGGAGCCTCTCTGACTCAGATCGCAGACTTCTTAGTCTTTCTTCGCAGAGATAAGCTCCTTTTGGTTTCTGCCATTAAAGGGTACAGGTCTTCCCTTGCAATGGTGTTCCGTCTGAAGGGCATAGATATCTCCAACACCCTGGGAATTTCTATGCTCATTTAGATCTTCGAACAGTTGCGTCCCCTGAGGGAACTTAAAAGTTCCCCAGTGGGATGTCACCTTAATTCTCGGGTCTCTTACTAGTGTTCCATATGAATCCTTGAGCCGCGCCTCAAACAGGCACTTGACCTTTAAGACTGTTTTTTCTGCTAGCCTTAGCATCGGCGAAGAGAGTCGGGGAGTTACGCAGCCTCTCCTGTAATGTCACTCACGCAGAGGGTTGGAAGGAGATCTTGAGTTTTGTGCCAGAGTTGTGGCCAAGACTCAGAACCCAACGATCCACGATCCCAGGTTCGAAGCCTTCACTATTCCTTCCTTACTGGATGTGGCGGTTCAGGTGAGCGGCTTCTCTGTCCCGTCCGGTGTCTCTGGCGCTATCTTAAGCGAACTCGGCATCTCAGACCTGAATGTCGACGACTTCGTTAGCACTGAACCAAGAGGGAGGTGTCGAGGAACACGATATCCTTCTGGATCCATGAGACCATCCGCAAGGCGTATGAGAATTCCTCAAGAGTCCAAGCACCAGTGAGCGTTAAAGCTCACGAGATCAGGGGCATTGCCCCCACACTCGCTTTCAAGAGAAATCTTGCAGTGGGCCAATTGCTGTAGGCTGGCGTTGAGAAATGCCAGACCATCTTTACGGCCTTTTACTTGAGGGAGCTTACGCACAAGTCCTTGGACACCTTTGTTCTTGGCCCTGTGGTAGTAGCTCAAGCTATTGTCTGACCTTCCCAGTTCCTCTGGGACAGGGAAGTCTCTTGTCTTGATTTTATGGTATGTTTGGCAGTGTGAAAGCAGTCTGCAGGTGATGCGCCTTTCTGTCTCCTCCCTTGGAGTTCCATACATCAAGACAAGTCTTCCCAGGTAAGATTGCTCGAGTTTGTTAACAAGTGTTCTCCCCCCGTCTTCTGCTGAGCAGGGAAGACGGTGGATGTATAAACGCTTTGCCTTTTGTTTTTGGAGTTTCATCCAGTCACTGTGACCCTAGGGTCGTGTCTCTTACGTTCACGCTCTCTGGTCGCGCGATGCTCTTATACATCGCACGGCGGCTCCCAGTCTCTCAGACCCCACCATCATCATGTCGGGTCAAGAGACAGGGGTGGGTGGATTTAACCTCTGCTCTCATTCAAGACCAGGTCTATATCCGGGCAGTTAGCTGTTCACAAGCAGCAAAGGCAGACTTCCCACCAACCAGTGATTCTTCCTATATTAAATGATTACGAGGTTTGTATATCGCATCGGAACAAATGACAATTTGTCCTGAATTGTATTTTTCCTACCTATGAAAAAAGCAGGCTGGTGGTGGGGGGGAGCTAAGCTCCGCCCCATATTGCCAGCCAACCAATCAGCACAACTGCCTGGTTTTCTTTCTCTTCAGCTGTTTCAGCTGAGCTGAAGCGAATTCCTATATAAAATGATTATGGGTTTGTATAGCTAGGAAAAATACAATTTAGGATACATTGTCATTTGTACATAGTACTCCATGTAATGGCCGAATGGTAATTTCAAGGCCAGCCTAATGTTACTACACCTTTATCATAAATATTTTACCACACATTTTAATTTCTATTTATAATTACATCTTTAATAAAATCTCTTAGTATCAGTGTAGTTATCACTTGTTTGTGTGAATGCATTTGTTTGTTCGTCATGATCCGCGATAAAATGTAAACAAAACGTTTTCTGTTTAAGGCAGCATTTTTACGAAAAAAAAACATGAAATAAAATCTCTCTTATTTCAATTATTTTGAATTCTTAAAGATAAATTGAGCAAATCAAAATTAATAATAACATTATTATTACATAACCAATGCTTCGTAAGATAGCATTTGCTGAAAAGGCTAACTTATACACAGATGTGTAAATGAGTTCATTTGTTCGTTATGATCGGCGATAGGAAGTAAACAAAGCAAAGGTTTCAACTTTAAGTGGCTTGTTTAGCAAAAACATGATATGAAATTGTCTTTATATAATTTATTTTGGATTTCTAAGTATACAGCAAAAGCAATTCAACCAATTTAGACAGAACGGAGGACGATGACAGTGCAAGTACCGTACTCTAGGGCAAATGAATGGCATGTTGACTGATTGATTGATTGATTTAAAATTCTATGGCATCCTGACATCAAAGGTCATTGACGCTGATATCGTTTATCATAGATAAAGATTAAAAGAACATTCAATTTAAACCAGAGAAGTAAATATGTTATAAAAGTTAAATGGCATTACAAAGACCTATTTCTGATATAAATTTGAAAATGCCACTAGCATTGTACAACATATGTCCAAGGATTTTGGCAAGGATGAACCTGCCATCCTCACCCCGAGCCTCAAACAGATATCTATTTCTTTCTGTTCTATAAGAGGGGCATTCAGTCAACAAATGCCTCACTGTCAAGGGTATCAAACAGTTGTCGCAATATGGTTGGTGTTGGCCAGCCAGCAGAAACTCGTGTGTCATCCGAGTGTGACCAATGCCGAAACGACAAAGAGTAGTCTCCCATTTTCAGGGTATCCCATTATACTTCCAAGAGATATAACTATCACAATTTCTCTAATCTTATTTTTGGTTATCCTATCGCAATACTGTTGCCATTTGTTATAAATAGAATTTTTAATTGATGGTAAAAAATCACAACAGAGAATGGGATACCTTCTTGGTAGTAACTCGACTGCAGCACTCTTTGCCAGTAAATCTGCCTCTTCATTTCGAGACACACCTACGTGAGCCGGAACCCAGCTAAATCGAACAGTTATACCTTTTAGGCTAATAATTAAAAGCCACTCCAATGTTTCAATTTATGCCCTGAATTGATTCAGGGAGTCACTTTAGAGGTACTGTACTGTATTTAATGTGTCTGTGCATGTTTACAAAATTTGGTATAATTATAAGGGCTATAGGAGAAATTTGACTTTTCCCATATTTTCAGTGGAAAATCCGCAGGCCCGGCCCTATGGGTGAAAAATCCCCAATATTAATGCATCAATTTATGCCTGAATTGATTCAGTGAGTCACTTTAGAGGTATTTAATTTGTCTGCGCATGTTTGCATAATTATAAGGGCTATACGATGAATTTGACTTTTCCCATATTTTCGGTGGAAAATCCGCTGACCCGGCCCTGTGGCGCAAAAATCCCAAAATTTTAATGTATCAATTTATGCCCTGAATTGATTCAGGGAGTCACTTCAGAGGTATTTAATGTGTCTGCGAATGTTTACAAAATTTGGTATAATTATAAGGGCTATAGGAGGAATTCGACTTTTCCCATATTTTCAGTGGAAAATCCGCAAGCCCAGCCCTGTGGGTGATTGATTGACTGTTTGATTTAAGGTTTTCATGCATCCTGACATCTTAGGTCACTGATGCCAATTTCATTTATTTTATATAAAAATTAACAGAATACTGTATTCAATTCAAACCATAAAAGTTGGATGTCATTATATAAGTTAAATAGTTTTCAGAAGACCTGTTTCTGAAATAAATCTAAAAATGCCGCTCGCATAGTAGGACACATCATGTCCAAGAATCTTGGCAAGGATGAAACTGCCATTCTTACCTCGAGCCTCAAAGAGATATCTATTTCTTAAGTTATTATAATTGGGGCATTCGGTCAACAAATGCCTCACTGTTAAAGGTACTAAACAGTCGCCGCAATACGGTTGGTGTTGTCCCTGCAGAAGAAACTCGCGTGTCAACCGAGTGTGACCAATACGGAGACGACAAAGAGATGTCTCCCATTTTCGGGGTATCATGTTATACCTCCAAGGAGATATGACATTTGTTACTTCTCTCATCTTATTGCCATCTAGACTATCCCGGTGCTGTTGCCAATAGCTATTACAAGACCATTTTTTTATGTTAGGTAGGAAATCATTACTGGGAAAGGGATACCTTCTTGGTAGCAACTCGGATGCAGCATTCTTCGCCAGTAAATCTTCCTTCTCATTCCCAGACACACCTACATATGCTGGAACCCAACAAAATCGAACCATTATACCTCTCCGACCAATAATAAAAAGCCATTATAAATCTTTAAAACTAAAGGGTTACTAAAATTAAAAACTTCCAAAGCTTGAAGGACACTCCTTGCATCACTAAAAATGGTAAAATTACCCTCCTTCTCCAACGCTATTTTCTCAATAGTGGTTAGCATGCCATACAGATTGGCAGTATATATGGAAGCTGTTAGATGAAGTGCACCACTACAATTAAAACCATTACTATGTACTCTAAATCCAATGCCAGCATCACATTTGGAGCCATCAGTATATATAAAAGTCGATCCCCTATGTTCTGCAACATGTTCTATAAAAAGAGACCTGGATTCTAAGTCAGTGATATTCTTCTTAACTCCAATAAAATATTTACAAAAAGATACCTCAGGTAATTTTCATGGAGGCATTGATGATACCTTAAATGGAAGCAACTTACTTCTAATTATACCAAGACTGTTTAATGATTGTTTCACCCGAAAGCCATAAGGTTGAGGAGATTTTAGGTGCAACTCAAAGTATGATATGTGCCTTACAAGGCTTGCAGTCTGAAAGGCTATAGAGTTAGGGAGTCTTTGCAACCTAAACCAATACCGAACAATAGAAGACTTTCGGTAAAGGTCTAGAGGTAATTCTCCAGCATCAACAAGGAGACTTGTGATAGGCGAAATTCTAAAAGCTCCTGTGGACAATCTAATATCAGCATGATGTATTGAATTTAACATCTTTAATCAGCTTGGGGTGACTGAAGAGTATATTTCACATCCATAGCTAATTTTTGAAAAAATCAAGGCCTTGTATAATTTCAAAATAGTATTGCGGTCTTCCCCCATGATGTATGGGACAATGCTTTAAAAAAATAGAGCCTCAAGACATTTTTCAATTGATAGTTGTATTTTTCTCTCAACCATTACCATTCTAGCTCCAGCAAATGATATGGAGAGATCATCCACAAACAATGTTGAGAGAACATCCCGGGGAATGACTGATTGATTGATTTAAAATTTTCAGGCATCCTGACATCTAAGGTCACTGACGCTGATATCATTTATCTTATATTAAAAATAAAAGAATATTCAATTAAAACCATAAAAGTTGAATGTCACTATAGAAGTTAAATAGTTTTCAGAAGACCTGCTTCTGAAATAAATCTAAAAATGCCACTCGCATAGTAGGACACATTAGATCCAAGAATTTCGGCAAGGATGAACTTGCCATCCTCACCTCGAGCCTCAAACAGATATCTATTTCTTAAGTTATTATAATTGGAGCATTCGGTCAACAAATGCCTCACTGTTAAAGGTACTAAACAGTCGCCACAATACGGTTGGTGTTGTCCCTTCAGAAGAAACTTGTGTGTCAACCGAGTGTGACCAATACTGTACGGAGACGACTAAGAGATGTCTCCCATTTTTGGGGCATCATGTTATACCTCCAAGGAGATATAACATTTGTTACTTCTCTCATTTTATTGCCATCTAGACTACCCCGGTGCTGTTGCCATTTAATGCAAAACAATTTCTTGATGTTAGGTAGTAGATCATTACAGGGAATAAGATACCTTCTCGGCAGCAACTCGGATGCAGCATTCTTCGCCAGTGAATATGCCTTCTCATTCCCAGACACACCTACAAGTGCTGGAACCCAACAAAATCGAACCATTATACCTCTCCAACCAATAATAAAAAAGCATTTTAAAATCTTTAAAACTAGAGGGATACTAGAATTAAAAACTTCTTAAGCTTGAAGGACACTCCTTGCATCACTAAAAATGGTAAAATTACCCTCCTTTTCCAACGCTGTTTTCTCAATAGCGGGTAGTATGTCATACAGTTCGGCAGTAAATATGGAAGTTGTTAGAGAAAGTGCACCTCTACAATTAAAACCATTACTATGTACTCCAAATCCAACGGCAGCATCAAATTTGGAGCCATCAGTATATATAAAAGTCGATCCCCTATGCTCTACAACATGTACCATAAAAAGAGACCTGGATTCCAAGTCATGTCATATTCTTCTTAACTCCAATAAAGTATTTACATAAAGATACCTCTGGTAATTTCCATGGAGGTGTTGATGATACCTTAAATGGAAGTACCTTAATTCTAGTTATATCAAGACTGTTTAACCCTGGATAGGTACGCTCCTCGGACACCCCTTTAAGGGTATACTCGGACGCGAACGACCCCGACGCCAAAAAAAATTCTTGAAAAATCAGTTTTTGCAGTAACCTCCTTTTTTCTTTTGCCAAAAAAAAACTTCAATGAATGCTTAAAACAACTGTAAAGATAAATACTACTCATCTGCAGAAAAACTATTTATTATAAATATTTTAAAAAATTAAGTAGAAAAAAAAAAGACCTGACATAAAAATTCATAAAAAAAAAGTTTATACATATATACACAATTCCTTTTAGGAATTGATTTTTGAATGTTTAGGACACATCTTGATGTATTTTGGATGAAGTCAGACCCATGGAGGTGAAGATCTGAAATGAGAAAAAAAGGGTAACTTTTTTTGGCCAAAAAAATTTGTCCAAATTTCATGAATTTTTTTGGGTACCCAAATGAAATAGGAAGTGGCTAATTTTTTTTAGGGAATAAACATATGTTATCCTAAAATAGAAATATGTAAAAAAAATCTTCATTATTTTGTAAATTACATTTATATCAGGGGCCATATCTAAAGGTAATTTTTTGAGTACTTAGAAATTTCGTAAAAAAATACATATATTTAATATATAATATGATATTTATGCAGGTAAAAATATACCAAAATATCACAAATTCTATAGGGAACAAGAATATATATAGATAGGGCAGCTTACGCTTCGGATATGTCCACAAAATGGCCGCCAACCACACTGACTCAGACTCCCTAATCTGCTACTTGAAATGTAGGAAGGGTATGTCAATTTCAAGGTGTTATTTACTAATCTAATTATTATTGGATATGCATAAAAATTGTATGGTGGGTTGCTGGATAATTGACGATTATTTTACGACTTTAAAATTAAAATTCTGACCCAAAAAAATTTTTTTGAAGGGAAATAAAATCGAAAAAAAAAAAATGTAAAACAATATAATATTTTAGCTAAAAAAAATTGATGATATTCAATCAAAAAAAAAAGTAAACAAAATTTTCCGACAAATAAACATCTAGAGGAATCATTACTCTGTGATAGTTCCTTAGTACGTAGTAATTTTGAAAGAATTGGGAAAAAACGAAAAAATGGCAATCACCGGAAAATCGAACACATACCTATATATACGCCATATCTGGCTAAAAAAAAGATAGGCATGGGTAGCCAGATCATCTAGAAACACTTTCCAACACTATAAAAAATATAAGTTTTGCGACACTACTTGCCAATTCCTTACGGTAACATGACTAAGCAAAAAAATGCAAAACAAATAAAAAGGGGCACTCGCGGAAAAATGGCTAACATTCTAATATACGGCATTTCAGAAAAATAAAAATTCAGCCACGTGCTAGGCAAACCATCAAGGCACATTTTCCGACAAATAAACATCTAAATGAATAATTACTCTGTGATAGTTCCTTAGTACGTAGTAATTTTGAAAGAAATGGGAAAAAACGAAAAAATGGCAATCACAGGAAAATCGAACACATACCTATATATACGCCATATCTGGCTAAAAAAAGAAGATAGGCATGGGTAGCCAGATCATCTAGAAACACTTTCCAACACTATAAAATTATAAGTTTTGCGACACTACTTGCCAATTCCTTACGGTAACATGACTAAGCAAAAAAATGCAAAACAAATAAAAAGGGGCACTCGTGGAAAAATGGCCATTCTAATATACGGCATTTCAGAAAAAAAAAAAAATTTCAGCCACGTGCTAGGCAAACCATCAAGGCACATTTTCCGACAAATAAACATATAAATGAAATATTACTCTGTGATAGTTCCTTAGTACGTAGTAATTTTGAAAGAAATGGGAAAAAACGAAAAAATGGCAATCACAGGAAAATCGAACACATACTTGTATATACGCCATATCTGGCTAAAAAAAAATAGGCATGGGTAGCCAGATCATCTAGAAACACTTTCCAACTCTATAAAAATATAAGTTTTGCGACACTACTTGCCAATTCCTTACGGTAACATGACTAAGCAAAAAAATGCAAAACAAATAAAAAGGGGCACTCGCGGAAAAATGCCCAACATTCTAATATACGGCATCTCAGATAAAAAAAAAAGACATGCACGTGTTAGCCCAACCATCAAGGCACACTTTCTAACACATAAACATGAAAAAAAAATCAATAATATACGGCAATTCCTTACTACGTAGTAAATTTTTACAAATATTGAAAAAAAAACAGAAATTGGCAACCGCAGTTAAATACCCAATATACCAATAACTACGTCGTATCTGACAAAAACAAAATCACGCATGGGTAGCCAGATCATCTAGACACACTTTCCAACACTAAAAAAGCAAAAGTTTTACGACACTATTTGGCAATATCTTACGGAAAAATGACTTGGCAAAAAAATTAAAAAAAATGAAAAAGGGACACTCGCGGTAAAATGCCCGACATTCTAATATATGGCATCTCAGATAAAAAAAAAGACATGCACGTGTTAGCCCAACCATCAAGGCACACTTTCTAACACATAAACATGAAAAAAAAAATGAATAATATACGGCAATTCCTTACTACGTAGTAATTTTTACAAATATTGAAAAAAAAACAGAAATTGGTAACCGCAGTTAAATACCCAATATACCAATAACTACGTCGTATCTGACAAAAACAAAGTCATGCATGGGTAGCCAGATCATCTAGACACACTTTCCAACACTAAACAAGCAAAAGTTTTACGACCCTATTTGGCAATATCTTACGGAAAAATGACTTGGCAAAAAAATGAAAAAAAATGAAAAAGGGGCACTCGCGGTAAAATGGTCCTCGTGGTGATGAACGACATTTTAACTAAAAAAAAAATCATGCACATGGTAGCCAAACAATCCACCAAGACTTTCCACAACTGATAACCTATACAAGTTGCACCATTCTACGACAATTTCATAATACGTAATAACTTTGATAATTATGCAAACTACCTTAGAAGGGTAAACTCGGTCGCGAACGACCCCGACGCGTCTCAGAAATCGGGGAAGGAGTACAGCTACAGCAATGCACATCTGGACACTACTAGAGCGTGTAGGGGAGACACCTCCTGCAGGTCGATCACCCACAAATTCAGTCACGGGGGTGAGTCACGTGAGAAAAACCTGTTTTTTTTTGACGCTCGGGGTCGCAAACGACCCATCGTACCTATCCAGGGTTAATAATTGTTTCACCCGAAAGCCATAAGGTTGAGGAGATTTAGGATGCAACTCAAAGTATGTTTTGTGCTGTACAAGGCTTGCAGTCTGAAAGGCTAAAGAATTAGGGAGTCTTTGCAATCTAAACCAATACCGAATAATAGAAGACATTCAGTAAAAGTCTAGAGGTAACTCTCCAGCATCAACAGGGAGACTTGAGATAGGCGAGGTTCTAAACACTCCTGTGGACAATCTAATAACAGCATGGTGTATTGAATCTAATATCTTTAACCGGCTTAGGGTGGCTGAGTATATTTCACATCCATAAGTAATTTTGGAAAAAATCAAGGCCTTGTATAATTTTGAAATAATGCTTTCAAATGAGAAACCCATGTAAGCCTACAATCAAATATCAAACTACCTTTCATGTATAAATCCGGGTCTGGATGTACTCACCGGATTCGACAGAAATGGACAATAGTAGTTTTACTTGTCGAGAACTTAAATCCATTCATATCGGCCCACTGGATAATTTTTTCAATGGAAAGTTGTATTTTTCTCTCAACCATTGCCATTCTGGCTCCAGCAAATAATATGGAGAGATCATCCACAAATAGTGTTGAGAGAACGTCCCGGGGAATGACTAAGGATATCCCATTAATTGCTAGTGCAAACAGGGTTACACTCAGCACACTTCTCTGAGGAACTCCTTCTTCCTGACATTTACTCTCTGATAGAGTTCCCCCACTCTCACTTGAAAAACTCTATGTGTAAGAAATGACTGAATAAATAGTGGTAGCTCTCCTTTTAATCCTAATTCATGAATTGTTTTAAGTACACTATATCTCCATGTGGTATTATATGCCTTTTCAAGGTAAAAAAAAAAATTACTGTCACATGGTGCTGTTTGGAGGCAAAGACTTCACAAATAGAAGACTTACGTCGCATCAACACATCAGTTGTTGGGTGCATTTTTCTGAATCCACATTGAATCGGTGATAAAATACCCTTCTTTTCAAGGTACCACATCAACCTTGCATTGACCATCTTCTCCATAAAATTACATAAACACGAAGTCAATGCAATAGGTCGATAGCTTGCGGCTAAAAACTTGTCCTTACCGGGTTTTGAAAAGGCTAAAATAATGGCTAGTTTCCAAACTCTTGGGTAACTATGATCATATCATATTCTATTAATAATGCTTAGAGTAAATAACTTTGTATTAAAATGTATATGTTTAATCATTGCATAAGGAATTCCATCGGGTCCAGGGGCTGTATCGTTACAAGTAACTAGGCCGGAATCAAGTTCTCTTTCAGTAAAAGAATTATACAATTCTTCCCTTCCTGTTGGAAAATTTAAAATTTTCTTTTCTTTGATGATCCTATACTGGTGACCAGGAGCTGCTACACACTTGCATGATACATTTGAGAAATGATCAGCCAGGGCATTGCTAACATCATTTTCTTCAGTCATATACTGAGTACAGTGTATTCACCTTCAACACTGGTGGTGGGTTTGGGGTGAATTTGCCTGCAATCTTTTTTTTTTTTTCCTCCATACAGAAGATGGTGGTGTTCCACTGTTAATGGAGGAAACAAATGACACCCAAGACTGGCGCCTAGCTTCTTTCATGGCACGACGGAACTGTGCTCTACACTTTTTGAATGTTTATCAAATTTTCCTCAGTACGGCGTCTATGCAATCTAGTCAAGAGATTTTCTGGTGGCTCTATGCAAGACAGTTAATTCTGAACACCACCACGGGACTGGTCGTCGTTTGAATAATCCTGTGGTTTTGGGAATCGAATTGATTCCTGCTGTATGGAGAGTTCCATTCAGTAGGTCTATGGCATCATCAATACTTTCAAACTGCTCTGCACTCCCCTCGATTTCACTTAGCTCACAAAAATTAACCCAGTCTGCCTTGTCAAGATTCCATCGGGGCAATCTTTGTAAAGGCGGACACTTGTTGGTGTTTATAATTATTGGTGCATGATCACTAGTATGCCAATCATCTAATGTCCTCCAGTTGAAATCAAGAAGGCAATTAGAGCTTGCAATTGAAAGGTCAATGCATGATAAAGTACCTGTCTGAACATGGAAGTGAGTGGGCTCTCTTGTATTAAGGAGTCCGACATCCTCATTCATTCTCCACAGATGATGAGATAATATTGCCCCTGGTGTTTGCCAAAACATCCCCCCACAAAAGGATGTCTACCATTCATATCTCCCAGTAAGAGAAAAGGTTGAGGGAGTTGTTTAATGACCTCTACTAAATCATCATATAAAATATTATCATCTAGAGGTAAGTACAGAGAACAAATTGTATATTTCCTCCCTATATCAATCTGTACAACCACTGCCTACAAAGGTGTACGAAGACAAAGATACTAGGGGAACATCTCGATGAACGTATATGAGACTTCCGCCATGGCTCCTACTTGGTGATCATACGGTGTCCTATAACTAATATATTCGTGAGGGCAAGGAGCATTATAATCAAGTTTGCTCTCCTGTAGACATATAATTATGGGGGGATTCTCATGAATAATGAGATTAAGTTCTTCATATTTGTCCCTTAAACCCTGACAATTCCATTGCAAAATGGAGGAAAAAAAAATATGGTTTATAATTTGGTTATTTTTAAAAAAATTTTGTAGAACTAATTCTGTAAATGCTACTATAGGAAAACATTTGTTGAGAAACTGGAGTCTTTAGGCCCTTGAATACCTCCTCTCCTGGTAAATGGCTTGTGTATACTGTATCCAAATAACCAGCCTAAAGTCTTATAGACAAGTTCCTTCATTTAATTTTCCATTTCAATGTTCTGGCCTTCGGACTGTCCACCTCTCACCAAGTGTTTACTTTGGACTCAGCATTCTCTCCCTTGAACGAGCAACATATGTAGAAGTTACTTCAGGTTCAAGATTACCAAATTATTTGGATGGAGTCTTCCCATTAGCAGTTTTTGTTTTAACACTATTTCCAGGTGGCTTTATTAAAGAGGTTCTTGATAGATTGGGGTTTGCATTTATGATTTTCTTTTCATCTTTTTGATCTAACTGTTGAGGGGGATGGTGGACCTCAACTTGAAATTCTGATTTATTTAAATTGACTTCCAGTTGATCAAAAACATCAACAGACAAAGCATCAAATTTATTTGATGTCAAAATTCTGATATTTCTTATGGAAGGGGAGGAGAAATGGAAGTCTCTCTCTTTTTCGATTAATAGGTGGTGAGCTACCAGGATTTTGCACCTTCCCCAATACAGGTGCAACTGGTAACTTGGTGTCAGGTGGAATCTCCCATCCAATCAGGCAAGGATATGGCCTGAGAGAGGTTAGTACTATTGTTGGTAATGGGGGACAAAGGCTGAACAGAAATGGGCAATGACCCAGTTTTAATATACTGTGGCAGATCCTTTGAAGGCAATATGTTTTCCTTGGCATGCAGTACTTTATTATTAGAAGTTGTATTTCTTTTATTAGATTTACTAGCAGTGCTAGGTGGGTTTGACGACTCCTGTGGTAAATTTCCCTTTGATTTCAATGCCTTTGCATAGCTAGTTGATTGAGTCAACAGTCTTTTTGCATGTCCCACACTTATGTGTTCTAAACTTGATTTGTTTACGGCAACTTCCTCCAACTTATACAGTTTGCATCTCCTATCAGTTGATTTATGATTCAGATTGCAGTTTAAATACCCAGCCTCAAGTGTATATTCTCCATGTTAAGATTTGAAGCAAATACCATACATTTTTTCATTATTGCAAACTTTGGATGGGTGTCCAAATTTAAAAGAATTGAAGCATTGCCGGGGTCTTTTGCTTGAAAGGACGAACTTTAATCCTTTCATTTTCAATAAAAATAAGGAAAGGTACATCAGTGTCCTGGAAATAAGTACAATCATTGATGTTCCTGGAACCTTATGCACTTTTAGTGGACACATGGAAAGTATCTCCTCCTCTGTAATTTCATACAGGTCTTTATTAAAGACCACTCCCCTTCCATAACTAAAATCTAGATGAGGTTTCCTTTCAAATGTATTTTCATTACTGCCTGTCCTTAAGTTAGATAGTATTGCAGACTGCGTCGAGGATTTGGCATGGATAACTATTTTTACCAAAACGAGATATATCTCCAGGTGCAATGGTTCCTACTTTTCTCTGAATCAACTTACATATTTTAACATAATTCCCTATTATCCTTTTAGGTTCAGCTACAAGCCACATTGGTGGTTTTGGCTTTCTCTGTGAAGGCATGGGTACATTTATGTCTTTTTCAAACCAATCAGCAGGTTTGTACAGTATACATCAAATTCCTTTGGGACCTTATCACAAAGTTGTTAATTTTAATATTACAAACGGCATCAAATGCTTCATCATAACTATCAAAAGATATCCAAGAGTTCCATTTTTCATCTTCAAATCTCATCCTTATTTCCTTTATCAATCCATAGCACTCAAATGCACTATATATATCATCATAGTTTGTTTCTAATGGAATTTGGGAAAAATGAAGGATTCGCAGTTTCCTTGTGTTACCCAAATTACTAGATTTTTTAACATCAGTAAAGAGGTCCTTTTTAGTTCAAAGGTCATCAACAAAATTTTCCTTAATTAAACTAGCAGAGGTCGTCAACAGTGCCGGGGAAGAGTCATCGTATCCGGGGGATTGGGGTTCATTATTTGAAAAGTTCATAAAGTGGTTGGTTAGTTAGTATCCATTTATGCCCTGAATTGATTCAGGGAGTCACTTCAAAGGTATTTAATGTTTCTGCGCATGTTAACAAAATTTGGCATAATTATAAGGAATATAGGAGGAATTTGACTTTTACCACATTTTCAGTGGGTGAAAAATCCCAAAAATTTTAATGTATCAATTTATGTCCTGAATTGATTCAGGGAGAAGCCAGAATAAAATAAATATAAGATGCCGCAAGTCGATCGAGAAATCTCAGAGGCTAGGAGGAAACGGCAGTACAGGTAAGTTGGCGCACCGACATATCGAGATCACCCTTTGCAAAGGCGAGCTCTAATGGAGAGCACAGTACTAGCATGGAAGATTGAGAGCAAATGCAGTATGGCGGACCAACGGATTCACCTACGAGGGCTAGGCTAAGCCTCGATGCCGCAGGTCGATCAAGAAATCTCAGAGTCTAGGAGGTAACAGCAGTACGGGTAAGTCGGCGCACCGACATGTTGAAATCACCCTTCGCAAAGGGGAGCTCCAATGTACTGCGCAGTCCTAGCATGGGAGATCATGAGCGAATGCAGCATGGCGGACAAAAGCCTAATAGGTTGAACAAACCGGAAGATCGAAGGCAGGTGGGCATAAAGGCTCAGTAAACTAGTATAACCTTAGAAAAACCCCTCTAAGGGTAAAATGGCCACTGCCAACGAGTCCAGTAAGAAAGACCTGATCGCTATCAGCGAGCCTGTCTCCAACTAAACCTAAACCACTCTTTAAGCTAGGCTAGAAGGGAACTGACAAGCACAAAAACTAAAACTAAAACTACAATAATGCATGGTAAATATATTCACAAAACAGAGCCCAAGGCATCGTAATGCTAAAATAAGGCTAGCTAACAGGATACAAGTAAAATAAAACTAAGTGAACACGAGATAAAGGGCGGTCGAGTACGCGACATGGCACCCAATGCTAGCTGGACTTCGAGTGCCCGGCTCCCTCAACGCCTTAAAAGTTAAATAACCATTCCCCGAGGGGATCGAAAACGCCTACATCTAATTCAAACTGTAAAAGAAAAGGCTACTCAAATTAGACGACGAAGAGGAAGCCACCAGGCGAGGAATTACTCTAAAAAAGCTGAAAAGCCGCACTCGAAAAACTACTTGTGAAGTAGGACGCTGCGAACAAAGGAATGAAGCCTTCAGGTACTTATGGGGGTACCATGGGGGACAGGATATGTAACGGCTCCTCACCTTTCCTTCCCCCTAGTTTCCTAGACAGGGGTAAGTCTATTACGGGTGCAGATATTTATGGTTATCTACGGATACGTCCCTGATTATACACGATATCTTAGGATAGTCGTTCCGGGGGTTAAAACCCCGTGATACCTGATGGTAATTCTCTTGTAATATCACTCGCAGAAATATCATACAGTAGGAAGCTGCCGAAGGGAACTTCCATCAGGACAACATGGCTTGAGCCCAAAAATAGATTTTTCCTACGTCAAAATCCATTTTAATGTGTCTGCGCATGTTTACAAAATTAGGTATAATCATAAGGGTTATGGAGGAATTTGACTCTTCCCATATTTTCAGTGGAAAATCTGCAGACCTGGACCCGTGGCTGAAAAATCCCCAAAATTTTAATGTATCAATTTATGCCCTGAATTGATTAAGGAAGTCACTTTAGAGGTATATAATGTCTCTGCATGTTTACAAAGTTTTGTATAATTACAAGGGCTATAGGAGGAATTTGACTTTATTTATGCCCTGAATTGATTCAGGGAGTCACTTTAGAGGTATTCAATGTGTCTATGCATGTTTACAAAAATTTGGTACAATTATAAGGGTTGTGGAGGAATTTGACTTTTCCCATATTTTCAGTGGAAAATCTGCAGGCCTGGCCCTGTGGGTGAAAAATCCCCAAAATTTTAATGTAACAATTTATGCCCTGAATTGATTCAGAGTCACTTTGAAGGTATTTAAGGTGTCTGCGCATGTTTACAAAATTTGGTCGTCTATCTATCTGTTTCCTCTGAGCTTGATTTTGAAGGCTTTGAATAGCCTTCAAAATTTTTCAGGGACAGCTGTGCACGGTATCCATTGCTTCACCGTCTGAGACCATGAATACACCCACTTCTGTCTGCACAGCTGATTCAGAAAATAGGAAGGTGCAGTCTACATAGCTACATAGGAAGGCGGACTACCTTCACTATCTCCTTTCTGACCCAGAACCTTCACTAATATACCCACTTCTGTCTGCACAGCCGATTCAGAAAATAGGAAGGTACAGTCTGCACTAGCTACATAGGAAGGTGGACTACCTTCACTATCTCCTTTCTGACCCACACCTTTCACTCGTCCTTGTCGAACCAAAAAGGACTGGTTCATTACCCACTCCAGGCTGGAAAGAGCAGGACGCAAGTTACTTCTCTGAGTTGGTTTGTGAACCTGCCTAGCAGGCGCTGATGACCTGGGTTGCCCAGAAGTAAAGGTGGACAACAGTTGCCAGAAGGAGACTGCAAGGTGTAGAAGAGAGTCCTGGCTGGACTTCCTTCACTTCTCAGATGTAGCCTCTTATTTCCTACAAGGGAAAAACCCTTGAGAGTGGCATTCTCCAGGTTCATTATCTCTCTCTTGCCAATCTACTTATGAAACCTGGAGGCGACAGCATCCCGCCTCTTCGGGACCCAGTTCGCCCACTGGTTGGCCACTTGCTGGGTCAGGAACTCCACTGCTCTTGCTCCTGTCAACACGATATCCTTAAGAGCCTTCCTCTTGTCTGGGTCAGATGAGTCTTCAGTATTGGCCAGGTAGCCGACTGTGCCTGACCAGTGGTTGATCCAGAAGGCGGCCTGAAGGGATCCCATAGCTGTGACCTCCATATTCAAAGCTTCTGATGCAGGCTAGGCAGTCAGCAGAGGTACCAGGGGCCAACACGGCCACTGGGGGATCAAGGGGTAAAGGCAAAGGAGAAGCTTCCTGCGTGTAGTAGTACTTCCTCTACCACACAAAAGGAATCTTTCCTTGCAGGGACCTGCGTATCCACCTTGTCCAGGTCTTCCGAAGTCAGGAGAGCAAGCAGTGTCTCCCAGTTCGTTGACCCTCAAAATGCAATTTCGAACCTGAAGTAAGGTTAAATCTGACTTGCCCTCTTCAGTGTCAGGCACCATAGGTCCTACTGGCTGGGGAAGAGAACCATCAGACTCCTCAGAATAATCCCTCTCCAAAACTGTATACGGGTAGTCATCAACAACAACAGAGAGGGACTAAAAGAAGTCATAAATTGATCGTGAAGTATGTCAAACTCAAAAAGTGAGGTTTACGTAGCTTTATTACACTGCATCATGATTTGGCAATCAATTAAGTCGTATTTTATCTATATTTTCTTACTGTATATCATTATTTAATTTTCTTGTTCCATATATCGTATGCTCTATTAAAGAATTATTGTATTCCATTTTTCAATTTCAGAAACATTAACAATCAACAATAACCCACTTTTTTTGTTTACCTTTGGTTGTGATCAGCTGTGGTGCTGATCTGAAGGTCCCGCTACCATACTGAGATAATGCGCACATACAAATGGCATATTATTTTATAATTTCTTAATTTATTTGAAATGTACTCATGATGAATATTATATATGCACCAGTATGTTACAGGCTATCATAGTTTTCATATGCAGTACTGTAGTTCGTTTATAGCCATTATCATTACTGCAGTTATCGTGCAAATGCGTACGGATAGTTCATTTTTAAAACTTTACAGTATTTAAATTTTAGTTCATTATTAAGCCTTCAAAATTTCATTCAAAATTATTTTGTGTAATTATGGTTTATTAAAGCATGTTTGTATTCTATTTTTCAATTTTGCAAGCATTCAATAATCAATTACTTTTGTTTTCTGTAATTTACAGCATCAGCTGATCTCTAAGGTCACACTACCGTATTCATTTCTCCGCACATAACGTTGTTTATATAATTTTCTTAGTCGAAATATCTTCATAATCAATATTACATCAACATCAATATGTTATAGCATATCATAGTTTCCATACAGTTTGTTTATAGCCCTTATTATTAGTTATCATATGAATAGGTTCTCTCTCTCTATCTCTCTCTGTATTTTGATTTCTAATTCAGTTAAATCTTAACATTTCTTTGGACATTACTGGAAATTCCTTGTATCATTACTTGAAATTCGATTATGGGAATACAGCGGAACCTCTACATACGATCTTAATTCGTTCCGGGACCTGCTTCGTATGTTAAAACAATTGGAGCAAATATTCCCATAAGAATACACTGTAATTTGTATAATTTGTTCTACAACCGTAAACCTATGATAACTCCTTAATAAATTACTACAGTACACATAATTACACATAACAATAATACAATTGCATTATATAAGAGATGTAAATAAGAATAATTATAAAGAAATAATAAATAAAAAATTACAAACTTATAACAGAGTTTGTATTTTTCCTAACATACCAACCCGAATTCTTTACTATAGGAGATATTCTAGCACGAGCTGGAAAATATGGCAGAAAACCTTAACAAGGACCGGGCGGGTAGTTATCCCCCTGTTGGGGGTGGGGGACTGCCGGCCGGCAGCTACTGAGTACCTTCAATCGGATTCTAGCTAGGACTATATTAGGGGGCGGTGACGGAGGGAAGATTTGAGTAAAGAATTTGGGTTTGTATGTTAGGAAAAATACAAACTCTGTTATAAGTTTGTCATTTGTTCCTACACTAAATAAAACCCTCATTCTTTACTATAGGAGTCTTAGTCTTGAGGTCAGGGTGGACGAAGGGTTCTCTATTCCTAGAGAAGATAGTCCTCAGACTAGACTCTATTAATGAACAATCTCCCATTAACTTTCTTTGTAGATCCCCAAATCCAGCATGGCTGAAGGTTTGTAAATACATAGAAACCAAAGTTTCAGCATGAAGAGGGTCGGGAACAAAACCAGGACCCTTTCATACAAAGGGTTCCCCTGACCTTGAAAAGGGGAACCCTCGTGACTACGAGTATAACTTATACTCTGTGATAGGAGTCAGATGAGTTTCATACCTTATTTCCATTAATGAGTCCAGCCGAAACTGGTCACAGACTAGGATACCCCGATGGGAGGAAGAAGAAAGAGCAGAAGATAGATGGATGTTCTTCTAAAACCTAGTGTAATTCAGAATCCACGAACAATGGCTACTGTCCCTTGAAAGGGCATAAAGGTAGTTACAGCACCTGCTGACCTGCCACAATAGGTCCTATAGAAAAGGTGTTTAGAGACCTATGTGTCACATCTGATAAATAGTGAGCGGTGAATGTAGATTGGCGCTTCCAGACTCCAGCTCTTAAGACTTGGGAGACTGAAAAATTCTTCTTAAACGCCAGCGAGGCAGCCACTCCCCTAACTTGATGGGCTTTGGGTTGAGCTGCCTCAGGGTCTCCGTGAATGGCTCTCGCAATAACTTTCTTGAGCCAGAAAGAGATGGTGTTGTGAGAGATTCTCTTCTTAACCTTGTTGGTATTAAGGAAGAGATGACGGAGGCGTGGTCTGAAAGGTCTGGTGCGCTTCAGGTATTTCCTTAGCGCCCTGACCGGGCACAGTAGCAATTGGTCAGTATCCTGAGTCGCCCTATTAAGGCTGGAAAATTGAAATTCTCTAAACCTCTCATCGGCAGATGAAGGATTCTGGGTTTTGGCCACAAAGCTTGGCACGAAGTTGAGAGACTTCCCCCCATCCTCTAGTATGGGTGACTTCGTAAGATAGACCGTGAAGTTCACTAACCCTTTTTGCCGAGGCCAGAGCTACAAGGAAGACGGTCTTAAGGGTAAGGAAGAAATCAGAGGCCCTATTTAAGGGCTCATATGGAGTTCCCTTTAAGGAGTGTAAGACCAGGGACACGTCCCAAGGTGGTGGTCTAATCTCCACTGGGGGCAAGATCTCTCAAAACCTCGAATCAACAAGGTGATATCTTCTGAGGTGGAAAGGTCAACTCTTCTCAGTCTGCAGATGAGGCTTAAGGCTGAACGATAGCCCTTAATTGCCGAGACTGAAAGGAGTTTCTCCTCCCTGAGGTAAACTAGGAAGTCTGCCACTAAAGGAAGAGAGGAATAGAGTGGAGACACGCCTTGCCCTCTACACCAAGCTGTAAACACTCTCCATTTTGCTTGGTAGAGGTTTGTGGAAGATTGGCGCAGGTGCTTGGACATGTGTTCAGCCACATTTCCTGAAAAGCCTCTGCTTCTGAGGAGAGACTGGACAGCCTCCAAGCGTGAAGTTTCAGGAAGTGGATTCTCCCGTGGAAGAAACCACTGTGTGGCTGCGTCAACAGACGGAGTTCTGGAGGCAGGAACCTCGGCACTTGAACCAGCAGGGAAAGAAGATCTGCGTACCACTCTCTGCATGGCCAAGCCGGAGCTATTAATGTTAGCATGCAGTCCCGTAAGATCCTTAGTTTGTTGATCACCTTTCTGAGCAGGCAAAAGGGAGGGAAGGCATAAGCATCCAGGTTGTCCCAGGAGTGTTGGAGGGCGTCCTGGATCGCTGCCTGATGGTCTGGAACTGGGGAACCATAGCAGGGAAGTTTCGCATTCAGAGAGGTGGCGAACAGATCTATTATGGGTAAACCCCACAAAGCTATTACTGTCATCGCTACTCGAGGATCCAAAGACCATTCTCCACTCAGCACTTGGTGATGTCTGCTCAGCTGATCCGCCACGATGTTTCTCCAGCCCGGAATAAACCTGGCTGAAAGAGAAATGTTGTGGCTTTCTGCCCACTGGCAGATCTGGACTGCTAACAGACAGAGGTCTCTTACCAGAGTACCCCCTTGCTTGTTGACGTACGAGATGGCTGTGGAGTTGTTGCTCATCAGAACCACCTCTCGTCCGCGTAGATCTTCTACAAAGAATTTTAGGCCTTTCCAGGCAGCTAATAATTCTAGGTGGTTTATATGGAGAGAACTCTCTATCGGAGACCAAACTCCTGATGCTAATTTGGGGCCTAGGTGGGAACCCCATCCCCATAGCGACACGTCCAAAAAGAGTTTTAACTTCAGACTCGGGTTTTGGAGGGGAATGCCCTTTTGGGTGTTCTCTCTGGTCGACCACCAATGAAGATCTTGTAGCACCAGACTTGAAACCTCCACTGCCAAGAATGGGGGATCTGACTTTTGAGACCAATGGGTCTTCAGATGCCACTGGAGACTTCTCATTCTCGATCTCCCGCCTGGAACCAGTTTTTCCAGAGAGGCAAGATGGCCCAGAAGACACTGCCACGACTTGGCTGAAGGTGGTAGTGGAGACAAGAGATGGGCGATGGACTGATCCAGTCTCCGAAGCCTGTCTTCCAACGGAAACACTATCCCTGCCTGGGTGTTGATGGACATACCCAGATAGTTCAAGACTTGGGTCGAAGTTAAGCAGGACTTCTCTGCATTTACAAGGATCCCCAGATCCTTGCAAAGATTCAGAAGTCTTCTCAGATGATCCAGAGCTAGCTCCTTGGACGAGGCCAGGAGTAACCAAATGTCCAGATATCTCAGCAGACGAATTCCATGTTTGTGCGCCAATGAAGATACGAGTTCGAAGATCTTCGTAAAGACCTGTGGGGCAGTAGTGAGGCCGAAGCACAGGACTTTGAACTCGAAGATTTGACCCTGAGCCAGGAAGCGTAGGAATTTCCAAGATGTGCGATGGATTGGCACTTGGAAATAAGTATCTCTCAAGTCTACAGATGCCATGAAGTCTCCTGGACATACTGCTTAAGTCACGGAGGCCGCTGTCTCCATTTTGAATGGAGTCTACTTCACGAACTGGGTCAGAGTCAAAAGATCTATCACTGGTCTCCAACCTCCCGAGGCTTTCTTTACCAGAAAGAGGCGACTGAAAAACCCCGGGGAAGAGTCGGAGACCTCTTGAATGGCGTCTTTTAGAAGCATGCTCTGTATCTCCTGAGCTAGGGCTTGCTGTTTCCCGGGATCCCCTGCGTTGGCCTGTCTCTAAGGTAAATTTACAATAAAAACCCCTTTGTTCTTACACTAAATACAAACCCTCATTCTTTACTATAGGAGATATTCTAGTGCGAGCTGGAAAATACGGCAGAAAACCTTAACAAGGTCGTTAAAGACCGGGCCGGTAGTTATCCCCCTGTTGGGGGCGGGGGACTGCCGGCAGCTACTAAGTACCTTCAATCGAATTCTAGCTGTCGCAGTGGTAACACCGCTGCTCCTGCTTTTGTTTGACTGGCAGACTAGCCTTTCTTTGATTGTGTTTTTTTCATTAACTTTCTCTTTTACTCTTTAAATAGATGTGAAGTCCTCTAATATGAGAAAGTGTCCCGGGGTTCCCCCGAAAACTTGTGGCACATTTATGTCACCACCGGAGGTGGATCCTTATTCCCTATGCCCTTCATGCAGAGGTCATAGGTGTGCTGAAGGCTCCCCCTGCCAAGTATGTAAGGAATGGTCACCTACGCAGTGGGATAAGTTCATGAAAAGGAAGAAGAAGAAATCCAAGAAGGATTCGTTACCTCCAGGTTCGCCGTCGATCTCTTCCTTCAGACTCCTCCTTGCCTCCTTCCTCCGGGGTAAGTCAAGGAAGAGTTGCACCATTGACTTAACACCCATTCCCCCGGGCCAGGCGAATGAAGTCTCCCCCCCCCATGGGATAGTTTCTTCAGTCATCGGAAATAATTCTATTACTGCTTCTATTCCAGATAACGTGCGAGCAGTACAGCCTGCCCTTGGACTTCCTGGTTCTCCTTTGGTGGAGGTGTAGAACCAGTTCTTCGCAGGCACAGTTTTACCTCAGGTCCCTTCTGTTTTGGAACCCTCGGGAGTTCCGGACCTCGTCGATATCCCGTCAGCTCAATCAGCGCCCGCTGAAGTGTCAGTGGAAGTAATAACGTCAGCTCCTGCGGAGCCTACTTCGCCCCTCGCTTGCATTACTACGAAACAACGTCTCAAGCAGGATCATCGCGATACCTCCTCCTTCTCCTCCTCCTCCATGTCTTCGTCCTCCTTAGAGGATAGGAGAGAGAGAAAGAAGAGGAAAAGGAGAGCTTGCTCTCCTTCGCCAAGACGTTCTCGTCGGAGAGAGAGGCATCATATGAAGAGACGTCATCGTTCTCGTTCTTCCTCGCCTTCTATCTCTTCACGAAATGTCTCGCCGAGTAGCGATAAGCGCTCTCGTCACAAACATAAGAGGATACTTCCTCGCACTATCGCTCTGATTCGCAATCGTCTTCCTCTCGCGGGGAATCATCTAGGCGCTATAAGAAGAAGAGCTGTACAAGACGTTTGCGCTCTTCTTCACGAGAGAGTTCTCTCAAGCGCAATAAGCGCTCCCGTTGGGGCGAGGTTAAATCTGATCATGCCCAGAGCGCAACCAAGGAAAGAGAACACTCTGAGCGCAATTCCTCTCCTTCACATTTATTCGCGAGAAGCTCAGTTCGCGCTGGGAAAGCGAGAGAGAACACTTCTTCTCGCCGTTGCTTAGTGTCATCAGAGAGAGAGAGCCCTCCCGTACGTCAAACTTCCGAGCACGCAAATATCCGGACATATCCGCGCGAGGTCATTCATCACGCCCTCACGTTTTAAACAGAACAACACCCATTCCCGTACTTTCTAATGAATTACGAAATATGGGCTTTGCGAGAACTTCGGAAGAAGACGCAGGGGTTCAGCCCTTCTCCTCTTCGGCTGAGAACAGAGGAGAAAGGCCAGACCGCCGATCAACACATTCTCTTATTGAGACAGTACCATTAATTCGGTCGCCTTCGCCTAAACCTTCAACTTCCAGGCAGGATCTTGCGCGCGCGGTGCCATCAACCAACGCTCAGCCTTCCTTTGGATTGTCGGCAATGGAGTATGTTACCTCGCCGTTACTTTCAGACATCCGGGCTTCGACTGCCCTCCCTCACGAGGAATTAGCGCGACCTGAGGATTCCTCAGAGGAACAACCATCAAAAGATTTAGAGTCCGCCTATCTGAGGACTCTAAGAACGATGGTCTCAGGTCTCGGAGATTTACACCTGTCGCCTCGTCATACTGACGCTCCAGCTTTAGACAGACTATGTCGTCCTCCACCAAACCCATGATTATACGTAAAATAAAAAATGGAACGAGAAAAGGAAGATAATAAGCACTGTTAATAATGGACCGAACAGAGGACAACCACACGATGCGCATGAGAACAGAGAACTGACCAACTCAACGCTCAGTGGCGTCCCTCTGACGTACTGCCGTCTACCGGCGTAAACAAGATCTATGTCACGATGTTGGAGCATGACTTCAGGTGTCGAGACGAAAATTTGATTGAATTTTACTTCGGATGTTGGAACAATCATATGTAAAGGCAATCGTATGTAGAGATTCCACTGTATTAGTAACGCATCGAAAGGAAATCATTTGATTTGCCACTCCTCTTCCGCCAGCAATATGACACCATCAGACTTTTTTACTTAAAATTATGGTAAGTAGTAGTACTCTCATAACAATTGACAGACCACTAAAATACTAAATATCGTTACTCGATGTTTCGATGATGGGAATACTATGATACGATTACTCAGTAACACACCAAAAGGAAATCATTCGGTTTGCTAGTGATCCTTCCACCAGAAATATGACGTCAGAAGACACGTGACATGAACTCGACAAAGAATGACTTGCAAAATAAGTAGAACCCATTTCTTTTTCTTGCAGAAATGAAAGAAAATACTAACTTACCAAGCAAAAGTACATTTTCATAATGTAGAAGAAAATACATTATTTCTAAGAAAATATTTGTCCTATTCAGGGCTGGGGAGTCGGAACTCTGAATATCCGACTCAGACTCCTATAATTTTTTAGAACCGACTCCGACTCCAATTTAAAAGAAATAAGAATAATTAAATATCTTTATATAATTTTCTTATTCTATGTTGCCTATTAGTCAAAATAGCATTTCATCATTACTAGCCTACTAGCCTAGTAAGTAATTGTTTTATTGAAAACATTTCAAGTAATTTCTTGGATTCAGCTTTTCCTAGGTTATACGAAACTGTAATCAAAACACCCGTCATCTGAGATGTTTACAAATAAATAATGACTTAATTCTAAGATTATTCATAACCGTGCTGCATAAAACTATGAATCAGTAACAACTCCTACCTTTTAAATGGCTAATGGTGATTAAATGAAGAGTTAATTATGAAATAAACTTTAATGTCCAGAGACTCGTGCGTGGAGAGAACAGCTGATCGCATGTATAATATTATTTTTTTGGTTTGGCTTATGGATGAGAAATGGCAGGAGCTATATGTGTTTCCCAGTGACTGCCTTTATTTGAGAGGGTGTTAAAGAAAACAGCAGGTAATATGAAACGTTTTTTTGAGCGACTTAGAAAAATGTGACTTAGGATACCAAAAGAGAATATTTCTCCAGCGCAAAAATTTCATTTTTGAGGAGTAGGAGTAGGAGTAGGTGGAATTTTACCAACTCCGACTCCGACTCTTCTAGTCCATAAATTGGCCTCGACTCCGACTCTTCTAGTCCATAAATTGGCCTCGACTCCGACTCCGACTCCTCGACTCCGACTCTCCAGCCCTGGTCCTATTAGTGTACTTTCTTTAGATAAATATCGATCTACAGTATTATCAGATTAAATAAAACTAGTGTAGAGTCAAATTTACGCTACGTAGTACAGTACTGTACTCATAAAGACCAACACAGACCCACAAAATACTTTGTATCATTACTTGATATTTCAATAATGGAAATACTAATACTAATACTTTATTAGCCTGCCTTTTTTTAATCTGAACTCGACACATTAAAACTTTTTTTAATATATTTTTGACTGAAAATGGATACTGCATATTATCAAATAAAGAAAATACTTAATTACCAAGATAAATCAGTTCACTTTTATACAAGAAAATATATTATTTCCAGGAAATATTTGTCTTATTAGCATACTATTTCCGATAAACTTGTGATGTCATCACCCTGAAAAATTGTCGTAAAGTCGAAGTCATAAGTCGCAAAGGTCGTGAGTTGACAACTACCTGTATGGCCTGTCTCAGGAGAAGTCAAGTTTAAACTCCCAAATATTTCCCGTTTCTTTCTTGTGCGGGGAGACAGACTGGAGTGAACTGCTAACCCGCCTTTTCCTAGGGTTTGCTGAAATGTTGGGCCTGATCTTTGGTACACCATTGAGATCCTTCCTCTCCTAGAGAAGGGTGTTCTTGGCAACCTCCAAACGGTGCACTGGCTTATCAGGTTGGAGTGGGTTGTGGTTCCCCCATGTTCTTCCTGTGCTTCTTAGGTGAAAGAGAGAGATATTTTGAACTGTACTCAATCAGGGACAGGGGATAATTGGCCACCAAAGTTATCATCTTGGTGATAATGAACCCTGTGTACGGGGCTGATGGCGACCATCAAGGAAGAGTCTCCTCCCATCCTAAACTGCATCGCCTCGTATCCAGTTTAATTAAGGCTATCTCCAAGTCATGGAACTGCGAGAATTGTCTCTTTGTCAACGTAAGGAAACCAGGATGGCAGGTTCCTTCCTACTGGGACAGTATTCCAACATACAAATAGGCAATGTACATCTATGAAACACGCATCTAGGTGTACAGGTCTAAGAGATGAACATAAGGGTGATACACTCTGGCCATTGGGCTTCTAGATGGTGTGCACCTACACAAGGCATGTCTAGATGAAGCGAATCTAGGTAAGGCACTTTCGGTGAAGTGTGTCTGGGAGATGCATCTCCCTCAGTGGTCTCTGGGAAAAAAGAACCGATGACTTCTCTCGCAGGGGCTGCATTCTGCTCCTGAGAGTTCCTTAAAGAGATCACCTTCATAAGCTGCTCCTTAGGAGGTGGGACACAACAAATGCAAGACATTATCAAACTGTAAAGAGGATGAAACAGAAGACTTCCCCAAGGAAGGAGGACACCACTCCCCATTTTGCTAGGGGAAACATGAAGGTCTCCTTGCCTCGAGGCTTACCCCAAAATTAAAGTGTCACCACTTTTCACCAACCGGCCCTCAGAAGAGACCAATGGAGAAGGGTCGGAGGGCAGTGTATCGGATGTGAGGTTAAGACACTGGGATTTTTCCGACCTTGAGGATGACCCCAAGGCCGAAGGATACCTCTTAAACTTCTTTTTCCTCCTCCTGACATAGATCTCCAACTGGGAGTGCGACTACTCTCGACACTTATCACAGGGAGAGGCCTGAATGCCGGAGTGTCCTCTGCAGGTAAGGCACAAAAGGTGAGGATCCATTTCCCTCGAGAACATGAGGGTGCCGCAACTTTTGGCTGACACCGCTGGACACTTCCGCATATCACCAGGTATCCTGAAAATTCAGTGAAGTCACAAATACACTTAAAATAGAGAAAGAACTCTGAGAAAAGTCGGTCAAAAATCCAGCCAGCAAGAACGTCTACTCTTGTCTACGGTATCTTTCAAAGTGGCTACAGTACTCAGTGAGCAAGCAATAGGGGCCAATGTTTCCATGCTCTCAGCCAGTAACCACCAGCCAACTACCTACACCTCGTTACATAATTTCAACTGCAGTATTCCAATTTCACTGTTATCATTCTCTTATATAAAGGATGAAAATTTATAGTTGTACCTGAACAAATAGAATGATTTACAAAATGCATTACATTTAGAAAACAGCATAAAGTACCCCATTCAATGGAAAGACATTTTGAGCCAAATATCCATACTGGAAGTCATGTGTTGGGGTTAAAGGCAATCAAAAGGGAAAACATTAAATACATCATGATAAGAAAGACTGAAATGGTAAAAAATTCAGGCATGTAAACATGGCTAATAGTTATTCTAGCTGAAGATTGATCACATTTTTTATGGTTTGATCAAATGCAGAACAGGTAAAGATAATGGTCAAGTAAACAGTGTAGAAGAGGTATTAGAATGGCAGGGTCATAATACCTAAGAAGCTAGAGCATGCAAGGGAGAAGTGAATGGTGGAGTGTGTATTGATGTTTGACATATTGATGAGGTACCTGATGTTCTTGAAGTTTTATGCACAGCATTTTAATCCTTAAAAAGCAAGCCAAATTTCAAGGGACATGACATCAGTCTTGATTTTATCTATGGTGTCACCACTGAAAATGAGAATAATCTTATTGAAAATAAACACAGCAGAGAAAAAATAAATGTAGATTTATAGCTTAAAGCAATTTCTTTCACAGTTTGACATCTAATAGTTCAATTTTATTGTTGCTTGCATTTACTATGTACATTTAGCTGTTAAATCTATAAGTGAAAGTTTCCCACTTCCTTATTTTAGCAAATAATTAAAATAGGATGTAAACTGTATGGAATATAGTACTCAAAAGTTAAATCTTACAGGCAGTTAAAGAAGCTGGAAAGCTGGGATAGAGGAAAATTTAATAACAAGAAATGGAACAACTACAATAACACTACACAATATATTACAAAGCCTACAGTTTGCTGCAGATGGCTCACTGAAGGTAGTACCACCCTGTAAGAATATTTACTACTACTACTACTACTACTACTACTACTACTACTACTACTACTGATCATAATAATAATAATAATTACAGTAATGAAGATGATATAAATGACTGAAAGATGTATAATCCTGTACATATTTCAAATCCAGTATCGCACAAGGAACCTTTTTTAACCTAGGCATCATTGAAAAAATAAAACAACAATGGGGCATCTATGTAAAATATATTTAAACTTTGATGGAATTATTATACAATCATGTTCTAGGGAATATAAATATATACATAAATATATATATACATATATTTATATACATATATATATATATATATATATATATATATATATATATATATATATATATATATATATATATATATATATATATATATATATATATATACATATATATATATATATATATATATATATATATATATATATATATATATATATATATATATATACATATATATATATTTATATTTATATATATATATATATATATATATATATATATATATATATATATATATATATATATATATATATATATATATATTTTTTTTTTCTTCTTTCCAAAATGTATGGTAAGTATGTACAATATGGCATATATAGTATCTACAAATACAGTAAACTGTACAATATTTAAAAAATATCTTTAACAAAGAGAAGTTTTAATAAATAACACAAATGAGTTGGATTCATTTCGCATTTGATCTATCATCAAAAACGAAAATAGTGAGTTACTTGCTAAAGCTGTACTGTAGATAATTGCAAAAATCACTAGTCCAGGGGATTTCATATTGTGAAAGGGATTTAATATGAGATATCAGCACTTTAATAGGAATAAACCTCTTGCTAAGTCATGATTTTCAATCATAGTTGATTTTTCATGAGCTTCCTCTGATGGTAAACAGTTAAAGAGTTAAGTCTAACAATGTCCATATCTATCAATGAATAAATCAACCAAATCAGATGAAACTGAGAAAATCAGGAAAAGTGGTATACTGTATAACGATAATACCCAGTGACAAAGGGATTAATCTTTGTCATTCTCAAAACTTTGTTGCTGTCTCACAGGATTTTCTATACAGGAGAGGGGGTTCCCAGCCCCCTCGTCCCGTCCCTTTTAGTCGCCTCTTACGACACGCAGGGATAACGTTGGCGCTATTCTATTTGTTTTATGCCCCCGTGGCCAGAGAGTAAAGGTCCCCTTTTTGTTTTGTTTCTTCTTGTTGTCGGCTACCCCCCAAAATTGGGGGAAGTGCCTTTGGTATATGTATGTATTCTCAAAACTAAGGAACTGACTACTGTATACAAATCTTATCTGAATAAAGATTAGAAGCAGCAGTCAGTTTGAGACACTGATAATTACCATATGTCCATGTGAAAAAAAGATCAAAAGATGAAGGAATAGACTGGAATTAAATTTTTTCATATAGAGTAAAGTATATCTGCACATTTCCATGACCAATATGTTATAAATAACTTTGATAAAGAATGCAGGAGAAAGAAAGTGACCTTCATTCCCAAGGAATGGCAGAATATCCAAAAGGATGGACTAAAAGATTCAAAGTTCCTGAGTGTTGGAAATACACAGCAACAAGCAAGAGTAGCATGAAACACTGTCTTAAAATAACTTTTCTCTTTTACTACAGGAATTCTACATGACAAATTTTCATAAGAAGAAAAATATCAACATCAACATACATCATTCCTGAAAAGGAAATGTACACCAAGATGATAGAATAAAAGTCAAATATAACCAGTATGCTAATTTTTAAACCAATATTTCAATATCATAGCTAAAAAAATTAAATATTAACACCTGTACACCAAATTAAAACTTAGGGATCTAAGATAGATTTGGAATTTTCTAGATTGCTAAAATTGTCACAGTTAACTCCCCGTTAACACAAGAGTTACGTTCCTGTAGAGGTCGTGTTAACAGAAATTATGTTAACAGAACATAATTTCTCCATAAAAAATACAGGTAATAGGGGGTGTTACATTCCTGGACATTGGGAAAGTCTGTCTATTTAGGGATTTTGTTACTATGAAACTTAAACACATTATTGATATATTTGAAGGTCACAGGAAAAAAAAACATTCTTACTCTACTTGTATTTATTCTATAGTAAAATAAGTTATTACCCATGTACATCCACACTTTTACACATCAATCTCCTGACCACTGTCGGCTGTCGCCTGCCTCGCTCCCGTCCCCATCCTCCACCCCCCTCTATCATTCTTACTCTACTTATATTAATTTTATAGTAGAATAAGTTATTACCCATGTACATTTACACTATTACACATCTCTCTCTCTCTCTTTTTTTTCCTTTTAATCTCATGATTATTTATTTACAATGACTTTTATATAAATATATTTTTGAGTTAAAAAACACAATAAACAAAACTATTGTATATACGGACGCACATTGCTACGACGTATGCATATCAAACACATTAGATTTATTTTTCTTTCATTTCAGTAAATAAACAACAGATCGTAACATATTTTTCCTTTTAGTCTAATGATTATTTATGCAAAATTAATATTATATCAATAAGTATATATTGTATTTAAGTTAAAAATCCCAATGAACTATACTCTGTGGTATGTAAAAACGCACAATGCTACAACGTATGCATATCAAACAGATTAACAATTTATTTTTCTTTCATTTCGGTAAATAAATAACAGATCGTAATATATTTTTCCTTTTATCTAATGGTTATTTATTTACAATTAATTTTGTATCAATAAGTACATATTCAAGAGATTTATTTTTCATTAATTTCGGTAATAAAATAAAAGATAACATAATTTTCCTTTTACTATAATAACTACTGTATCTATTTACAATTAATTCTATATTCAGAAGTACATGTTCAAGTTAAAATCACAATGAGCAATACTTTCTGGTATATCCAAACGCACAATGCTACTCCGTATGCATATCAAACACATTGATTTATTTTTCTTTCATTTCGGTAATTAAATAAAAGACCATAACATATTTTTCCTTTTAGTCTAATTACTACTGATTTACAATTAATTTTATATCAGAAGTCTATATTCAAGTTAAAAAAAAAAACAATGAACAGTACTGTACTTTCTCGTATTTATGGACGCACAATGCTACTACGCTTATCAAACACATTAGCGATTTATTTTTCTTTCATTTCGATAAATAACAGATCGTAACATATATTTTTCTTTTGATATCATGCTTATTTATATACAATTAATTTTAAATGGTTTTCATTCATTTCGCTTAAAGCTATTATCATTAGTTAGGTGAATACATTCTCTCTCTCTCTCTCTCTCTCTCTCTCTCTCTCTCTCTCTCTCTCTCTCTCTCTCTCTCTCTCTCAGAGGTACCTTACTATACAAACATAGAACAGATTTAACATAATTCTTTGTTTCTTAAGAAAATGTCAGATAAATACTACACGCAGTATAAACTTTTAATTTGCTAAGCAGGGAATAAGATGTCATTCGATTTAGTAAGCTGATCTGTAGGTTTAGCTGACAACATAACGTATATGAACTGAAAGATGTCTAAAATAATCCTGGTTTTCGATGTTATCTGAACTTCGTTTAATCCTTTTTGTACTTTTTTATTAACAATTCAAGATATATTTTAACAACAGCAATTACAGCTTCTTTGTATTTTGGTTATGTTGTCAGCTGTTTTCAAGGTTCCGACGGTATCATGATTATATTCACATATAGTTAACAGAGTATTGTTGATATAATTTTGCTCCCTATCATGTAATCCTAGAAAAAAGAACACTGTTCAACGAACTCTCGACCAATTTCTTATTAAAATGCGTATCAAACAACAAAAGACGAATCAGCTGTTGACGCTGATGATTCACAGCCTTCTATATACGCAATGTGAACAAAGATATTGAATATGAATATTGGTAAATGTAACAATTAAGTTTATTTTATATCATTGCAATATAACTTTCATAACATAATTTGCTATTTAACTCTACAAAATCTTTCTATTTCATACTATCTTAGAGCAAACCCCATTCTCAAATAAAGAGCCACGATGTACAGTAAACATGCTAAATTGTAAACATCTACATTTACAAGAAAAATTAGATTACTTTTTTTTTCGGTACTACATTAAAAACTAAAATTTATTTGTTTGTAAGCTTGAATAGATTCTTATTAACACACACACACACACACATGAAATGAACATGAAACTATCGAGGTTTTATAACAAAGTACACTCACTCTCTCTCTCTCTCTCTCTCTCTCTCTCTCTCTCTCTCTCTCTCTCTCTCTCTCTCTCTCTCTCTCTCTCTCTCAGGCGGGAAATTCAACTCTTGTAACATCAGACATTTCCTAAAATATACAGAATATATCTCTATAAATTTGAACTCGTGTAACTTCAAAATCAGGTTAACAGAACTCGTGTTAACGGGGAGTTAATTGTACTTGTATAGGGGAACCATTTGGATTCAAGTTATCCTTTTATTGAAACATTGTATTTTCAAACACCAGTACTATACTGTAGTATGTTGATCACTTTCTTTATGATGTACAGTGAACCCTCGTTTATCGCGGTAGATAGGTTCCAGACCCGGCCGCGATAGGTGAAAATCCGCGAAGTAGTGACACCATATTTACCTATTTATTCAACATGAATATTCAGACTTTTAAAACCTTCCCTTGTACGTAGTACTGTTAACAAACTACCCTTTAATGTACAGAACACTTAATGCATGTACTACAGTACCCTAAACTAAAACAGGCACAAATATTAAAGGCGATTTTATATCAATGGTTTCCTAAACACGCTAAAAAGCACGATAAAAAATGGCAACCAATGTTTTATTTACATTTATCTCTGATCATAATGAAGAAACAAACTGGAGGTAGAGCTTTGCTTATTACCCAGACATATTTCCCATACTTTTCCCTTAGAACTACATCACATCTTCCTACTTTATATATATATATATATATATATATATATATATATATATATATATATATATATATATATATATATATATATATATATACAGTGATACCTCGGTAGTCGAACGACTCTATACTCGAACAATTCGGAGTTCGACCAAAATTTTAGAGAAATTTTTGCTGCGGTGCTCGACCAAAAATTCGGTACTCGACCAGCCGAACACGTGACGACCGCATGGGCTTTGTGATGATCGCGCCATCTCGGCCACTCTCGCTTGTTCGGGAAGCATCAGTTCTCTCGAGAGCGTCACTCAGACAACGCGCGATCAGCATTCGTTGTGATTTAGTGATTTTCAGTGCTTTTAATTGCTTTTTTAGCTTTCATAATGAGTCCCAAGAAAGTAATGAGTGTTAAGGGGAAGGAGAAGAGGAAAACAGTGCGAACAACGATCGAGTTGAGGAAAGAAAATTATAGCGAAATATGAGAATGGTGTACGAGTGTCCGATTTAGCGGTAGAATACGGAATGGCGAAGTCGACCATTTCTACGTTTTTAAAGCATAAAGAAATGATTAAGAAGGCGAATGTTGCAACGGGAGTTACGGCGGTAACTAAGCAAAGGCCACAAGTGATTGAGGAGATGGAAAAGTTGCTTTTAATATTTATTAAAGAAAAACAGTTGGCCGGGGAAAGTGTTAGTGAAGCGTTCATTTGTGAAAAAGCGTTGCATATCTATGAAGAATTAGTGAAGAAAAGTCCGAGTACCAGTGAAAGTGATTCATTTACATTTAAAGCGAGCAGGGGTTGGTTTGAAAAGTTTCGTAATAGAACAGGTATTCATCGTGTTACTAGGCATGGGGAGGCAGCTAGTTCGGATCAAATTGCAGCCGATAAATACGTGGGGGAATTCGATCGGTACATAAATGAACAAAATTTGATCGCACAACAAGTCTTTAATTGTGATGAGACTGGGTTATTTTGGAAGAAAATGCCAGCCAATACGTACATTACCAAGGACGAGACGAAGATGCCAGGTCACAAGCCAATGAAAGATAGGCTAACATTGTTGCTGTGTGCAAATGCAAGTGGCGATTGCAAGATCAAACCCTTGTTAGTGTACCACTCGGACAACCCCCGGGTGTTCAAACGAAATAATATTTGTAAAAGTGCACTACCAGTTATGTGGCGCTCGAACACTAAATCTTGGGTCACAAGACAATTCTTTACTGAGTGGATAAACGAAGTGTTTGCCCCCCAGGTTAAGGCTTACCTCATTGAAAAGAGCTTGCCAATGAAATGTCTTCTGGTTATGGACAATGCTCCTGCACATCCTCCAGGTCTCGAGGATGACTTGAAAGAAGAATACAGCTTTATCAAAATCAAATTCTTGCCCCCCAATACTACTCCCATACTCCAGCCCATGGACCAACAGGTCATTTCAAACTTCAAAAAACTCTATACCAAGGCCCTTTTCAGAAAGTGTTTTGAAGTGACCAGTGACACGAAGTTGACCCTAAAGGAATTCTGGAAGGAACACTTCAGCATCCTCAACTCTGTTAACATGATTGACCAAGCTTGGCGAGGTGTGACCTATAGGACATTGAACTCTGCCTGGCGTAAGCTGTGGCCATCATGTGTCACAGAGAGGGAGTTTGAAGGTTTCCAACCAGAGGCGGGTCCAAGCACTGCTACCCCTGTAATTTCTGATGACACTGATGTCGTTGAGGAAATTGTTGTCATGGGCAGGAGTTTGGGGCTTGAGGTCGACAAGGATGATATTGATGAGCTTGTAGAAAGCCATTCTACCGAGTTGACTGTGGAGGAATTGTTGCACCTGCAACAACAACAGCAGCAGGATCTGATTGTGGAGCAGGAATCTTCAGAAGAGGATGAGGTAAGGGAGGATGTTCCAAGTTCTCTCATCAATGAAATTTGTTCCAAGTGGGCAGATGTGCAGGCTTTTGCTGAAAAATACCACCCAGAAATTGCAGTAGCAAACCGGGCAGTGCATATGTTTAATGATAGTGTCATGTATCATTTTCGAAGAATACTGCAGAGGAGGAAGAAACAATTAACAATAGACCAGTTTTTCACAAAAGAAAAGAAAGCTGCTACATCAAAGCCTGTTTCTCCTCCAAAGAAGAGACAAAGAAGAGAAGAAACCCCTGAAATAGATCTGCCCACCCTTTCATTGGAGAGAGAAACAACTCCTGAAGGAGAACTACCCCGCCACATCATGGAAGGGGACTCTCCTTCCAAGCAGTAACCTCCCCCTTCCATCCTCTCCACATCCATCCCTGTATGCCATCGAACCGCTGCTCAAAGGTATGTTCACTACAGTACAGAAAATGGTTTAAAATTGTTTTATTTTAGTACAGTAAATGGTTTAAAATTGTTTTATAGGATTTTCTGACCAATTTCATACACATTTAGATAATTATTGTTGTTTAGGTACACGTTTTATTAATATTTTGGGCCTGTTCGAGTGCTTGGGAACGGAATAGAATATATACCATTATTTCTTATGGGGAAAAAAAATTCGGTACTCGAACAAATCGGAGGTCGAACACGGATCTCGAACGGATTATGGTCGAGTACCGAGGTATCACTGTATATATATATATATATATATATATATATATATATATATATATATATATATATATATATATATATATATATATATATATATATATATGTATATATATATATATATATATATATATATATATATATATATATATATATATATATATATGTATACACATATACATACCTACATATATACATAAATACATGCATACATATATATATATATATATATATATATATATATATATATATATATATATATATATATATATATATATATGTATATATATATGTATATATATATATATATATATATATATATATATATATATATATATATATATGTATATATATATATATATATATATATATATATATATATATATATATATATATATATATATATATATATATATATTTATATGTATACACATATACATATATACATATATACATAAATACATGCATACATATATATATATATATATATATATATATATATATATATATATATATATATATATATATATATATATATATATATATATATATATATATTACTGTATATATATGGGTTATGGAAAAAATCCGCGAAGTGGTGAATCCGCGATGGTCGAACCGCGAAGTAGCGAGGGTTCACTGTACTAGTACTACCACTGAAGTGAATAAAGTACACACATTATTTTGATCTGTTTCACTGCTTACAATGTTGCAACCACATACAGTAGATATACAACAACATAGTTTGGGCAATTATCATTAACCGACATATAATGAAACAAACTATAAGATAATAATTTTTCAAATTCAAGAAATACCTTCAAATAATACGTTTGGAAATAAATAACCAATCTAAAACCCTTTAATGAGAAGTAAAACTTCTTTCCAATTTTAGTTTTAAAACCTTAATTTTGAAAAACAACCCTAAGATGCATGTACCATTCAGAGGCTTTTGGAAATAACCAAATTCTAATAAAACTTGTCTTATTTCTTTATACATCTGATGTTTGTAATGCTTCTCTGGATGCTCAGTTTATCAACACTAAGCATAAAATTTAAAAGTTTTTAATTTGTTTCATCTTTCATAATACATGGTCCTAGTATATATAAATCACTCTACCAGTTATTGGCAAGAAGCAAAGCTGTGATGTACCAGAAACTCTTCATACCACAAGTCAGTGGTAAAAAGGGTGGGCATCTACATGAATATCTGGGAGTATAGAAATACTACAAATTTTATATAATTTGTATTTTTCCAAGATAACAAACCTCAGTCATTTATATGGGGTCAACTACCAATCCTGTTTTCTACGACCAACCAATAAAAAACTTGATTGATTATATCATGCTCCTTGCTGGGTAAACACAGCGCATGTTTAAGTACCAAGCCGTTGAAGCGGGACCTTTGGTAAATGACTCAGGTTTGTAGAGCTAAGAAAATTCAAATTATATCAAATTTTTAGTTTATTTCTATGAAGATACAAACTTCTAAGTCATTTATATAGGGGAGTCTTCTGGGGGGGGGGGGGAGTCTCCGTGAAGTTACGAGGTATACCCATCCCCTCTGGAAAATCAAATTACTTTAAGTAATAGCAAGATATCAACGTAAATCGTTAGAGAACAGTATACCTGGCTCATAAAGAGGCAAGGCCAAACTTCCGATTCTTGTCAGGAGTGAAGTCTCTGTAAAGTGAGAGTTATACCCTTCTCTGATACAATTACTGTAAGTAATAGTAAGCAATCAAAGAGAAATGCCAGAGAACAGAGTAGCCAGCTCATAAAGAGGCAAGGCTGCTTGTTCAAATCTAAAAAGGGAATCTTCACCAGGGGTGAGGAGGTATGAACATCAAGTATTACATAACAAAAAGCCATTTTCAGTATACTACTGTATAATCAAATACTAAAGAAATTGGCCACACTTGCTTGCATTAGGGTGAAAAACCCATTGCAGGCTTCAAGTCCAATCAAGATCATTACAGTATCTGCCTTAGAGTTTCTCCAAATAAATAATGTAGAGAATAATTAGGCCTGAGGCTAGAACTGGCATGTGTTCTGTGAGAGCTGACAGTTGGGTTATTTATTGTGCTGTAACACTATCAAGAGGTTGTCCAGAGTCTTGAAAGTCCCACCTTTAAGGTAAATGTTCATAGGTGGGTTTCCCTTCCATCCATCCACCAGCTTAAAAACAGGGAAAATAGCCTAGTGAGGAAAGGAAATAAGGAAACCACAAGAGAAGTAATTAACAGCTACAATAAAACATTTTAAGAGCAATAACAATATTTTAATACTGTTACTGTTCTTAAAATAAATATTTCATATATTAAATATAAAAACTTTAAAAAGCAAGAAGAAGAGAAATAAGATAGAATAGTGCGCCTGAGTGTAGAGCAAGAGAACTCTAACCCCCAGACAGTGAAAGACCATGGTACAGAGGCTATGGCAATATCCAAGACCAGAGAACAATAGTTTGATTTTGGAGTGTCCTCTTAGAAGAGCTGCTTACCATAGCAAAACAGTCTCTTCTACCCTTACCAAGAGGAAAGTAGCCACTGAACAATTGCAGTAGTTAACCCGTTGAGTGAAGAAGCTATGAGGGTTATCGAAAGATTGACCGACGTTCTGGTCTTGTCGAGTACTCTTCTCATCTGACAGAACGGTGGGAATGCGCAATGTTGATGTTGTCCCACTGTTGTTGGTACGAATCTTGCCACAGAGCCTTGAGGTCTGGGACTGGGGAGCAGTACAACAGACGCCTGAAGTTCAGGGCTGTTACAAACAGATCCACAGCCGGAGAACCCCACAAAGTCGGGACTTTGTTGGGTACTAAATGATCCAAAAACCATTTGGAACCCACTGTCTACGATGCTCTGCTCAGATTATCGGCAAACACATTCTTCGTGCAGGGAATGAAGCGAGCTGATAGTAAGACTGAGAGGACTCCCCCCCCCATCTTGGTATCTCTACTGCTAGATGGGATAGAGGGTGCGAAAAAGTACCTCCTTACTTTTCTATGTAAGCTACTACTGTGGTGTTGTTGCTCATCACCACCACAGAGTGACCTGCCAGGAACTGGTGGAACTCTTGAAGGGCAAGATATATGGCCTTCATCTCTAGGAGATTTATGTGAAGGTACCTTTCGGTCTCTAACCAAAGGCCTGAGGTCATATGGTGCAGCACGTGGGCCCCCCACCCTTCTTTTGATGTGTCTGAAAACAGCATCAAATCGGGAGGAAGGAACAAGAAGATAAGACACCCTTCAGCAGATTCTCATCTGCCAGCCACCATCTGAGGTCCGTCCTTTCCTCTGGTTCCATGGGGGTCAGTGTCCAGGGAATCAAAGGCCTGATTCCAATTGGACTTCAGGTGCCACTGAAGAGATCAAATCCTGAGGTGGCCGTTGTGAATTAGATGGTGTCTAATATCATGCCCAGTTATATCAGTCTTTGAGTGGGAAGCATCCCCAGATCTTGGCAAAGACTCAAGTTTGTCTTGGTGCTGAAGAAGGGTTGCAACCGAGTCTGCAAGGATCAGCTGGTCATCCAGGTAACAACGGAAATGGATGCCGAGCCTGTGTGCCCAGGATGAGACTGGGGCAAACACTATTGTGAAGACCTAAGGTGCTGTGGAAAGGCTGAAGCGCAGCACCTTGACCTGGTATATTTTGTTGTAATGTTGAATCTTAGATACTTCCTTGAAGACGGATGGACTGGGATCTGGAAGTATGCCTCCTTTAGATTCAGTGCACACATGAAGTCCTGTGCCCTCATTGCTAGCTGACCGTGTCTGCTGTCTCCATGCTGAACGAACTCTGTTCAACAAGCTTGTTCAGTGCCAAGAGGTCAATGACTAGTCTCCAACCTCCAGAGTCGACTGAAGAAGTCTGGGGACCCGTCAAGGACCTCTTGGAGCGCACAAGCACTGGATTCTTGGTCAGTGGAGGGAGAGATGAGATGAACGGGAAGCAATTCCCTGAACAAATCACGGAGACCGTCCAAGGTTCGGTCCCGAGCTGCATCCACCTGGTCCAGCAGCTTTGAAGGCATCCACCCACTCGTGGACAAACAAAGGGATCGCTTATCCTAGCACTTGCGGCTTCTGCTGCCACTTTTCTGATACTGTCCCCCACCGTTGGACTTGGTGCCATTCTGTTCCTTGACAGGAAGGGGCTTTTTAGACACCTTTATGTTCGCTGCCATTTTACTAGTTGAAGGTTTCGGTCTGCTGGTCTTTGGAAGGGCTGGAGGTCTATACGGTTACGATGTCAGGGCCCTATGAAAGAGGGAGTCCGTGTTGGACTTCCTCCACCTCTTCGCAACCTGGTCGACGTCTTTAAGCTCAAAGAGGAAGGAACCCTCCAGGAGTTCTGGAGCCTGGCGATCTCAGCATTTGGGACCTGCTGGTGGAATCTCTCGGCCATCACATCCCTTCCCTTCAAGATGGTATTGGCCAACAGGTTTACTACCTGGTGGGCCAGAAACTCAAAGGTGCGGCTGCCGGAGAAAAGGAATGTTTCCATAACCTTCCTGGGACTTTCCTTAGAGAAATCTTCGGTCTGTACTAGGATTTCCAATGATCCCATCCAGGGCTGCATTGGACTTTGGAGGCTTCTAGATGCCTAAGACAGTCTAGGACTGTCTCTTTGCCTTCTTGAGGAGCTGTCTCTGGGTCTGGTAACCTGTTAAGGACCCTTATAATGGTCAGAACCTGCCAAAAGGCATGATCTGACTCCCTCTGGTCTTTGCCTGAAGCTAGGCTGGCAGCAATATCATCATCCACCTCCCAGGTCTCGCCCCAGGGTGGGTCGCAGTCATCTTACAGGAAGGCTGACTGAGCTCCTGACCCCCTATGTGGGTCTCTGAGTCCTTGAAGAGGACTTTGGTGCCGTCTTGGAATCCTTCAATTTCATTTTCAGGGGAAACAGGGTTTCCAAGACCGAAGGTCTCGATATAACGACCTCCTTAGCCGGAAGAGAACTGAGACCCTCTAGAGGATCTACGGGAGACACGGAGTTCTCTTTGTGGAGTTTTTCCGCCGGTGACGGAAGGGGAGAGTCCGAAACCGACTCTTTCATCTGAGAGCCTCTTGGTTCGGTGGTTGAGACATTGGTAGGTAGAAGAGATGCTGGGTTTACTGGGGAAACCTCTGATTGTGGAGCCCTGACCAGACTCGGCTTAACTTTCGATGATGGATGTTTGTCAGGAGTTCCTCTCTTCCTCTTCAGGGGAGAAGCAGTCGTGGTCCGTCGTCTTGGGTCGGTCGAAACTGAGGACGTCCCAGAGAAATTCCAGGGGATTACGCAGGTGGCGCAAGGAGCAAAGGGACGAAGGCCTGGGCCACAGCCCTAACCAAGGCGCTGAACCCTGGCTGCTTCCTCATAGAAGCACTATTCGATAATTCCCTTGAAGGAATTGAGGTCGAAGAGTCCTTACGAGTCTTCATTCCTGACGATGAAGTCTTCAGCACCAATGAAGATGGTTCCTGCCTAAGTGCTAGAAGTTACCAGATTCTATACCCCCTGAAACTTGCCTACTTCCTCCTTCCCTGGTGGTCGCATCATTATACATTTGAAGAGAGGGGAATGGGGCGACGGTGAATGGTCTGTAACAACCTTGTCTTTCTTTGTAGCTACAACCACCGCTTTCGGTGGCTGTAGCTGGCAATCCTCGCTTGGATAAGGATCAACACTCACCTTCACAGTCGTATGTTGGATGAGTAACGGCCGTTGATGCATTGGGGAACGCAGAGGAATCTCCGATCCCTGATGTGAAGCCTGGCGATAAAGCGATGGCTGTCAAGTAGGAGGTTGTCCAAGCGTTGACAAGCAATGCCAAGAAATCGCGGGGTCAATCGCTACTGATGGATGAGAGGATGGGCAGTGGGTTGACGATTCACGAGGAGGCGATTATGCAACGCTGGACGGGAAGGATGACAGTGGGACGACGACTCGCGTTGAGGCAATTCACTCACCAACGGGCATTTGCATTTGGATGGTCCGGAAACGCTCCGGCTTGTTGAGTGGTGAGTGAGCGATTCACGAGAGGGTAAAGGCTTACTTGACGTCTGTGAATGCTGTGGAGAACGCAGTCAGGTAGATCATTGTTCCCGGTGCTGATGATCAGGCGATTTCCGAACACCTGGAACAGCAGGAAATGTAGAGCTGCAAGCGGTTCATGCGTAGCAGGTGATTTCGGAGAACATGTAAGAGCAGGTGGTTGTCAAGCTGCAAGCAGTTCACACGTAGCAGGCAATTTACGAGAGGTTGAACGTGCCGGCGATTTACTAGCTGACGGAACGGTGGTCGATTCTCGTGTTGTAGATAGATGGTGAACCTGGTGAGCAGGTGAACGTTGAGCAGATACCTGACGAGATGGAGAATGCTGCCGATAAACTGCTGCTGGGCACTTCAGTGGAGAAATGTGACCCTCATGAGAAGACACATACTCAGGAAGAGATCATGAACGATCCCTTGCAGGCAACGAACGAACCGAAGTTCGTTGAGGAGAGGCCAATGATGAAGGCGAAGGTCGAGAACCAAAAGAGTCAGGCTGGGCAGATTCCTCTGAAGAGGAATACAGTGAAGGCGATGAAGTGAAGAGGCGTCTCTTTGCCAAGGAACCAGAAGCACCCAGAATGCGGAGGGAGGACAGACACGGCGAGGTCTTCTGCCACCAAAACGACTTTGAACGACGAACGTAGAATCAGCAAGCTGACCGTCAGCAGCCCTCCGAAGAGGAGTCTCTATGAGTGACCCTTCACTGGAAAGGGGAACACTTGCAGGAGAGACGTGCCTTGGACTGTGCTCCTCCCCGAAGGATGTTCATCAAAGGAAGGAGCTTAGACCTCGGCGGCGGCAGATGATGATGCAAAAGACGCAGCCACAGGAACCGCAGGCGGGACAGCAGATGTGTCCTCCAACAGTACCACGTTGATTAAGGTCAAAGGGTCGATGGCTGACGCTGACACACCTTGGGTGCAGGAACCGCAGCAATGTCTCCTTGGAAGGAGAACTGGGCAAACCCAACAAAGGCTACATCTGCAATAAAGGAGAATGAGATGAGGCCTTGCTCAGGGGGAGAGCCAGGGCCACCTCACTAGGGGAGGCAGCACCATCTCTCAAGGACCGAGGTTGACCAGGTGTTAAATGGCCCACGCTACTAATTGTCACGCCTCTGGAGGAAACCATCCAAGTAGGAGCCTAGGAGGAAGGTAGGGAGGTAGAGGAAGAAGCCTTGGCTTTCTTCTGCTTCGAAGCAGCTCTCAAAGGAGAAGAGTCCTGCTTACATTTCTTTTTCCGCCTGCACCCAAACTTTTCCCATTGGAAGGCAGATCACTTCTGGCACTCATCACACTTGTTGTTTTCATCACAGCGTTGTCCTCTGCAGACAGCACAAAGGCTGTGGAGATCTGTTTCCATAGTGGACATGACTTGCCGCAGGTGAGGCTCTCCGACCCAGTCCTTTCAGCTTCGCCGAAAGTAATACCCCTATAAATAATGTTGGTTTGTATTCCAGTTATAGAGCAATAGAATGTTATACTGTATAAGCTTAAAAGCAGAGTAAAAATGGAATAGTTCCAAATCTATCCTGAGATGGGGAAGCTGTTTTACTAATGGCGCTATGTTTATCAATTTTCTGAGTACTACTTCAAGTTTTTGAGGTATAACTTCATTCTTCCTGTGGCCTATCAGTGTTTTAACTGTCTAAAATATAGAGTGGTGAAGATGCTCATCTTATAACTTCTTGCATAACATGGCCAAATTACAGAAAAAATATGGATAATGTGTAAGGAATCTTTTTACAGTAGAGACTAACTACTTAAGATGAAAAAAAGAGTGAATGACTACTCTACCACAAATCCCATTTAAAAGAAGTTAATTGGCAACATAAAAGAGGAATAAAACACAGTTTGATATGAATAATTTAAAATAAACTCAAGGTGAAAATAAATAGTAGTTTTTAATAAAACTTACCCTAGTTCAATGCCATTTAGCTCATAACAATCTTAAACTCTAGCTGAAGTAAGCCTAAGTGCGAGTGTTATTTCTTGACAAGGAAGTATGTGTCTGCATCTCCTTTCTCTCCTGCTGTAAATTGTCACCAAAGGTTCTAGGCCAATATCTTAACGAAATATTTCATACCATCTTGACTGGGATACCTGCATGCATACTATGCACTGTGGGCAATATCAAATTACAGTTAATACAAAGTACTGCAGCCAAACTTCTAGCTGTTTTACTTCGCCATCATCTATATTTTCTTTCTAACCAACTTGCAGCAATATACCACCATTAGCTTACATATTGATGGATGAGATGACTGAAGTATCTCTCAAAATATACACCTTGAATATATTCTCAAATAAAAGAAATAAGTTATTGAATACTTCATAGGCATCTCTTCTGTTACACATTTTAAAACTGAATGTTTCTCCATTTTTTATCAAATGTCTAACTCCAAATAGTAAACAGTAAAAAAATCAAAGCTGCTGATTCTACACACTATTGCACCTTATTTTAGTTACCGGTAATTGAATGAACTAATTATGTACTTTACTATGAACATTTAATTCTTCAACTGTTATACAGTTGACCCTCAACTTGCCAGTAGGATTTGTTCCAAAAGGTCCCTTGTACAGTATTCCTGTAATTTCAAATTCTATGAACAAAATATAATAAAGTATATCTGCATACATATGCAAATCTTCCTATATTTAATAAATCATCTCTACATCATTATCTAAAACAATGCAAATACTAAATACTGGTTTAAGGATTCCTGTCGTAAACACAGTATGAAACAATTCTTGACATAATTTTCATATCTGTGTAATTAAATCCTATGTAAGTCAAGGACCAGCTGTAATGTAGAATCCATATTTCATCATGTTTCAACATTCCACTCGTGTAAATATTCAATTTTACACGGAATACAAACAATGCAGTTCTAAAAATAAAAAGTGAATAGTTACAGTATTACAGTATGAAATAAAATCTCAACAAGAAATCTTACTAGCAATTCATTTTTCTGCTTTTTCTTCACAATCTTCTGCTTTCTTCACTTTTGCAGCTTCATGTAACTCATACAACTGATATATCTGCTCATCATTAAACTTATCTAAATCTGCCTCTTCTATTGGTTTACCCAAAGAACGAGCAGTGTGCGCACCACGTAAACCGAGCTGTTTGGCTAGCGTGATAGCATAGTTAGTCCATTCCATCATGAAGGTCTTTGTATGTTCTGCATTTGCATCTTTGTGCCTTTTGAATTCATCTCGGGCATACTGATCCCCTGAAATCAAGAAAACAGTTATAAAACTTACATAACAAAAGGGCCTGACACAAAATTAAAAGCTCCATTTCAACATACAACTTAAACTGAGGCATTAATGCCTATCCACAAAGAATATAAGCATACTTCTCGATGAACGTCGGTCCAGAGGTCTTTCCATTTCTTTACAGTAAAATGTTTAAAATAATTTTCTGACAACAACATTAATGATAATACTGTATTCTCAAATTTAAGAGAAGCGGTTATACTGAGGTTCCGAAAACACATTGCATTATAATCATCATTATTAACATTACTGACCACGCTACAACACTAGTTGGAAAAGTGTGATGCTACAAGCTTACAGCAACAACAAGGAAAGCAGCCCGGTTTCCTAATTTGCCTCAATATTTCTGTATGAACATTGGTTTTAAAACAATTCCACTACCTTGTAATTAAAATTTGCCCACATTACTAATTTCAAGAAAATTACCTATAGGTAATCAGCACTGCACATACTGTATATTGAATGGATTCTCAGATTCACGGTACATAAATGCCTCCCTTTCTGAACTTCTAAATATGGGAACAAGGTTTCTAATTTTCAAATATGTATGGCTCATTGCATCACCAAAATTAATTTCCCCTTCACTATTTACTCAATCACTTACATATACATATATCGATTTTTAATATTCTGATAAAGTCAAGGTAAAGTTTTAGATAACTGGCTAAGTCAGTCTCTACTTTTTGCTGCAATTTTAGATGGTATTTAGGCCTAAGAAGGACTTTAGTTTTACGAAGTTCAGGTGCCATCCTATGTCCTACAATATTCAAATTCGTGTTGTGAGTGTGAGTGGACAATACCTTGTCTCAAAGCCTACTCAAACATGGGTACCTTTGAAATGGGAGGCAACTAGGACTCTACCAACAAGATTCATAAAAGCTATGGCTAGGTAAGGTAGTAGGTTGGCCTGGGGACCAGCCACCCGTTGAGATACTACCGCTAGAGTGTTAAGGGGTGTTTTGACTGGCCAGATAGTACTACATTGGATCCTTCTCCCTGGTTACAGTTCATTTTCCTTTTGCCTACACACACAGACGCACACACCGAATAGTCTGGTCTATTATTTACATATTTTCCTCTGCCTAATATACCTACCTGACAACACTGAGATTACCAAACAATTCTTCTTACTGCACTGTAATTGTTCAGTGGCCACTTTCCTCTTTGTAAGGATAGAAGAGACTCTTTAGCTATGGTAAGCAGCTCTTCTAGGAGGACACTCCAAAATCAAACCATTGTTCTCTAATCTTGGGTAGTGCCATAGCCTCTGTACCATGGTCTTCCACTGTCTTGGGTTAGAGTTCCCTTGCTTAATTTAACTTATGCTAAGTGTAAATTATCCCAATTTGTGTTAAAATATGTGAAAAATTACAAAGCGTGCTTCCCGAAAATAAGCAGCTGTAGTTGACTTCGGCGGATTGTGTTATTAAATTTAGACTTACCATGACGATACTTTACAATATATTCATTCTTTCACATTGTTTATTGACAAAACATATATCTGATGGAGAAATATAAGTTAATAAATAAGTTTTGATTCACATTACTTGGTAATTATTTGAGAACAATGAAGGTGTTCGGACAAAAATACTTCCGACCAATCAAGTATCAGGAACCTTTCCGAGCTAAAAGGACACTCCTGTGAGTCGGTGCAAATATGCACCGCTAAAAAAAAAATAGACTATAGGTAAGCATATTCAGAGTTCAAAATAGGAATATTAATTACATATATACACATTTCCCAATGCTTATCATTTAGAATAGAAAACTATACAAGGTTGCACAAGGGAAATGGTTATTACCTGAAGAGGATGATGTCAGCTTGCAGAGGGACCCATGGCACTGTTCCCCAAGAGAGGGGAAGATGAAGAAAAGAAGAGTCAGTCATTCTTATTCATTCATCCCAGACTTACCCGGGTAACCAATGTCCTCAACCATCTGCTACTTGTCCAACAAGGAGCCCCAAGGTAATTTCAAACCTCTTGTTGTGCAGTCACCATAGGACCTATATAAAATGTATTGAGTCTCCTGTGGGTAACGTCTAGCAGATATTGAGTGGTGAAGGTTGTCTGACGCTTGTATCTACACGCCCCCTTATAACACTTGCAACTCAGAAAAGTTGCATTTAAAGGCCAGGGACGTGCTGATGCCCCTGGCATTGAGTTCTAGAGTGTCGAGCTGGAGGAGGGTCAGGATTCAGAGCAGAGTCCATGACTTTACTAAACCAGGATAATATGGTGTTCTTGGTGACCCTCTTAATTCTACCTGTGCATTTAAGATAATACAGTATCTCAAACTCCTGACTGGGTATAGTAACAGTTGATCTGGGTCATTGGTTACAGAATAGAGACACTTAATTTGAAAGGGCTTGAACTTAGGGTCCAGTACTCCCGGATTTTGAGTCTTTGCAATAAACTCAGGGACATAGCAGAGTGTTACCTCAGCCCATCCCCTTGAATGGGCAGTCATATGAGAGACCATGAAGTTCGCTAACTCTCTTTGTAAAGCTTAAAGACAGCAGGAACGCCGTCTTCAAAGTGAGTTTACGGCCTATTGCATGGTGTAATAGTTCGTAGAGAGGGCCCTTCAAGGACCTTAAGACGCAAACCACATTCCAAGGAGGAGGTCTCATCTCCGACTGGGGCAAGTGATCTCATAACTCCGTATGAGGAGATAAAGCTTCAACGAAGAGGAAAGGTCTACTCCTTTCAGTCTAAAGCAGGGGTCACCAACCTTTTTAGCTAGAAAAGCCATTTACTTGAGGAATCATAAAAATTTAGCAGAGCTAAAGCTGCAATGACCAAAAACAGTCTCTGGATATCTAAAATCAACATCTGCTGTATATCACACATAACAGAATATAGTTCAGTAAGCCTACTTAATAAAATAGTCCTAGTGATATTATTCATTATACTTATGTTCACAAAGCATATTCGGCATCAATGACCTTAGATGTCAAGATGACAGATAACTCATAATCAATCAAAAAGCATAATAGATATATTCTTTCAGTCATTATAATTTCAATTAAATGGCAGCAGTCGTAAGAAATATGAAAATTTTTTTATTTCATTTTGCATTAGTGGTATGAAAGAATAGTAGTGATCACAAAATATAAAAGAAACATGGCTGCATTGCATTCTTAGAAGGTATAAGATCATACCTTTAAAATTGAAGGGGAAAGTATATTATCAAGATTAGAAAATTATATAATCATGTTACATACATACATGTACCAAGGCACTTTCCCCAATTTTGGGGGGTAGCCCACATCAAACAAATGAAACAAAAAAGGGGACCTCTCCTCTCTACGTTCCTCCCAGCCTAACAAGGGACTCGACCGAGTTCGGCTGTTACTGCTAGGATGCCACAGCCCACCCTTCCCCATTATCCACCACAGATGAAGCTTCATAACGCTGAATACCCTACTGCTGCTACCTCCACGGTTATCTAAGGCACCGGAGGAAGCAGCAGGGCCTACCAAAACTGCGTCACAATCGCTCGCCATTCATTCCTATTTCTAGCACGCTCTCTTGCCTCTCTCACATCTATCCTCCTATCACCCAGAGCTTTCTTCACTCCATCCATCCACCCAAACCTTGGCCTTCCTCTTGTACTTCTCCCATTATCTCTTGCATTCATCACCTTCTTTAACAGACAGCCATTTTCCATTCTCTCAACACAGCCGAACCACCTTAACACATTCATATCCACTCTAGCTGCTAACTCATTTCTTACACCTGTTCTCACCCTCACTACTTCGTTCCTAACCCAGCCATACTCCTTAGATACTTCATCTCAAACACATTCAATTTCTGTCTCTTCTTCACTTTCATTCCCCACAACTCCAATCCATACATCACAGTTGGTACCATCACTTTCTCATACAGAACTCTCTTTACATTCATGCCCAACCCTCTATTTTTTACTACTCCCTTAACTTCCCCCAAACACTTTGCATCCTTCATTCACTCTCTGACATACATCTGCTTCCACTCCACCATTTGCTGCAACAACAGACCCCAAGTACTTAAACTGATACACCTCCTCAAGTAAGTCTCCATTCAACATGACATTCAACCTTGCACCACCTTCCCTTCCCGTACATCTCATAAACTTACTCTAACCCACATTAACCCTCAACTTCCTTCTCTCACACACCCTTCCAAATTCTGTCACTAATCGGCCAACCTTCTCTTCCTCGTCTGCAACCAGTACAGTATCATCCACAAACAACAACTGTTACTATAACAAAATTATTTGCTATGTATTGTACTCTTTCATATATATGAGAATGCAAAAAAATAAGACCAGATTATTAACAAAATTTGTGATTTTTGTAGCAGTTACAGTATTACAAGAGGAAAGCAACATTACATACAAGGAAAATATATCACTTTCTAAAAACTTAGAGGAAATTGATTATTGAAAATTCAAATATAATTTCCTAAAATAGTTATATACATAAATTCAATTAATGAGAGATTTATTCCTGTTTCCATAGAGAGCTGGTCAATATGAGGAGTAAGATGTAGTTATCAACTTTAAGCAAGATCTCAAGGTCTCGTTGTGTAATGTACTTCCTAATTTTCCTTTTATTAGATTCATGCTTGAAAATATTTGTTCTCACAAGTAAGTACTGTAGATCTAAAAATGTATAGAACCCCAAATGCAAACTTTGTAGTGAACTCCAAAACAATAACAATCTTATCTTTGCTTCTTTAAATTTAGTAGTTTTCCTTATTTGTATTGACTATCCAATGTTGTTTATTGAGTTTCTAAAGACTCTAGATTATATAGTTAAACTTTAAATTTTGATGCCCTTTAACTTTTTTTCTGCAAACCAGCAATTTCAAACTGAAACATCAGTAAAAGCTGACAAACTTAGTACAGAGATATCTGCCAAAAATAGTTTGATCTGAAAGGCCAGGGTTGTTTTTGCCCTATCTGAATTCTTAAGAACATCCGTTAAAACCTACTGACATTTTCAAGAATGTAGTTTCTTATGACATCAATATCAAACTCACAATCTACAGATTCTTTGTATTTCTTCAGTGATAGGAAGTGATAAAAGAATCCCTTTACCTCAAGATCTCTGACAAACACTGCATGTTTTCTTTCAATTGACAGCACATCTTATTAAAGACATATAGCAAAGTTTCCCTTTCCTTACAATTTCAGGTTAAGATTATTCAAATGGGAAATCATTTAATGCTTTAAGTTTTTTAAAGTATATATACTGTATTTATAATAAAAAAAAAATAAGTAAAATTTATGCCTTTGAAATTTAATAAAATCTAAAGAAATATTGTCTTAATAGTGTTACAGAATCTCTTTGTTTTAAATGGATACAAAGGTTAGTTCAGTGTTTAGAGCCACAAAAGTATCTTGAAAGAGCCTCAGGTTGGTGACCCATGGTCTAAAGGCTAGGCTTATGGCTGAGCGATAGCCTTCCATTGCTGAGACCGAGAGGAGTTTTTCCTCCAGAAGGTATACAACAAATTCCACTATTACTGGAATAGTAGCATCAAAGGGAGAGATACACTTTCCAAGACACTACCCACAGAAGACTGCCCACTTTGTCTGGTAAACCGAGGCTGAAGATCTTTGCAAGTGTCCAGCCATCCTTCTCGCAACTTGTCGTGAAAAGGCTCTCTGAGAGAGAAGATGCTAGATAGTCTCCAGGCGCGAAGCCGTAGAGACGGGAGGGTCTTGCGGAAGATGTTCCTTGTGGTTGTCCGAGTCAATTTTGTCATGGAGGTAGTTGTCTCGGAAGATCTATCAAGAGTTGCAGGTCTGGAAACCATTCTGCATGATGCCATAGCAGGGTTATGAGTGTCATCAGTAGGTTGTTTGATGCTCTGGTCTTGTTGAGCACCCTTCTCATCCAACACAATGGCGGGAAAGCGTACACGTCGAAGTTGTCCCACCATTGCTGGAATGCATCGTGCCATAGAGTTTGAGGAGCTGGGACTAGAGAACAGTATAGCGGGAGCCTGAAGTTCACAGACGTCGCAAACAGGTTTACAGTCAAGAAACCACACATACTGCACTAGAGTCTGAATTTCAGGGACATCGTAAACAGGTCACCAGTGAGGAACCCCATAAAGTCAGGACTTTGTTGGCTATCAGAAGATTCAAAGACCATTCGGAGCACATTATCCGAGTCACTCTGCTCAAGTTGTCTGTGAGCACATTCCTCTTGCAGGGAATGCAGCGAGGTGGTAGGGTCACCGAATGTTCTTCTGGTCCATCTTAGCATCTCTACTGTTAGAGGGCATAGGGGCTACAAAAAGGTAACAGCTTGTTTGTTTATGTAAACCACCACCGTAGTGTTGTCGCACATCAACACTTCGGAGTGACCTGCCAGCAACAGTTGGAAATGCTGAAGAGCCAGGAAGGCTGCTCTCATCTCTAGGAGATTTATGCTCTGGTACCTTTCGGAGTCGGACCAAAGGCCCCCAATCCTTTTTTTTGATGCATCTGTGTAGAGCATCATGTCTGGAGGAGGGACAAGGTCTAGCTCTTTGAGGAAGTTCTCCTCTGCGACCTACCACTGAAGACCCATCACTTGATCCTGTACCATATTGACTAAGGTGTCAGGAGAGCCGGAGTGCTAGTTCAATACGGACTTTAGCTGCCATTGAAGGGATCGTGACCTGAGGCCGTTGGGAACAAGACGAATCAGGGATGTTAGGTGGCCTAAGAGGCACAACCACTGCCGGGGTGGAAGAACTTCCTTATCTGTGGAAGGGCTTTGCCACTTCCCTCAGCCTGTGTACTCTGTCGTCTGATGGAAAGACTTATTTGAGTTTGGTGTCTATAGTCATACCAAGATAAACTAATCTCTGAGCAGGGAGCAGTGATGACTTCTTAAGATTTACCATGATCCCCTCATCACGACAAAACTCTCGAGAAGCATGTCTCGATGATAAGGAAAGGTCATCTCCGAGTCTACTAGAATCAGCCAATCGCCGAGGTATCTTAAGAGACTAATGCTGTTCATGTGAGCCCAGGATGATACTAGGGCGGCCACCCTCGTGAAGACCTGAGAAGGTGTTGAAAGATCAAAACATAGGGCTTTGAGCTGGTAACATCTGTTCTCGTGTGTAAATCTGAGATACTTCCTTGAAGATGGATGGATTGGGACCTGGAAGTATATATCTTGGAGATCCAGTATGCATATGAAATCAAAGGGTCTTACTGCTTGAATGACTGTTAGCCGTTTACATTCCGAACGGAGTTTGTAGAACAAACTTGTTCAGTGGAAAGAGATCGATGACTGGTTTCCAACCTCCAGGTGCCCTTTTCACAAGAAAGAGTCGACTGTAGAAGCCTGGGGACTCGTCGAGAACCTCTTGGAGAGCGCTCTTCTGCAGCATGGCATGGTAAGGACTTCGGCTTGGAGGGCAAGCCCCTTTATGGATCCCTTCATATAGGAGCTCAATGGAATTGGATCCCGAGTCAGTGGAGGGAGAGATTGTGTGAAAGGGACACAATACCCTACGCCAATCACTGCGATCATCCAGGGATCTGCCCCATGGATCTGCTACCTCTGACAGAGGTGTCACAGGCATACCCCCACCAGTGGATTTGTGAGAGGATTGCCCTTCGCAGTTGGAGCAACCACCTCGGCCGCCACCTCTACCACCTCACTTTCCTATGAAAGGTTTGGGACCCTTCTGGTCTTTAGCCAGAAAGGGTCACTTAGAAACCTTGTTGGTAGGTCCACATGACCTAAATGTAGAGGGATTTGATGAATGAGGCTGATCTCTGGGAGGTTGAGAAACCCTGCCATAGGGACGAGACATCATGGCCCTATGGAGGAGAGAATCCATGGAGGATTTTCACCACCTATTAGCTGCCCTCTCTACTTCCTCTGGGTCAAAGAGAGTGATCCTTCGAGGGTCGAGTTCCTCAGGCACGTCACTTCCACTTTCGGCACCTGCCCGTGCAATCTCCCAATCACACTATCCCTTCTCTTGAGAATAACATTTGCCCACAGGTTGACCACCTGGTGGGAAAGGTATTCCCAGGTCTGGCTACCTGACAAGAGGAAAGGCTCCAGAGTGCCTTGTAGACTCCTTGGATAAACCCTCAGATCTTACATTGTAGCCTGACACCCCGAGCCATAGGTCAAGCCACAAAGTAGCCTGCATGGCGTACTTTGCACCTTTCTCTATGTTGAGGAGCTCAGTTGCTGAAAGGGAAGCTCTCAAGAGTCAAAAGTCTCTGCACAGAGAGACCCCTAGTAAGGGATTCTATGGAGGGATCTAGGGTCAGGGCTGGGAGGGGCTCGTTCTCGATCTCGTAATACTTCCGCCGTAAGATGAAAGGAAGTGGGGGCACCCTGGATGAGGAGCCTGCCCTCCGCAAACTGGGTGCGCCTGCTACCTGAGAGAGAGCTTTCCTTCTGGCCGCTGTCAGTCCCTTGGACCAGGGCAAGGCTGCACTGGTCTTAGGGGGGTCTCTGGGTACCAAACAGTTGGTCCAGGACCATGTCCTTGCCTTCCTGAGTAGAGGTACCAGAGACTGACAGCTTGTTAGTGGATCTCATACAAGCAAGGATTTGCCGGAAGGAATGTTCTGACTCCTTACGCTCGGCTTTAGGGTGAAACTTTGGACTCGCTGCTCTGGGGAGGTAGTCACCATCAGAGTCTAGAAACTCATCTACCTCCAAGCTCTCACCCATACTGGGGTAGGTTAAAGTCGTCAACATTATTAGGTTCTTGGAAAGATCCCGCTACAAGGGATCTCCGATCTGTCTCAGGCCTGCGAGTCTCCCTCCATTTCGTGTTGTTATGAGCCATCTTTGAGTCTTTAGACTCTCTACGAGGAGGAAAATGCTCTTCCAGAATGGACGGTTTGGGAGGAGTTTGTGGTTCCCCTGGAACATGAGACAGAGTTAGGAGATTGCTTGCCTCAGGGTGGTTTAGAGACGGGGCAAAGTTCCGGAGGAGTGATTTCCAGAGGTTGAGGCCTGAAGGGATGAAGGGAGATATCTCAGGTTGAGCCTATATCTCTACTCCCTCAAGATTGGAGTTGATGCACCCGAGGTGGAGTACCACGCGGCATCCTCCTTTTCTGTCTCGTTGTCATCCTAACTCCCAAGCATATCGTGGTAAAAGGAGGTTGACCAATGTTTGATGCTGACTCGAGATCACTCCTGTCCGCACCTCTAGGTCTAGGTGGGGTAGACAGGTAAACCGGAGGTTTTTCAGGCTGAACAGGCAAGGCAGGTTTCCTCCTGGAGTCAGAATGGCTTGCGGAGGAGGACGAAAGAGATAATGACCTCTCTAGCGAGATCTTAGGAGTGGTCCTAATCCATGGCTGTTTGGGAAGGGTTGGAAAGTGAGCCAATGAGAGAATTCCGCAAGTTAGCCACCGAGGTGACATACCAGGACGGAAGTTCACAGACTCACGTCAGGTATGGGATGTCTCTTGGGAGACCTTGGGAAGGAGCATGTCTCTTAGTAGGATGGTGGTTCGGAGCCTGGTCAGCTCTAGGAGACAATCTTTCAGGTATCAGGTCTTCCTTGGACAGTCAGAAGAGATTGAAATGCTCGCAAACTTGTTCTGGGGTTCTTTAAACACTTCTGTGAAGGGAATGGGTCTACTGCTAGATGTAGCATGAAATATTTGTGAAATCGGACAATTCACACGTGAACATTGGTGATTCACCATTTCTCAAGAAATTGACGGCAAGCAAGGAAGAGGGAGCCTCGGTTGCCTTTGTAGTGCTAGAATCGCTCGTCCGAGGCAGTGGAGGAAACTTCAGCATGGGGGCAACACGTCATGTCGGCAAGAGACGCGGTGAGTGTCACGTAGGGGAACGCCTAGCAATTCCCTAGTTTGCAATTTGGTTTTCGTAAAGGCCTTGGAGCATGTGATGCCCTTCTTACAATTGCCAATGCTGTACAGAAATTCCTTGATTTTGGTCAGGAAGTTCGTATGATTGGCCTTGATTTTAGTGCTGCCTTTGCCCGTGTTAATCACTTACTTACTTTTACTTTTAGAGGTTTATTTCTCGCCCTCCGTCAAACACTAAAGGTCTGTTCAGGCGGGCCTTGGTGTATGAAAAAATAATTCCTTACCAGTTAATATTTTGCTCTGTATCGTTATCAGTTATTTCGCTAGCATTTGTATTCAGGCTTAATAGTTTTCAGGTCACTATTATAACACTTTCTAAAAAGATAAGTCTTCAGGTTTTTCTTGAAGGCAGCCACATTTGTTTTCAAACTCAAACAGTTGGGAGCGGGTGGGTTGTTTCTCAGCATTATTACTGATTTTTTAAGTAATAGATCTCAAAGAGTTGTTGTTGATGGGCACCATAGTGAGTATAGGAATGTGATAACTGGTGTTCCACAGGGTACTGTTCTTGGCTCATTACTTTTCATACTATATACACATGATATGTGGTTTGGCCTAGAAAACAAGCTTGTTGCATATGCAGATGATGCTACTCTCTTTGTATCAATTCCATCCCCTGAATGTAGACCTGGGGTTGGTGAATCCCTTAATAGAGATCTAGCTAAAATTAGTGCATGGTGCAAATTATGGGGTATGAAGTTGAATCCTAACAAAACTCAAAGAATGATTGTAAGTAGGTCAAGGACGGTGGCTCCTCAACATACAGATCTCAGTACTGATAATGTTTCTTTAAAATTGTATGACACATAGAATTTTAGGTGTGATTCTCGACAGCAAATGTACTTTTGAGAAACACATTAGGTCTGTGTCTTCTTCAATTGCACAAAAAATTGGCTTATTTAGAAAGTCTTTTAAGATTTTCGGTGATCAATCTATTCTAAAGAAGAGCTTTAATATCACAAATTATTAGTAATTTATATTTTTCCTAATATAATTACCTCGAAACACTTTCTTAGGAGTTACCTGGAACCTCCTCTGAAACGACCATAGTTTTGTGTAGTTTACCCTACTCCCATTTTCTATAATGATAGGCCTAGCGGAGGAATACGTGCCCTGAGGGCAATACCAAGGCAGGCCACATGTTTCCCAGGTCGTGGGCTTCAGTAAGTTCTATGTAAGTAACAATGCTAAAGATCAGTGAGGCACATGGGGGAAGGATGGGGGGTCATAACTCGAAAGTGTTTCTCGCTAAGTATATTAGGAAAAATATAAATTACTAATAATTTGTGATTTGTTCCAACACAGAGACTTACCTCGAAACACTTTCTTAGGAGACTTACACTTTAGGAGTTGGGAGTGCCTCCCTGACAAGGACCCCAACACATGGAAAGTAGGATAAACTACACAAAGAGCTCATTAATTGTGCATATAGTACTCACGCTACAAAATTCCTTGATGTGCTTGATGAATTTTGAACATAACTTGAAGTGCCGGTCTACTGGCTAAGACCTCCACAGACGATGGACAATACGAGAAAAAGAAAAGGAGAAATAATAGATAAGAATGCTTGTGTCTAGAGAGTTTGAAATCCGCGATTGAACCCGGGGGCTTGAGCCGTTAAATCGGTTGGAGCGCTGAGATGACTTGCCCGATCGAAAAACCATCCAATGATTTCCTCGTACAATCCTTGAGGTAGTGAGCGGTGAATGTCGACTGATTAGACCAAGTTCCCGCTCTAAGTACCTGAGCAACAGACATGTTCTTTTCAAAGGCTAGAGAGGTGCTTAAACCTCTAACATCATGAGCTCTTGGCTTTCCTGGAACTTTAAGTCCAGCACTAGAATAAACTTAAATTATAACTTGCCTGAGCCAAAAAGAAATAGTGTTCTTTGAAATTTTCTTTTAAGTCTTACCCGTGGATACAAAAAGATTCTTAATTCCAGGACGGAGATTCGCCGTCCTCTTAAGATATTTCCTAATAACCCTGACAGGGCACAACTTTAAGTCTTCTTGATTTCCTGAGTTTGGAATTGCTGGGATAGAAAAACCCTCAAACCTAGGATCCCAAACGGATGGATTCTGGGTCTTGGCAATGAACGATGGAACAAACTTAAAGGAGATATCCTTTCATCCCCTTGAGTGTTCTACTTCATACGACAACCCATGAAGCTCACCCACTCTCTTAGCTGAAGCCAATGCTTATAAGAAGACAGCTTTAAGCGTAAGATTTCTGTCCACAATATCTTTTAAAGGTTCAAAGGGTGGCTTACTAAGCATGTCTAGAACTCTAGCCAGATCCCAATTTGGAACCCTAGGGGAAGAGGGAGGACATGATTGCTCAAAACTCTTGATGAGCATGGAAATATGTCTGGAAAAACCCAAATCTATTCCCTTCAAAAGAAAGACTTGTCCAAGGGCAGCTCGAACCCCCTTAACTGCTGGAATCGACATGCCCAGCACATCCCTGAGGTGAACGAGAAAATCTGCGATATCGGGTACTGATGCTTCTAAGGGCTCTATCATCTTTGAAGCACACCATTTAACAAAAGTTGTCCATTTTGCTTGATAGTCTGCTGTGGAAGACTTTCTCAAGTAACGAGACATTCTCACAGCTGTCTTTGACGAATACCCTTGTCTTTCAGCAGACACTGGATAACCTCCAGGCATGAAGACGAAGGGATTGAGGATTTTCGTGAAACCTCTGGAAGTGTGGCTGCCTCAGGAGGTCCGGTCTGTCTGGAAGAGGCCACGGAGGGAGAATGGCGAGGCCTTTTAGGTCTGCGAACCACTCTCTCTCCGGCCACCAAGGCACTACTGTACCAAAGTCATCTTTAGGTTGTTGGCTGTCCTTACTCTGTTGAGGACCTGTCTTATCAGGGCGAAGGGAGGAAAAGCGTACACGTCGAGATTGTCCCACTTGTGTTGAAAGGCGTCCTCCAAGACTGCCTTTGGGCCTGGGACAGGAGAACAGAATACGGGGAGTTGCGCGTTCAATCGTGTCGCAAAGAGATCCATTACCGGAGAGCCCCACATCTGAATGATGTAACTTGCTACCTCTGGAGAAAGGGACCATTCTGTCCCTACTACCTGGCCTACTCTGCTGAGGCCGTCCGTTAGAACATTTTTCTTCCCCAGAATGAATCTCGCCAACAGTCTGACCTCTTCGTTTTCCGCCCACTTCAGGACTTGCAGGGCGAGATCGCACAACTCCTTCGACTTCAACCCTCCTTCCTTCTTTATGTACGCCACTACTGTTGCGTTGTCTGACATCAGAGCCACTGAATTTCCTTTCAGAACTTGAGTGAAGTGTAGGCAGGCTTCCTGAACCGCTCTCATCTCCAGGATATTGATGTGAAGATACTTTTCTTCTTCTGTCCATTTGCCTCTCGCTGTTTTCCCCCGAAGATGAGCAACCCAACCTTCCTCTGATGCGTCCGTGAAGAGTAGAAGTTCTGGAGGCCCGGAGGACGCATCCCTTTTAGAGCGTTTGCACGGTTCTGTCACCACTAGAGCTTGTTTGGTTTCTGGAAGAACTTGAACAATCCTGTCTGGGGAACTTCTCTGATCCCACTGATCTTTTAAGTTCCATTGTATGCTCCTGAGGTTCTGCCTTCCGTGTGGAACCAACATTTTCTGAGGACACCAGATGTCCTATTAGCCTCTGCCAATCCTTCGCTCTTCTGGGCTGGCCTTCTAGGAAGGGACAGAGTACTTGGTCCAGGTTGTTCAGCCTGTCTACTGATGGAAATGCCTTGACCTGCAAAGAATCTAGAACTATCCCTAAGTACGTCGTTTTGTTGGTTGGAATTAGATGAGATTTCTCCAGATTGACGGTAATGCCCAGATTTTTGCATAGTTGAAGAAGGGCTGCACCTTGTTGATTCAAGACTTCCTTTGAGGATGAAAGGAGTAACCAGTCATCCAGGTACCGAATTAGACGAATACCCCGTTCGTGAGCCCAAACGGAGATCGTCGTAAAGATTCTTGTGAATACCTGAGGAGCTGTAGAAAGTCCGAAGCACAGGGCCTTGAATTGCATAATCTGGGCACCCCATTTTACCCGGAGAAACTTCCTGCTTGCTGGATGATGTGAAATCTGGAAATAGGCATCCTTGAGGTCTATGGAAATCATAAAATCCCCTTCCCTCAAGGACGTCATGACTGTTCTTGGGGTGTCCATCTTGAAACTCGTCTTTCGTATAAATTTGTTGAGGGCTGACAGGTCTATCACTGGTCTCCAACCTCCTGTTGCTTTCTCCACCAAGAAAAGACGACTGTAGAACCCCGGACCCGGAAGCTTTACCGTCTCCATAGCAGCCTTCTGCATCATTGTGGAGACTTCTTCGTCCAAGGCAGCTCTCTTCAACGGGTCTTTGGGAGTTAACCATTCCGCCTGGCTTGCTGGGATCAAAGGAGGAGGCTCCTCCAGAAAAGGAATCCTGTAACCCTCTTTCAACACAGATTCTGTCCATGGATCTGCTCCGTGGAGCTTCCATGCTTGCCAAAATAGTCTGAGGCATCCCCTTACCTGAGGCTTGGGCAGTGGAGGGGGGCCTCTCACATTACCTCCTACGAGAGGAACGTCCTGATCGGCCTCTCCTGGAGGACGAGTATGAACTCCTGTAGGTGGAAGGAGCTGAAGTAGCTCCCCTTTGGGAGGGATTCGTAGACTGAGCCCATTGATCTGAAGAAGGGTCTCTTCTTACTTGAGACGGAGACGAACGAGAAGTAGAAGGTGCCTCCGCTACAGGTCTCCTAAAGACGGGATGTCTCGCAGATTGCGACTTGGGCACGATGACTTTCCTCTTCTTGGACATCTTCTCCGCTACTTCTTCAGCTTTCTTTACCGGGAACAGTTGTTCATCCCAAACCGAGATGTTCCGAAGAGCCCTTGCTTCCCTGTCAGAGATTTTCCTCGGGAGATTCTTCAACAGCGAATCCCTTCTCCTCAGCACCCAGTTCGCTGAAAGAGCCAATGCCTGAAACGTGAGGAATTTAAGGGCAAGGTCACCAGATCCGACCAACTCATTCAGGGCCTCTCGTTTGGCAGGTTCCATCGAGTCTGTCGGAACCTGCAAACCCACCAAGGTAGTGGCCCACCAGTCCAGCCATGATGCAACGTTAACCACGTCCTTCGACATCTCCTCCATCATCACGGCCTCGGTCTGGGAGAAGTAAATGGGAGCTGTAGAGACCCTCTCTTCCGTGGAACCTTGACATAAGATCTCCAGGACGTCCTCCATCTTACTTGCGCCATGAGATCGACCCTCCAAGGCATAATACTTACTCTGGGACTTCATCCCCTGTAAGAGCTTAGCCGCACTATGCCCTTTAGAAGAGTCGCCATTGCGGGCTATCACCTTGCCTATATGAGCTCGCCCTAGCCTGACATCTCTCGCCTCCGGAAGAGCTAAAGAGGGCTTCTTTTGGATGGGCGCACCCAATATCCTGTTTAAGCCAGAGGTCCAGTCATCATCCTCCTGCGGTAGAGATTCCACTAAATTACTGTGACTCCTTATCAAGGAGATCACCCTCCTATAAGCGGAGTCCTCCGTAGAAAGCGCTGCCTCTTCCTCCACGTCCTCCGTCCTACGATGGGGAGAAGGATCTTCACGGGCACCTCCGCTCAGACGGGACCCTCGGCTCTTCTTCTCATTAGAGACGGGCGCCTCTGTCACCTTTATAGGCTTTGATGAAGGGACAGGCTCCTCCGTGAAATTGTTCGACGGAGGGGCCCGTATTCCTCTATCATCTTGATGGGCAGACCCGTCAAGGCTGCCCGTCCTAGGAGACGACTCCCTCAGCTGGGCGGGTTGAGTGTCTTTAGGTCGGGACTTATGCCTGCTAGACGAGGCCTTACGGTCAGCGGCTGACGCCATCATGAGGCTACTGGAGGCCCTTATAGGAGGACTGTCTCCTAACAGTTTGACCACTGAGCTTGAGACTGTAGTAAGGTCTCTCAGCTTGTCCTCGGGTACGAAGACCCATCTTCCTTGAGGAGAACCAGCTCTCCTGCTCTTCTTCTGCGGAGAACGGGATCTTCTTCTCCTACCTCCCGATACAGAGGGAGACATAGAAAGGGATCTCCTCCTCATGGACCGTTCCCTCTTCCTTCTACGCCTCCTGCGGCGTTCTTCCTCAGACGAGACTGAAGACTCCTCTACCGACGAGTCTGACCCACCAAGGAACCGAGACCACACAATAGATGGAGTCTTCCTTGACACCTGTTGGGTTCCAGACGTCGATGGCTGTAAGAATTTTTCCGGGACTACTGACGAAGGCGCCGGAAGCGTCGACGGACGATCCAAGAAAGGGAAGGACTCGCTCAAGCCTTCTTCCATCCTCAACGGAGACTTGCCCGGAGTCCTCGGCAAACTCCATTCCAGGGGATCTTCCTGCGGGGAATCTTCTCTATCCAGGGCACCCTCCGCTGCCAAAGCGCCAGACACATCCACCCAAGAGTCTTGGGAAGAAAATGGCACATTTTTATTCCACATGGGGTCCTCCAGCGAGACGCGCTCCCTTGCACGAGAGCAACGTCTCGTGAACCCCCACTACACATACTTACAGGCCCCTGGTTCGCCGTAAAAGAATCTGAAACCCCTGCAACAACATTCTCCTGGAGAAGAGGCACCAACTTCTTCCCTTTCACTGACTTACCTCGTCCCCTACTCTGGGTAGGGGAAGACGAAGGAACTCTACATGATCCCTCACCCGCAGAAGACGCAGGAGAAGACATATTGGTTTTCCTGGGAGACCGCTTCGTAGACTTCTTCTTTTTGGTCCCAAACTTGACCCATTGGACCTCACTCCAGTCAGCACATTCCGGACACGTGTCCGAAGAAGAACACATTTTACCCCTGCACGAGGAACAAAGCGTGTGCGAATCAACATCAGGCTTAGACAAAAAAGCCCCACACATTTTCCCGGCTCTAGGCCCAGGACAACGGCGAGCATGCTCCATCGCACACAATCACAAAAACCGCTAGACACAAGCACAACAAAAGAATGAGAACAATAAACACAATGAAAGCACAAGGAATGAAAGCAAAAGCACACAGATAAAGCACCAAGCGCGCGGGCAGAGCACAACGGACCATGCAGTAACCACGTGGCCACGAGACACAAAGGGTCACACTGAGATCAGAGGAGCGTCGTGTGATAACGCGACGCGACCAGAGATCTTACTGAAGCCTACGACATGGGAAACATGTGGCCTGCCTTGGTATTGCCCTCAGGGCACGTATTCCTCCGCTAGGCCTATCATTATAGAAAATGGGAGTAGGGTAAACTACACAAAACTCTGGTCGTTTCAGAGGAGGTTCCAGGTAACTCCTAAGAAAGTGTTTCGAGGTAAGTCTCTGTGTTGGAACAATCTTTCATTCTGCCTTGTTTTGAGTATTGTTCTCCTGTCTGGTCTTCAGCTGATGATTCTCATCTTAATTTGTTGGACAGAAACTTACAGTCTATTAAATTTCTTATTTCTGATCTAGATATTAATCTTGGGCACCGTCCTTCAAATAGTTCATTATGCATATTGCATAACATTTTTCATAACTCTGACCATCCTTTACATTTAGATCTCCCTAGACAATTCTATCCTGTTCGTAATACTAGGCAGGCAGTTAATTCTAATATTCAGGCCTTCTCCATCACGAGGCTCAATACTACACAGTATTCTAGAAGTTTTATTCCAGCTGTGACAAAGTTGTGGAATGGTCTTCCTAATAGGGTAGTTGAATCAGTAGAACTTCAATTGTTCAAAGTTACAAATGTTTTTATTTTGACCAGGCTGACATGAGTCTTTTTATAGTTTATATATGACATATCTGTTTTGACGTTGTTACTGTTTTTAGAGAGTAGAGGTCCCCTTTTTTGTTTTGTTTCTTGTTGATGTCGGCTACCCCCCAAAATTGGGGGAAGTGCCTTTGGTATATGTATGTATTGTTAATTTGTTCTCATCATTTATTTATTTCCTTATTTCCTTTCCTAACCAAGCTATTTTTCCCTATTGGAGCCCATGGGCTTATAGCATCTTGCTTTTCAAACTAGGGTTGTAGCTTGGCTAGTAATAATAATAATAATAATAATAGGGTACTCCAAACTGTAAAGAGAGCAGGGGCTACATGATAAAGAGGACGTCTATCTGGAGATTTCCGTTCGGGAGATCGTTGTTCGAGCGTAGATCGTCGGGAAGGAGCAGCAGGAGATCGCGGGGTTGGAAAGCGTCACGTCAATCGTGAGGGCAAACACCTACGTTGTCCTCATGAAGAGGATCATTTCAATCGTGATCGTGAACGTCTTGTTCGCGATCCTGAGCATCCTGCTCGTAATTGTAAGCATCTACCTTGTGACCATGAACATTCAGATCGTGATCTTAAGCTTCTAGCTCGTGAGTATGAGCTTCTAGCTCGTGAGTATGAGCTTCTAGCTCGTGAGTATGAGCTTCTAGCTCGTGAGTATGAGCTTCAAGCTCGTGAATGAGAATGCCCTCTTGAGGAAGTGTCGAGATCGTGATGACCTGCAATCTCTTGATCTATGGCAATCACTGGAGCGTCGTGAACGATGTCATGAAGGGGACCGTCTGGAAGGACAAGAAGATGACTCGTCTCGTTCTGCTGATCGGAGAGCGGGTGGAGAGCTGGCCATGTGTCAACAATCAGTATCCCCAGCAGGCGAGCGTTGTACACACGGGCTGGAACAATGCCTTTGGAGAGAGATAAGAGTCTGCAGGATGCTAGGTGACAATGTAGCCTGAGGATGGCGAGGAGACTTGTCGATAACAGGAGGCCATCGGATGGGCAAACAGGAACGCTCACCTTGGAAACGTGTGGAGGGGCCATGAGAGGGCAAGAGAGGGACCTGGCAGACATCTAGGGCATTAGCTGTTGAAACGACTGGCAAAGGGTCTTTCTGCTCTCCGTGCTGAAGGAGAGCTTCCTTAGAAGAGGGGGCAGCAACTCCCAAGGACAGCCATGCCTGCAACACATCTGAAAGTTAAAATGGCTCCCCACCGGCCGGAGCTGAAGATGTTCCTCTAGGGGAAGCAACAACCTCTCAGGTACCCTGAGGTTGCCATGGAGTTAACTGGTGTGCGCTCCTACTCGATTGTCCATTGGAGAAAGACAAGCGAAGAAGAGCTTCAGAAAGAGACCTAGGTCTGTGAAAAGAAGAAGCCCGAGGTCTTTTTGCCCTTGAGGAAGACCTTATAGCGAGAGAGCTCTCTTGGACTTCTTCTTCCTACAACGACTAAAATTCTCCCACTGGTAGGCAGGCCATTCTCTACACTCAGCATAGGGTGAACCCTACTCACAGCAACTGCCCCTGCAGGTCGGCCACAGTGAATGAGGATCGGTCTCAGCCGACAACATGAAGGTGACACAGGAGCACCCTTCACAATCAGGCCAGGTACGTATGGGAGCGTCAAAGAGAGAAACAGTCACCCCTGAAAAAGAAGTTTTGTGCATAAAGCGACAGTCTATACAGTATATGGCAAAGCCTTGAGGAGGAGGGAATGGAGACTTCCGTTATCTACCAGCCAAAAGAAAAAAAGTGACGTAATTCAGAGATGAGTGAATAGATACAGGCGGCTGGGTAACCCCCAGCCACCCCCTACCCTCCCCGCTATAGCGCTCGGGTAGGGTTGCCACCTCGCATTAAAAGTCTATTGGCTAACCTTCCAGCTTCACTGTAAGATATCCCTATAAATCACGTAAGGTTTGTTAGTAAAGGAACAAACAGTACATATATTTTGACTCCTTATTGTGAATTATTAATTTGTATTCATTTCTGGTGTTAGGGGTTATAAATTGTTCAATAATTAGCATTACAAATCTTTAAAAATTAGTCTATACAGTACTGTATGTGCACTGATGGATGTGTGGAATGCATGGGTTGAATTTCCTTTATTTCTTTAGGTAAAATTTCTTTCAGTTTACGTGTATTTTAGTTTGTGAGCAAGCAAATTATACTCGTAAACCGAGGTACTGCTGTAAGTGAAAACCAGTCGATGTGTACTACACATTTATGAATACATATATACACTAATTTTTAAAGGTTTTGTAATGGCAATTATTGTAAAATAACTCCCAACATCGGAAATTAATAAAAAAAATTACAAATTTTAAAAGTAATTTGTATTTTCCTAATTATACAGACCTGAGTCCTTTAAAAGAAGCATGACTCCAGCAAAGTTAGAATGTAATATGACAAATTCGAAGATAATTTGTATTTTTCCTAACCATACAAACCTTAGCTATTTACAAAGGGTTATTACTTTTAGCGTAGCTGAAATGGCGAGCCATTAGAATTTAACGAGGGTGTATTACCCCCGCGCTAGTTAGCGGGGGGGTAGGGGAGTGGTAGCTAGCTACCCCTCCTCCCCCTCACACACAGGTGAATACTCACTTTCACTTAGAGGTAGGACTTGTCTTGGGGGACAGGGCTGGCGGGCAAATATGTGTAAATAGCTAAGGTTTGTATGGTTAGGAAAAATACAAATTATCTTCGAATTTGTCATTTGTTCCGTAACCGAAATACAAACCACGCTATTTACAAAGGGTGACTTATCCCTTAGGAAGGGTGGAAAGTCCCCAGCCATACTGGCTTTGGCTTTACCCGGGGACTCAGAATCCGAGTGAGTCGCACTCGAGAAAAGGAGTCCCTGCACCTCACAAGTTCCTTGCACCGCAAGGAACCATGTGGCCTACGTAAGCTTGTGTGTGAAGGAAGAAGTTTGACCCGTCTTAGGCAGTTGACCTGGAGTTCCAGAAGGAACTCTGGGTTAGGACGTTCCCAATACCACCTCGTCAGGGTATGGGGGACGCGACAGTATTGACTCAATACTCGGAACACAAGGAAGCATGGTTTACCTGCAGAGGTTCGAGGTCAGCTATGCAGAGACCAGGATGCTGCTTCCCCGTAGAGGGGATGATGAAGAAAGAAGTAAGGGCCAGACATACTTCTTTCGTTCATGCAGACTAAAACCTGATAACAATGCCCTCAACCTTCTGCTACCTGTCCAAAAAGGAGCCTGAGGTTAGACCAGCTGTTGTGTAGCCACCACAGAGCGATAGAAAACGTATCGAGACTCCTGTGGGTCACGCCCTGCAGGAAGCGGGCTGCGAAGGTCATCAGACGCTTCCAGACTCCAGCTTGTAGCACCTGCGTCACAGAGTAGTATTACTCGAAGGCGAGGGACGTTGCGATGTATCCAACATCGTGCTGTAGGGCGACGTGACGGGGGAGGGTCTGAAGACAGGTCGAGATGAATGTCCTTGAGTCCGGGCTGAAGAGGTATACTGGTGACTCTCCCCCCATGTCCTCCTTGTGTTCCCAAATCGGCTGCAACTGAGGCCAAACTGCAGCTGTTCCCAGCGCTAACCTCTCGATTCCTGTACTGGCAAGAAAGAGAAGGTCTTGGGACATCAGACACAGAATGGAGACTCAAAATCTTGAATGAATCGGACCGAAGGGTCGGGACCCTCAGATTCTGAGTCTAGCCAACAACTCAGGAGCGAGCCTGAATGTTGCCTTCCCCTCTTCCTTAGAAAGGGGGGGAGTAGTAAGAGACCAAGAAGATTGCTTACACACTGGCCGTGGCCAGAGTGAGCAGAAGACCCAAGGCGGAATACAATCCGAGGCCTGTCGTAAAAGGGTCTTGAGAAGATCTCTTAAAGGACTAAAAGTCCGAGCCATGCTCCAAGTTGGAGGTCTTCCTCCGACTAGGGCAGGGACGATCGTAGCTTCGCATGAGCGAGGATAGATCCAGCGGGCAGGAAAAAGTTATTCCTTTAAGCCTGAAGGTCAGGGAAAGGCTGAGCGACAGGCTTCATTGCCAAGAGCGGAAAGGAGTTTCCTCCCGCCGAAAGGCAATAAGACCGTTATTGCTGGAGAAGAGGCCTCACGGGAAGAGGTATATCTCCCACGGCACCAACCACCTTAGACTCTTCACTTTGCCTGGGAGACCCCTGTGGATGACTATCGCAGATGACGCGACCTCCGTACCGCGACTGTAGCGGGTTGTCTCTTCTAGAGGAGGAAGCGTAGTGTCTCCAGGCATGAAGCCGAAGCGACGCCCCGGTTCGGGAGAGATGTCGCAGTGTGGTTGCTTGAGTAGTCTGCGCCGTGGGAGAAGCTCTCCCGGGAGTTCCGTCAGGGGAAGCAGAGGGTCCAGAAACCGTTCTGCGCATAGTCCCAGTGGAGCTCTCCCATTGAAAGGTTGACAGACAACCTGGTTTTGTTGAGACCCATTGTCCGCAGACAAAAAGGAGGGAAGACGCAGGCGTCGAAGTTGTCCCACCATCACCGGAATGCATCTTGCCAGAGTCTCGGGGTCTGAGACTGGGGGGAAAACTAGCGGAAGCTTGAGGTTCCAAGCTGTCGCGATCAGGTCCCCCAGACCAGCACTTGCTGGTTACCCAAGGTCAAAGACCCCTAGGTACACTCTCTCTATGAGGTTCTGCTCGGATAGTCTGAGAGAAACATTCCCCTGCCTGGAATGAGAGAGCCGATGGTGGAATTGAGAGAATCTCAATCATCCCGGTATCTCTACTGCAAGATGTGAAGGTGTGAAAATGCGTCCCCTGCTGGTTAGCATGAAGTCGACACGCAACGGGGCGACTTGGCAGGAGCGGTAGGATCTGAAGAGGGGCCAGACTAAGGCCCTTAAGCCTGCCTGCATGATGGAGAGGTATCCTTCAGGTCTTGACCATAGGCCTGGACCGGAACATGCCCCCCCCCCCTTTCCTTTGACGAGTCCGAGAACCGCATCAAGAATGTGGGGAAAGGACGAGAATATCCACTACCATCAAGAGGCTCCATAGGTCAACACCCATTGCAGGTTTAATAGTTCCGCTGGTCCCATAGGGCCAGGGAGTCCGGTTAAACATTGCCTGAAGCCACCGGAACTTGGATCGCCCCACATGGAACTTATCCTGAGGCGACCGTTCGGACTATAAACGGGTCAATGAGGAAAGAAGAACTAGGAAACGTTCCAAGGTAGGGCTGAAAACTCTGCTTGACTGAGAACAGGTACTGCGACTCTCCTCAGTCTTGCCACAGTCAACCGAAAGGAAGGCTCGGAGGATGTGGTAACAGAATCTGGCGTCCCCAGGTGGTCACCCATCCAAGTACCGACGTTGCTTAACCTCGCTGGACGGACGAGAAGCGGGGTTTCCAACGTGGTAAGGCGGTTGACTCAATATCATGGCCAGATACTCCAGATGTTGAGGCAGAGGAAGAGAAGGCTCCAAGCAAAATACCATGAGCCCACACTCATGGTCAGCATTCGGAAGCTTTTCCCGGCGCTGAAGAAGGTCGAAACCCGAGCCTACCGGAGTTGACCAGCCCTCCAAACAGCAGAGGAGGCGGAAGTCTGCACCTGAGCGGCCAAGAGGAAGGCAGGGAGAGTTCTCTGGGGAAACAAACCTGCTATGCCACGGCGGGATAGCCACACTGCATCATAAGCAGGAATACTTGCAGTTTAGGCTGAATTCGACGAGCACCCTGGAAGATGGATGGAATGGAAACTGAAAGTACCCGTCCTTCCGATCCAGGGTTAAAGGAGTCCTGTCGCCTCGTTACCAGTCTGATCGATTCTGCTGGTCTACGCTGGCCGAAGTTTGTTCGACAAACTTGATCAGGGCTGAGAGGTCGACTATGGACATCCCCTCTCAGATCCTTCCTTACCAGAAAGGATCGACTGAGGGGGCCGGGGGTGAAGCCGTCGATGATCCTAAGGAAGACCTTCGCCTAAGGTATGGATCATTCTGCCCAACCGGGCAACTCTGCTGATGCTATGGCATAGAGGTTCAGAGACACTGAATTCGCTGACAGAGACGGCAGGCGCGATATCCTTGGCTACTCACAGAGATTGTGCGGGAATGGGCATCGGGAAGCTGTCATTCGGATGAGTAACCTTAAGCATCCTCCCAGCGAAAAAACCTGCAATCCTAGAGTTCGTGAACTCCTTTTAGGACTATGCCCCCCCCCGGGGGAGTCTCCCGTGCCATCTGTTCCTGACAGGAGGAAACTGCAATTGGACACCTTGTCCCAGTTGTCGTAGCCGATAACTTAGGCCGACGTGGTTGAAAGAAAAGGGAGCTGGAGCCCTGCAGAGTCTGGAAGAAAGCGCCTTTCCAGATGGTACAACATCGAGCTTGTCCGCAAGTAGATACTTAACGACGAAAGGCCAAGGTGCCTGAGCTCGAGAGGAGGAAAGTACCCTTGATCTTTCTGTAGCTTCCTTGAACCAAACCTCGGGCCGTAACCGAGGAGGGAAAGAACCTGGTAAGCTCCCAGAGGAAGAGGTAAGCAGTCACCCCTTGTCCGATGGAGAAATCTTGAACGGAAAGCCCCCCCGCCAAAAATCCTTCCAGGGCGGGAGAAGGAGAGAGTACTCGTGCAGGAGAGGGGACCCTCGAGACCGACCTCTTGGGAACCAACTTCGCCCTGGGGGAAGTCACCACGAAGTCCACTCCTCTCTTTCTCTTCAGCGTAGGAGAGACAGCCGCTGGTTTGTTACCCTGGCCGGTGAGTGCTGGTTTCATAACCCTCATTAACGCCCGTGCCAGCGGATCAAACCATGTCTGCTGCTCCAAGGACACAGAGTCCGAAATCCTCGCTAAGGTGAAAGGGATCGGGCGATCCTTTGGAGAGGACACGACAGTTCCTGCCTGAAAAGAAGGTGGGAAGAATGCTGTACTGACCTGTCTTCGTCCTGCACTACCAACCTGTGCTTGGATGGAGGTGATCCCGAGTGCCGCCTAGGAGCACGCGTCCCTGCTGCTACCACCGGCTGTGGAATTCGCCGCGAACTATGGTCGCGCGAGGGCGAACGGTCGCGCAAAGGCGAATGGTCGCGCGGGCGCACAGGCGAGCGGTCGCGCGGGCGCGCAGGCGAGCGGTCGCGCAGGCGAGCGGTCGCGCGGGCGCGCAGGCGAGCGATCGCGCGGGCGAGCGATCGCGCGGGCGAGCAGGCGAGCGATCGCGCGGGCGAGCAGGCGAGCGATCGCGCGGGCGCGCAGGCGAGCGATCGCGCGGGCGCGCAGGCGAGCGATCGCGCGGGCGAATGGGCGTGAGGGTGGGCAGGTAAATAAACACGTGTTCGAGGCGACGAACGCAAGCGATGGCGTGACGGCGAGGGATCGTGCTGCCGCGTAGGTGAAGAAGATCGCTGGCGGTAAGCGATGGCGAGCAGCATGTGTAGGTGAATGATCGCGTGATAGGGTGCGATGGTGATCAGCATCCGCAAGAGGGCGAGCGTTCAGGGTTGTGCGATGAGGAGCAGCATGCGTAAGCGGGCAATCGTGCAGGGTTGTGCGATGGCGAGCAGCATGCGCAGGTGAATGATCGCGTGAAAGGGTGCGATGGTGATCAGCATCCGCAAGAGGGCGATCGTTCAGGGTTGTGCGATGAGGAGCAGCATGCGTAAGCGGGCAATCGTTCAGGGTTGTGCGATGGCGAGCAGCATGCGCAGGTGAATGATCGCGTGAAAGGGTGCGATGGTGATCAGCATCTGCAGGAGGGCGATCGTTCAGGGTGGTGCGATGAGGAGCAGCATGCGTAAGCGGGCAATCGTTCAGGGTTGTGCGATGGCGAGCAGCATGCGCAGGTGAATGATCGCGTGAAAGGGTGCGATGGTGATCAGCATCTGCAGGAGGGCGATCGTTCAGGGTTGTGCGATGAGGAGCAGCATGCGTAAGCGGGCAATCGTTCAGGGTTGTGCGATGGCGAGCAGCATGCGCAGGTAAATGATCGCGTGAAAGGGTGCGATGGTGATCAGCATCCGCATGAGGGCGATCGTTCAGGATTGTGCGATGAGGAGCAGCATGCGTAAGCGGGCGATCATGCAGGGTCGCGCGATGGCGATCAGCATCCGCAGTTGAGGGTTGCGCGATGGCGATCAGCATCCGCAGTTGAGGGTCGCGCGATGGCGATCAGCATCCGCAGTTGAGGGTCGCGCGATGGCGATCAGCATCCGCAGTTGAGGGTCGCGCGATGGCGATCAGCATCCGCAGTTGAGGGTCGCGCGATGGCGATCAGCATCCGCAGTTGAGGGTCGCGCGATGGCGATCAGCATCCGCAGTTGAGGGTCGCGCGATGGCGATCAGCATCCGCAGTTGAGGGTCGCGCGATGGCGATCAGCATCCGCAGTTGAGCTAGTAGCTGGCGAACCATGTTCCTTCAGAAGTGTTGGAGAACGTTGGCGTGCCAGCTGTAACACACGTGGGCGATCCGGAGATCGCTGGCGAGCTGATGATCGCTGACGAGCTGACGATCGCTGGCGAGCTGATGATCGCTGACGAGCTGATGATCGCTGACGAGCTGATGATCGCTGATGAGCAGAAGGCTACGCGTGGAAGCCTGCGCAAAGAAGAAGAGTCCTTGACCCCGACCTGAACCGAAGTTCTAGATCGCGAGGGCGAACGTGGGCGCACAGGGCACGTAACAGGAACCGCAGGGAAGATCATCTTGAAAGCGCTGACGAACAGGAGAGCGCTGACGAACAGAAGGGCGCGCAGGGAAACCCTGACACGCAAGGGAAGAACCCCCGTGGGGGCAACCCTTTGCCCCGAAGGGATCGTTGTCCGCCGGGAGACTGATGTCCGTCGGAAGACCGCTGTCCGTCGGGAAGACCGTTGTCCGTCGGGAAGACCGTTGCCCGTCGGAAGACGAGATTAGACTGCTGTCCATATGCACCAAGACGGAAGATCGAGAAAAAGAAGTTGTAGGCTGCAAACGGAGATTCAAAAAGGCGCCTCAAGCACCCTTATAGGGAGATGAGAGGCCCTTACGACGAGGCGGACGGAGGGCCTTACGGCGAGGGAGGCCAACAGCAACAGCAACAGAAGAAACCTCCGAAGAGGAGTCTCTATGAGTGTACTCTCTCGCGAACGAAAGAGAAACACTTCGTGGAAGAGACTGGTCAGCCAGTGACCTAAAAGGGGCAATCCTCCGAAGAGGAGCTCCTGCAGTTGCCCAGCCCCTTGAGCGAAACTGCAGGTGCGACCGCTCAGCACCAAGAGCATAGTCGCACGAAAAAAAGGCAAGAGAAGAACCCCCCAAAAGAGGAAAAGCTCAAGCCTGGACAGGAAAAGAAACTTCCCTCGGAAGGAAAGTTATCCGCCCAAGGAGGCAAGCCTCCTGACTGTTCTAAAATGAACTGGAGAGCTGTCCGTCGACACGGGAGTACTACCAGTAGAAGGAGACACGCCCCTGACGACAATACAAGGGGGGAGGCAGCAACAGCCGAATCCCCAGGACTCAACCAGACAGCTCACACCGTTGCTATATTACAGAAACGAACTAGATCGGTAACTGTAAAAAAATAAAACAAATAATATTAGTACACATTCATTCCCCCGGGAAGGCTCCGAAGAGGAATCCCGAGGAAAAGGAACAAGAATTACACAACAGGCACGTGCCCTCACAACCACTTACACTCGCGGAAGGAGAGCTGTAACCAAAACAGAATTATAACAATTATAATTATGTAACTATGTAATTATGTAATTTAAAAATGAATGAACACTAAAGAAAAAACGAAAACCCCGAAAGGAATCGTTCTACAAGCTGAAAAATTAACAACTACAATTAGATTCATAAACTAATTGAGACAAAATGTACGGCGTAGCAACCCCACCCACACGGGAAGGAAGCTACAAGGGCGTAGTAAAACATAGTAAAAGGGTGAACGACCTCAAGAGAGAGAGAGAGAGAAAGACCGAAGTCAAACTCGATCGCAACCCATAAAATTAGGCCGTGGTGGCCTAACTGCCGAGGCCTCCACGTAGATATCGTACACTACACACACACATCTGAAAAGGAAACTTACTTATTTCTATACTCAAATATATATACAAACATGAAAACATGTTTACATATATATTGAGTAAAAGAAAAGTAAGCGATTAAGTAAAGACAAAACAGACAATGGCTGCCAAGCGAGGACCAAGACAGAGACGTCTGTCACAGTCCGAGCCAAAAGTGAAAGTGTGTATTCACCTGTGTGTGAGGGGGAGGAGGGGTAGCTAGCTACCACTCCCCTACCCCCCCGCTAACTAGCGCGGGGGTAATACACCCTCGTTAAATTCTAATGGCTCGCCATTTCAGCTACGCTAAAAGTAATAACCCTTTGTAAATAGCGTGGTTTGTATTTCGGTTACGGAACAATTCAAACTTTGAACAAGTACTGATTGGTAGAGGGTAACCCCAGCCCACCTGCCAGTGAGAGAAACCATCACATTGACCTTAACCTAGGATTTGTGGGGCGGTTGAGGAGGGAAGCATAACTTAATGGATTCAGGTTTATGTAGTTGTGAGAAATACAAATTATAGTACTTTTAAAACATGATTTTTTTCTTACATGAATACAAACCATGAAACTTTAATACGAACCTTACCCTAAGAGGACTAAAGTCCATATTGTTGAAGGGGCTGGTTTACCAACCCAGGATATGTCAATGCGCTTTCTGTCCTTTGGAAGAGAAAAAGTGAGGACTCATGTCAACCTCAATAATACCCGAGCATGAAGATGTTGCATGTGCTAGGCTAAGTCCCTTTTAGGGAACTGGTAGGCAGGTATGAAAGTACCTATATCCCTAAAGATACAATGACCTAAGGTCTGGCCATTTATGAAAAATGGGTTTGCATATATTACACCTATCCTCACTCTTATCTAAAAGGATGAGGGAGATACTTTATTACAACAAATTCGGAGATAATTTGTATTTTTCCTTAAATAATACAAACCTGTAGTTATTTATGTGGATATTACTTTTGGCGGAGCTAGAATGTTGCCATTAGATTTAAAGTGCGAGGTGGCAAACCTGCCTTATCACTTGAGTGGGTAGGTAGGGGGTGAGAGGGGTATCCAGCCACCTATTCTGTATAGTACTCTCACAGCTGTGAGCTACATCACTTTTTTATTGCAGGCAGGACTTACTGAGGGACAGGTGATGGCAGGCCAGTTTATATAAATAAATACAGGTTTGCATTAATTAGATAAAAATACAAATTAACTCCGAATTTGTCATTTGTTCCCATACAAACCTTTCCTTATCTATGAGGATGACTCACTCTTAGGAGGGTTGTAAGTTTGACTACTGGCTTTAGTCATTGACCAGGTTTACCTTGTACAGTATTAAACAGTAATCGCGGGAAACCTTGCCACCTCGCTTATCAATACAAGTGAGCATGATAGCAGGCTGAGCAACCCAAGTATTTGTGAGAGATATCATATGAAGGTCTAGGTAAGAATGTTCCTAGTTGGGACGTGTACAAGTATACAACAATAAACTATACTTAGTTATACTGTACAAGGGAAGTGGTTATTACCTGCAGAGTTTGAAGCCAGCTTGCAAAGGGACCCATGGCGCTGTTCCCCAAAATAGAGGACGATCATGAAAGTAAAAGAGCCAGACATACTTTCATTTATCCCAGCCTTACCCCGGGTAACCAATGCCCTCAACCTTCTGCTACTTGCCCAACAAGGAGCCCAAGGTATTCTTACACCACTTGTGCAAGAAACCATATTGGGTCTTCTGTGGGTGACATCTTGCAGGTAAGGTGAAGTGAAGATAAAACATGCTTTCACTCTACCAACGGCAAGGTCTGTGTCACAAAGGAGCTGCTTCTAAATGTTATGGATGGATTGTGCCCTAAAACATTATGAGCTCTGGGTCACCTCTATGAGGAGAAGGAGAGGGATTCCGTGACTGGTATAAGACCTGTGTCCTAGTCACGAATGAGATCCTTGATTCCTTTGACCTTCCTAAAGTTAGTGAAGCGAAGCATGTTGAACCTAAGTAACGAGCTCTTTTATTGTTTTCATGAGGTATGGCCTCAATATAATCACTGGCGTGAAAAGGAGGAATCAATGACGGCTGAGAGAAAGGGATGGGTGTATTGGACTGATTGGTAACGTCTCTGCCTGGTGTTTGCCAGACATGGGTTTGAGTCCCGCTCTGACTTATCAGTCCCTTTAGCGTCTGCAACCTTACCCTCCTTGGGAGCTAAGTTTTGGGGGGTTTGAGGAGCCTATAGTTCTATCTGCTGAGTTATCAGCAACTATTGCCTGGCCCTCCCTGGTCCTAGCTTGGATGTTGAGGGGGCTTGGGCGCTGATCATATAATATATGGTCAATATTTAGGGCATTGTCCTGCTTGCTAGGGCAATGTCACTGTCCCTTGTCTCTGCCATTCATGAGTGACCTTTAAACCTTTAAACTAAGGGAAGACCATACAGCCACCTTCTCCAAACCACTCCCAAAGGGTTGAGAGCAGTCGCCCTTCCCCCAATAGGTTTCCCCAGAAGAAGAAGCCTCGGAAGAAAACGCAGGGGAAACAGCTGGTTTCGTTCCCAAAGAAGGGACGTTCCCAAAGAAGGGAAGAAAGAGCAAGTGAGTTTCTTCGGCTTCAACTTGGGCATACCCTTTGATGCCAAAGAATCCCCTAAACTACTTTTTAAATTCCACCCACAGCAAAGGATACTTCTCACAGGAGATGATAAATCACAAATTACATGCTGTTCCACCTTCAGTTTACTCATATACCAGCCACACCTGAGGCCTTCTTTACTAGGGAAGAGATCACAAACACTATGGAAATAGAGAAATAAAGTAATCATTGTAACTGCCAAGTCAAGGAACGCAATTGTGTACATGTGTACTTGACAGCGGCCAAAGGCTAAGTGAGGGCTGCTCTCTTTGTAGGGTAAGCGACAATGTTTACCTTGTTAAAGTTTAACAGCAGTTCAGTTTCACAGACTCTTATGCTTCTATTGAAAATTAATGATTTGTATCACATGTAGGAACAAAATAACATTGATAATAGATAGCGTGTACAGTATCAACAATATGAGTTACTATTTGGCTTATTACTGTATGAATGAAAAAACATCTACATCGTATTTTGGCGCTTGCATAGAAAATATGAATTCCATTCCATTTTGCAGCAAGTACAGTAATTTCTAGCCCTGTGGGTAAGTAGTATTTTGGCATTACAGTATTCCAATTATCTAATTAATCACCTAGTTCAATTGGCATTTACTATGATGTGGCTCCTCTTCTTGGCAAGTGGTACATGCTACTCTATGCATGTTGGCTGGGTGGGTGGCTATTTTGGAGCTACTTCAATTATCTAATTAATCATTAGTCTAATAATCTAATTGGTCTTTGCTCTTGATAAGCATAACTTTTCTTGTTGTAAATGTTAATATAAAGTGTATACCTGTATTGCAAACTGTACTTTGGCACTCACATAGAATAATATAAGGTATATGTCGCAAACTAAAGTAGATTCATAACACCTAGAAAACAAGTCAAAGTAGCACCCAATATAGTATACCTAGGGCTTGAAGTTCGAGAGGCATTCCGCGATGTAACTTCAGAATAGTCTTGTACAAAAGTCGAACTCGTTGGGGATGTGTGAAAGCCTGCTGTGCAGCCTTTGCTCCCCCCATGACAATCACCTAAAACATAATCATAAATTACTTTACAAAATGTAATGACAACACCTCATGGCTAACCAAGTTTCCCTTAAATCATTCAGTACAGTACAGTATATCCATTAAAAAAAAAAAAAATGGAAAACTTCATTTCATAAAATAAATACTTTTTCATAATAAACAAGTTTTAGTGGAAATTGGGTGATCACAAGCACAATTAAAAATACTGTACTGTAAAACCATATAACTATCCCTTAACCAGGTTTCATTTGAAGCTGCTCTGAACTAAGAAATTGAGATGTAAATTACACAAATGTAGAAATACAGTGATCATTTGATAAATATAAAACACCATATAGTTTCAAAGCAAAACTTTGCAAACAATGAACTACTTGGATTATGCAGACAGAAATTCTATTATGGAAATACTACACATTTTAAAAGTAATTTGTATTTTTCCTATTTATACAAACCCAAGTCATTTATATGGGTTGGCTCTGTAACAGTTTTGTTACGACCAAATTAAAGAAACATTATGGGTCTGGTGCTAACAGCTTTGTTATCACTTGTTCTCACTTTGTTCATGGTCGGTACAAGTGGGGTGGATATGGAATGAAATATTTGTATTTTCCTAGCAATAAAATCTTGATTCCTTTAATTAGCAAATTACTTCAGTGCAAGGTGGAATTGGTCATTGATATTGGATAACAAGCAGTTATCCGATCAGTGAGGGAGCAGGGCAAAGCCCCACCCGCCTTCCAGTCAGTTGACTATACTGTTTTACCACTTCAACCCAGTACTTAGAGAGGTGGTTTGAGGAGGGAAGTTACATTAAAGACTCAAGCTTGTAAGGCAAGGAAAAATGACATATTACTTTTAAAATTTGGTATTTGTACTTACATGAACATACAAACCCTTGTCTTTTAAATAGGGATATTCACTGCTTAGTGGGTTGGAAGTCCCCCTTATATCAAATTGGAAGATTCTTTAAATGTCTCTGGAAGTAAATCATGCTTGGTCAGAGGAGAGCAAAGTGAAACCAAGACCAACCCCCTATCTGTTTATCATAGGGATGATACTGTACATCTGAAAGGACCTGGGGTGTACTAGAAGTACAATACTGTACCAAAATCAAAGCCAACCTTTTCTCCTCAAGAGATGTTGGCAAATTTGTATACTTAGCATAAGAGTAATGGGTTAGTAAGGTACTAGATTCATCATTCCCCAGCTTGCATGGGGATGGGGAGATGTAATTCTCTGGTTCAAAGAACGGAGCTATGAAGTTCAACTTGACGGCATCTAGTCCAACCCAGCTTGTAACGCTTTGACCGCTGATCCCCAAGAAAGAGGCAGAAGAGTTAAATAAGACAAGCCAGTTATACAGTACTTACTTTCAATCCCGACAAGTCAAAACCAAACCGTAGACAAAATGCAATTCTGTTCTTGTAATGAGCTGGGCTTGCTATACAGTAGACTGAGCAGCCACCACAGGTAAAAGTATAAAAGTGTCAAGGGACTTGTGGTTATAATCTCTTGGGTAAAAGGCTGTGATAATGGTCTGTATCTTCCTGACCCCTACCTTCAAAATTTAGACTACTGACAAGTTCCTCTTGAATAAGAGAGATGGGGCAATACAACTGACTTTATGAACTCTAACCATGACCAGAGCTTTGGCACTCTAATCAGCCAAGCCATAGGCCCTCCTGATTGTCTCGCAAAGCCAGAAAGTTATTATGTTTCTTGACACCTCTTTCTTGGACCTGCCAGTGCTCACGAAGATTCTCCTACTCTTAAGCCCAAGATGGGTCCTCTTTAGATAGCACAGCAGTGACCTTATGGGATATAAGAGCATCTTATCTTCATCACCACCCTATACCACCTAGAGGAAAGGGATGGCAATGGACTCAAACATAAGGTGCCACAAACTGGCACAAAATTAAGAGACCTCTTTCCATTTACTAGAGTGGGTAACTAAGTAAGTGACCGTACAACTCTCTCCATCTGTTCACCAACACTAAAGCTAGCAAGAAGAAAGTGGCTACTTTCCTCTTGGTAAGGATAGAAGAGTCTTTAGCTGGTAAGCAGCTTTTCTAAAAGAACACTCCAAAATCAAACCATTGTTTTCTAGTCTTGAGTAGTGTCACAGCCTCTATACCATGGTCTTCCACCATCTTGGGTAGAGTTCTCTTGCTTAAGGGTAATCTTGAGTACACAATTCTTTCTTAATTCTCTTCATCTTGGGATTTTTACAAGTTTTTATAGTTTATAAATGAAAGACCTATTTTAATCTTGAAGTTCTAAAATCATTTAATATTAATTGTTCATTACTTTGCTTATAGTTTATTCATTTACTCATTTCCTTTCCTCATTGGGCTATATATCTCTGTTGGATCCCTTGGGCTTATAGAATTCTGCTTTTCCAACTAATGTTGTAGCTTAGCTAATAATAATAATAATAATAATAATAATAATAATAATAATAATAATAATGATGATGATGATAATAACAGAGACCCTCCGACGAGAAATACCCATTCTACGACACCAATTGCAGAATAAGGCCCACTTACCCTGGTAGACATCTGTCGCAGACCTCCAGAGATACCCAGACATCTCCTATGCAGTGCCTCACAAAAATATTTAAGCTCGGAGATGTTGGATAGTCTTCACGCGTGAATGGTGGTACCTCTGCTGGTGCGGCTGATAGAGAAGAGTAGACCAGTGGGGTAGTTCTCAAAGGATCTCAACCAGAAGAGCAAGCAGACTGGGATACCACATAGCATGTGAGAATCTGGGATCCACCAGGGTCATACTGATTCCTGGCAGAGCCAACACTGTTGATTACTAGCTGAATCAGACTAAACGGGAGAAAGGTGTAGATGTTCAGATGGTTGACCAGGGGTGTTGGACAACCCATCTTCGAACACAACCCAAAGATCTGGGATGGGAAAGCAGAAGAGGGGGAACTTCCCATTCAGCCAAGTAGCAAACAGGTTGATCACTTAAGAGCATTACAGGGCAAGCAGCCTTTCCGCTACGAGAGGATGTAGGGACCACTCCGCTCCTACAACTTGCCCATGACGACTGTGTGTGTCTGCTAGAATATTCCTCCTGCCAAAAATGTATCTTGCTGACAATTGCAAAGCGTTAAGCACCACCCAGATGTGCATCTGCATCTGCTAACGCCCCCCTGGCGACCCCCCTTTCACTGCCATATTCTAAGTTAGCCGTAATCATACGTACAGGTGGCCGCTATCATACATATGCACCAAGATTTGTTTGACATTATATACCGTTTTCCCTGTATGTTTTCCCCAACCAAAACCCGGGGTTCCCACTTGGGGTTCCCCATTACCGGCAGATATAGATGTACATGTACTGTGCTGTATATATATTTCATTAGGTATGTATTTGGGGTAAAAATATATGTCATTTTCTAAGGAAATGGGCATTTTCCTAAAGGAAAAAGTTGTCTTTTGGTAGAAAAGTTTTCACCGTCCGTAACTATAATAAAACCTGAAAACGCAGGATTTAAAGTTTGTATAAAATTGAATAATCATAAATGTTTATATAGGTTTGCTAACTCATTACCAGTGCATTGAGCCCTAACATTATACCTATCCTAACCTTTGGTAGGGAAATGTAATTAATCAACAATGACTATAACGTGTACAAATCAACATACAAAACTGTTTTTACACATCAAAACTTCTAAAATTCCACACGAGTAAAGTTATACTCGTAACGTACCAAAATATGGGTTCCCACAAAACTGGGGTTGGCATTGGCCTTCTTGATAACTTGTACTTGGACGCCAATATAAATGTTAAAATTACTCAACTACTCTCTGAAAATATAAAATGGAGCATTTGTGGTTTGTTGGGACAAACTGAAAAATCTCATTTTACAAAGACACTAGAAAAGCCACCTAACCGAAGGTTCTCCTCCTAACCTAACCCTAACCTAAGGTTCCCCACCTAACCTAACTAGAAGCCATATCCTTATATACTTACACACCGGGAGAACGTCGCAACCCCCCCCCCCCAACTGCCTTAAAGTTAACCTTACCTAACCCCAACCTAGGGTAACCTACCATAACCTAACCTAAGGTTCCTCACCTAACCCAACCAAAAGTTCCCCACCTAACCTAACCTAGGAACCATATCCTTACATACTTGCTCACTGGTGGCTATGTCCCCCAGGGAACCCATTTAGAATGGCGTACTCTTAGCTTACCCTGTCCCAACGAACTACAATCACCCCTATGAAATGAATACGAATTAACCTAGTCAAAAGAGTAAATTGGCCAATATAGCCTATAATGGAACGATAAATAAACTTGTATATAATAGACTACCTACCGGGTAGGTTAGCCCTAACCAGAAACCGTTTAATAACTTTCTATCCTGTATTCTTGGATATTTCTTCTTTAGTAATACTCACGCAACAAAATTGCTGGTTAAATAATAGAAAATTGCTTATGTGTCGTAACTATTTTGATGAATATTCTTAACGTTTACTGTTACACAAGTTAAAACTTGGAGTCGTCAGAACGTCTACACAATTCGGCTGTCTATCTGTATTTTCAAGTCTGTGGAACTGTTGGTTACGTAACTTACGTTGATTACTATTTATTATTATTATTATTATTATTATTATTATTATTATTATTATTATTATTATTATTATTATTAATTGCTGAGCTACAACCCTACTTGAAAAAGTAGGATGTTAGAAGCCGGCGGGCCCAAAAAGGAAAATAGCCCCATGAGGAAAGTAAACAAGGAAAAATGAAATACTTTAAGAAGAGTAACATTAAAATAAATATTTCCTGTTTAAACTATAAAAACTTTAACCAAACAAGAGGAAGAGAAATTATAAATTAGCAAGAGAACTCTAACCCAAGAGACAGTGGAAGACCATGGTACAGATGCTATGGAACTACCCAAGACTAGAGAACAATGGTTTGATTTTGGAGTGTCCTTCTCCTAGAGGAACTGTTTACCATAGCTAACAAGTCTCTTCTACCTTTACCAAAAGGACTGAACAATTACGGTGCAGTAGTTAATATATACACTTTCAATGCCACTCTAATTCACAGATGAACCTAATCACTTTAAAAAAAAATTACTGGTAATCAGATTTACTATTGAAAGCTTAACTATACATTTCAAGTTCTAAATATTCCTTGTAAATATTCATCGTAACTGTACAACTCAAAAATTTTAAGTATTTCGAGACAGGAAATTTACTTTTGAGAAACATTAGGTCGGTAAAAAAAAAGGCTTATTGGGGAAATCGGTATATTTTTAAAATACTTTATTCTAATTATTTATTTCTCAGATTGTTTACTTATTTCCTTTCCTCACTAGGCTATTTTCCCTGTGGGCGCCGCCACTGGGCTTATAGCATCCTGCTTTTCCAACTAGGGTTGCAGCTTAGATGATGATAATAATAATAATAATAATTAATAATAATAATAGTAGGAGGAGGAGGAAGAGGAGGTTGGCCAGGGTACCAGCCACCCGTTGAGTTACTACCGCTATATATATATATATATATATATATATATATGTATATATATATATATATATATATATATATATATATATATATATATATATATATATATATATATATATATATATATACATATATATATATATATATATATATATATATATATATATATATATATATATATATATATATATATGCATATATATATATATATATATATATATATATATATATATATATATATATATACATATATATATATATATATATATATATATATATATATATATATATATATATATATATATATATATATATATATATGTGTGTGTGTGTGTGTGTGTGTGTGTATATATATATGTATATATATGTATATATATATATATATATATATATATATATATATATATATATATATATAGGTATATATATATATATATATATATATATATATATATGTATATATATATATGTATATATATATATATATATATATATATATATATATATATATATATATATATATATATATATATGTATATATATATATATATATATATATATATATATATATATATATATATATATATATATATATATATATATTATATATATATATGTATATATATATGTATATATATATTTATATATATATATATATATATATATATATATATATATATATATATATATATATATATATATATATATATATATATATGTATATATATATATATATATATATATATATATATATATATATATATATATATATATATATATATATATATATATATGTATATATATACATATATATATATATATATATATATATATATATATATATATATATATATATATATATATATATATATATGTATATATATACATGTATATATATATATATATATATATATATATATATATATATATATATGTATATATATATATGTATATATATATATAAATATATATATATATATATATATATATATATATATATATATATATATATATATATATGTATATATATATATATATATATATATATATATATATATATATATATATATATATATATATATATATATATATATATATATATATATATATATATATATATATATATATATATATATATATATAACGGATTTTGAGCGAAGCGAAAAATCTATTTTTGGGTGAGATAGCCATGGCGTCCTGATGGAAGGTTCCTTTTTGGTAGCTTCCTTGGGTATAAGACTACTAAGATATTCCCAGAGAATTTAACCACAGGTTATCACAGAATTCTAACTTCTGGAGCGAGTATCTCAAAGGTTTCCCTTTAAGACATCGTAATACAACAGGGGACGCGCATGTCTGAACGCGCCACATAGCTATCTTCACCCCGAACAGAGTTAATGCTTCGGTGTGTAAGGACTGAGAATAGCTGGGAGCCGTTCCACAGCTAATCTCACTCGTGGCTACTACTGATACTCGAGACGTAAACAAACGGACGCCATTGCTCTAATGACGTCACGCCCGTCTTCATCCTGAAGCCAGTTGCTGCCCATCACCATGATACAATTGCGTAGGGTGGGAACAAAACTGGACGAAGTAGTAGGGAGGGTCCATCAGGACGCCATGGCTATCTCACCCAAAAATAGATTTTTCGCTTCGCTCAAAATCCGTTTTTTGGGCTCAAGCCATGGCGTCCTGATGGAAGAGTACCAGAGAATCAATGTATCGTGGTAGATTTTCCCCCAGTATTAAGTGCCTAGGCATTGACAAAACAGCAAAGTAATCTTAGATAAAGAACCATAGGAACGAAGTATCCTGCCCCCCTTGGCAGGAAGTTCCCATGGGCTATGCCGACGTCAAAGTGGTATTGAAGGGCTATTCATCCTGAGAGAAGAACTTGAAGAACTTAGAGATGAAGCGGAATGTTTGGTATTTGTATAGGAACATTCTGAATTAGACCAGTGGTGGTTGGGCACTGTGTATAGAGTTCATCTCTTGGTTATCAGAAGTAAGTATTCGTGTAGGAACCTTACTGAGACAGGGTGAATATAATTTAGGATTAGACATCTTAAATTCTTCATAACCATAAGAAAGGAGGAATAAATAAAACTATGACAGTATGTATTTCATAGTAAGTAGGAGCTGAAAGAGACGCATAAGTAATAAAATAGAAATTTTATTTCACAATGCAGAAATTAAATAATTTACAGCAAAAGTAAAGTTCATTTACAGTAATAATAATGTACATAGAAATAAAGGCTTGCTCTTGAATCTGAAAAGGAATTTCAGGATTAGTAGGTACTCGTTCTCGAGGAACGCAAGTCTTTAAATAACACATCATGCTCAAGGCATGCGGCACTTGTGTGACACTATGACATTTCACCTGGGATAAGAACAGTTATAAAAGCACTAAGTGTTTTTAGACATCACTATGAATCGCTCGAGGGTCAACATAGGCACCCGAAGAGTTAGAGTCCCAAGTAACTCACTGTTCTACGCAGAGTTAGGTGCAGGTTTCATAACACTACCTGCGGCTACCACAAAATGTTTGACTTCGTGCACTTGTTTCGCATAATGTTTAAAGAAAACTCGCGAGGACTTCCAGCCCGTAAAGTTTTTAAGGCTTTCAAAGTCCATGCTCTGAAAGAAGTTCAGAGAAGATGCCACTTTTCTAGGATCATGACCAGCGGGTGTACTGTTCGGATCCGCTCTGCGAATGAAGTAGGTGATTTTCGCTCTTAATTGTTTCAGTGACAGGTCGCTGCCCGATGTTTCTCCTTTGAAGAGTTGGCCTCCACCAAAGTTCGAAGTTCTGCGAAGATAGACCTTGAGACTCTCTACTGGACATAGAGAGACATCCTCCTTCAGGGGGCATATTCTCCAAGGGCCCCATCTTTTGGTGGGTAATTCGTTTTTAGCGAGAAACGTCGGATCAGGGGAGAGGGTCACTTCTCCTGAATCGGTAAACAGGATGTGTCCTTCTTCTCTTGATAATGCCACTATTTCGCTGACTCGAGCTCCCGAAGCGAGAGCAAATAAAAATATAACTTTCTGAGTCAGATCCTTGAGGGGGCATGAATCATTGTCCAAGTTGGAGGCGAAATGGAGTACCTTGTCTAGTGACCAGGAGATCGGTTTCGGAGGGGGTGCTGGACGTAGGCGAGCACATGCTTTTGGTAATTTGTTGAAGATGTCGTTGGACAGATCAATTTGGAAAGCATATAGAATTGGTCTAGCCAAGGCCGATTTGCAGGTTGAAATCGTATTGGCTGCTAATCCTTGTCCATGAAGGTGAATGAAGAAGGACATACAGAAATCAATTGTGATTTCTTTAGGATTTTTTGCCTTGACAAAGGAGACCCATTTCCTCCAGGATGATTCATATTGCCGTCTCGTGGATTCGGTCTTGTATTCCTCTAGGAAGTCTAGACTTTTCTTCGAGATCCCAAACCTCTTCTTTGCGGCAAGGGAGAGAAAATCATGAGATGAAGGTCCTTGATTTTCGATGATGAAGCGAAGACAGTCGACTTCTGTACTTGTTGAGAGAGAACTGGGCCCGGGAGAGGGATCAGCTTGGGCTGCAGCTCCAGGACCAGGGGGTACCAGTTGCTCCGGGGCCACTTGGGAGCCACTAGGGCCGCTGTCCCTTTGAAGGTTCTCAGTTTGGAGAGGACTTTCAACAGAAGGTTGGTGGGAGGGAACAGGTAGATCTTGGACCACCTGTTCCAGTCCAGTGACATGGCGTCCACCGCTTCTGCTTTGGGGTCCTCGTACGGGGCTACGTACAGAGGAAGTTGATTGTTGTCGCTCGTTGCAAAGAGATCTATCTGAAGTTCTGGGACTTGGTGAGAGATGAAGGAGAACGATCTTGCGTCTAGAGACCATTCCGACTCTATCGGGTTTGTCCGAGATAGAGCATCCGCTGTCACATTGCGGAATCCTTGTAGGTGAACTGCAGACAGGTGCCACTTCTTCTTCTCCGCCAGACGGAAGATTGGGAGAAGCACCTGATTTATCTGGGGCGATCTTGAGCCTTGGCGATTGAGACAACGAACTACCACCGAGTTGTCTAGGGTTAGACGGATGTGGATCGAGGGCGGCGGGGATAACTTCTTCAGAGTTAGAAGGACCGCCATGGCCTCCAAGATGTTTATGTGGAACGTCTTGAATAGTGGAGACCAGGTACCTTGAGCCTGTTTCTGGTGGGAGTGACCTCCCCAACCTTCCAGTGAGGCATCCGTGTGGATGTTGAGTGATGGAGGAGGGTGTTGGAGAGGAATGGACCTTTTCAGGGCCTTTTCTTCCGACCACGGCTTTAGGAGGCGTCGTAGTCTGTTTGGAAGCCGTCTCTTGAGGTCTCTTCGAGCGATGGATGCCGAGCGTCTCCAGACTCCCGCGGCATCCTTTAGCTGTGCACGAAGCACTGGGTTTGTCACTGAGGCGAATTGTAGAGAGCCTAGAACTCGTTCCTGCTGTCGTCTTGAAATGCGTTTGGATTTCAGTAGTCGCTTGACAGACCCTGCTATTTCCTTCCTTTTCTTCTGGGGGATGGAAAGGCGGTGTGACTGAAGATTCCAGTGGATTCCCAACCACTGAAACTTCTGAGCTGGAGAGAGGCGAGATTTTTTCTCGTTGATCTTGAATCCCAGGTGTTCTAGGTACTGGGTAACTTCGTTGCAAGACTTTGCACACTCTTCGGGCGATGGAGCCGAGACTAGCCAGTCGTCGAGGTAGGCCATCACCTGGACGTTTCTTAGGCGGAGCTGTTGTACTATGGCATCCGCCAGTTTTGTGAAGATCCGAGGGGCCACATTGAGGCCGAAGGGCATGGCCCGGAAGGCGTAGCTTTTCCTTTGGAGTCGAAATCCTAGGTAGGAGGAAGCGTGATGGTTCATTGGAATGTGCCAGTAGGCATCCGCCAGGTCTATAGAGACCGTGTAGGAACCTTGAGGCAGAAGGGTCCTTATTTGTTGAAGCGTCAGCATCTTGAATTTGTTGTTCTCTATGAACTTGTTGAGGGGGGATAAGTCCAGAATGACTCTGAGTTTGTCTGAGTCCTTCTTGGGAACACAAAACAGTCTCCCTTGGAACCTGGTGGACTTTACCTTCCTTATCACCTTCTTGTTCAAGAGGTCTAGAACATATTCTTCCAGAAGGGGGGTTGATTGCTGGAAGAACTGCTGGAAGATTGGGGGTGGTTGCGTCCAACTCCAGCCTAGACCGTTCTTGATGATGCTGTGTGCCCAGGGATCGAAGGTCCAACGATCCTGGAATTGGCGGAGTCTTCCTCCCACCGGAAGCACTTCATTGCTTCTGGTGTCCCGAGGACTTGTTGCCTCGGCCGCTAGCTCCCTTTCCTCCTCTACCTCTGGAGGGACGGCGAGATGCGTCTCTGCTTGCACCCCTGAACGAGCCTCTACCTTTGGCATGAAAGGTAGTTGATGGTTGCTCAAAGGCAGGGGTGAAGACCGGTGACTGTGACAACACCGGTTGGGGGACCAATTGAAAGGTCTGTTGTGGTTGGGCAACCACTTGGGAGGTAGCGGGTCCCGGAAACTGACGTCTTTGCTGACGTTGCTGGGGTTTTGGCTTCTGAGGTTTCCTCTTAGGCTGAGGTCCATCGTCCTGAGAGGGTTTCCTTTTCCTGGACATGCCCCACTTGTGGAGAAGGTTCCTATTCTCCGTGGCGGCTCTGTCAGTTATTTCCTTCACAAGGTCAGAAGGAAACAGGTGCTTTCCCCAGATGTTGGAGGAAATCAGCCTCCGGGGTTCGTGTTTCACGGTGGCACCGGCAAACACGAATTCACGACAGGCTCTTCGAGCCTTTATGAAGTGGTACAAGTCCTTCATTACTGTCAGTAAGTGGGATTTGGAGAGTACCATGTAGTGATCTGGTACTCTAGTGTCACAGGCCATAACTTCCAGTTGGACTTGATGAGAAAGAGATGCCGCAAGCCTCTCCTTCGTGTCTTGTTCCCGGCGAAGGAGGTGATCGTTGAGCTTAGGGAGGTCTTCATTAAACTGACGTCCGGCGACGTCAGGATCGAGCCTTCCCACGACGAAAGTATGCTGAACATCTTTCCAGTGTCGAGCGTCAGGGGGGGTCACGATGGAGAAGGGTCTGCACTCCTCCAGTGCAGGGCAGGGTTTCCCTTCTTCCGCCGCTTTAAGGCATGCAGCTAAGGCCTTTTCCAAGAATGGAAGAACCGCAGTGTCAGGTGCAACGTACGTAGGGTGCTTCTTGCTCAAAGCCGGAAGCTTAGAGCAGGTAAAGCCTCTACTCTTAAATGCGGAGGCTAGCATAGCCTGGGCCTTTGTGAGATCGAACACTATCTCTTCTTTAGGTTCGGTCTCTTCCTTCGAGGCAGGTTCGGAACGAAGCCGGACGTAACAGTCCGGGTAGGCCTCAAAGCTTGGGAAGAACTCCACATCTTCCAAAGGGACCGTGCCGATCTTATCACTGACAAAGATCCTGCCGGTCGCAATAACCATATGCTCTGCATACCTCCACGGGTTGGCATGAGAGCAAGCGGGGAGATCCTTGACCGAAATCTTCTTCGGCTCTCTGGATCCAATCATCGACCTGATGGACTCCTGGTTCTCCTTCAGCCTGTCGTCCATGACGGCTCTAATCAGCCGGATCAGTTCTTGAGTAGAAGAAGAAGGATCCGGAGTCGAGGAGGTAGACGGAATGGACATTTCCGTCGGTGTAGGAGTAGGAGGGGGGATGGACGAGGGAGCAGCTCCTAGCTCCGACTCGGTGTACTCCACCTTGTCTTCGTCCTCTTCGGCTCCTTGAGCCATAAGCGTCTTCTCCGTGTCTTCCGAGACGTCTGAAATCTGTTCATCATCCTCGGAATCTAAACGACACTCGTGCATGGACTGAGCCATGACCACATCAGGTTCCACCGTAATTTGGACAGTGGGGATCACATCTTTTGGTACCACTGAGTCAGGGGAGGCCTTAGGGAACAATAGTGACCTCAGTTCTTCGGTGGCCAGGTACGGTCCGGTAGCATTTTTCTGAAAGCCACGCACCCACTTGCGCAGCTTTTCACGAGAAATGTCTCTAACCTCCGCTGAAGGAGGGTTATGGAAGGCCTCAACTAGGTGGGCCTGGCAGACCGTACAATCCAGTGGATTCCAAAACTTCAAATCCCCTTTCTTGTCTGCACAAGGGGCGTGAGTCCTGCAAGCCGTATGCCCGTAAAACTGCGGGCGTTTCACAGCGCAGAAGGCGAAATCACACTTCATCTGCTCCTCCTGTGGAAGAAAGAGAAAATGAGTATGGGGGAGTCATAAGAATGGCTCTTAAACTAAGTTAATATTAATAATTAATTTTAACTTAAAGAAGGTGTGATGCATAGAGAATGAAAACAGTCAAGGAGAACATGCTCCATGCATCTCGCCCGGCTGGTTACCATAAGCTTGGTCCCTGGATAATCCAAATGACCGAGGTCACTGGATATAGTTTCCTAGAATTCCAAGTATTTTGGAATTCCATGGAAAACCAAGGACAAGATTGGGATCGAATTCATTCGGTTCCCAGTTAAGGGCCAGAAGGCCTCATTTAAAAGGTAACTGCTTCTGGCAACCAGCCGTGCTAAGATGCACATAGCATGCTGGAATTAGAAGAATGCAAAGAGACAGCATGATCACTAATAGAGCAGTACTAGATACTGATCTTAATAGCAGAAGCAGCTTATCTGTTTGCGATATAGGGCTATCATAGTCTTATGATAGCTACAGTAAGGGGGTGCAAGTATTCTTGACGCCTCCGGGGCATCCGGCAAGCCGCCGGCATGCCGGAGCTCGCTCCAGCATAGATTCTGGCATTAGGACAGACAATTTTCAAAAGTCAGTTAAATACCAGGATGGCGGCCGCCGGCACAACGGCGGCACGCCGGCAGGGAGCGGCGGCTCCGGCAGTCGGAGGATGCCAGGTTGGTGACTGGGATAAGGATGGTAAAGGCTATATCGGGTTGCCGGCAGTATATGCCGGCACTCCGGCGATCGACCGGCAAGCGGACGACTAGATAGGAGTAGGAGAGCCGCCGGTAGTAGCCGGCGGCAGCCGGCAGTCCCTCGGTACACGGGGGGTTGGCGGCAAGGTTAGGGAGAGTCACCAAGTAGGAGGCAGGTATTGCCGACAGTAGAGGCGGCAAGAGACCGGCACCCGGATAGGGAGAGAGACAGGGGGGAGGGGGGAAGGGATGTAGGAAGTACCATCAGGGTTCCAGACATCTCTCCCCCTCCCTGAGGGGGTGTACCCATGATAGAGGCAGGCTCTAACATCCATGAGCAGGGGTCACTAGGGACCGGGAGCAAGGTAGCCCAAGGGGGGGCTAGGGAACACCCAAAGAGGGGGGGGGGGGAGACTCCCATATGCAGAACTATACTAGTAACTAACCTTATAGGACACTATGAAGGTATATGTACCAGAGCGGACTGCACAAGGAAGCTCGGGTAGCCCTACTCTTCCACCCTAAGGAGGAGTTGTAGGACAGGGGACAGATGAGTATAAACTAACCTAAGCATAGGCTAGGCTATACAAGAGATAGGTGGGGAGGGAGAAGAGAGAAGTCTTCCCAGGAAGGGTTTCTGTACCAGAGCGGCCACTAAGGAAAGGGAGGACACTCCCTAACCTAAGATCAGGCAGATCGGCTAAAACGGTGCAAGAGTACAGTTTCAGCATGGAACAGAGAAACCTTCCTAACCTAACCTAGAACAGGGCTAAGAGTCCTGAACTAGGAAAGGAAGAAGACATATCGCTATCGCAGGAAAGTCATAGACTATCCTAGCCATAGAGGTAGGCTAGCCTAACCTCACTCTCGGACGCAGCCCTAAAGGGGGTTCATTCCTTTAGGGAGGACAGAGAGGCGATATATACTCTATTAGACAATTAATCCCTTTACTCAGAAAAGGAATCAAGGCTAAATAGAGGGAATGCCAAGGCAGGGGATGAAGGAAGCATATAGGGGTCCTAATATTAGGTTAGGCTAGAAAGAGTCACTGACTAGCCTATCCCCTATATGGTCCCTGAAGGCGAAAACATTTGCATCACTGTCAAAAGTATTGTAAAATAATATTGCCACTATCTTCATAACTTAGTCTAGGATCACTAATAAATCATGCATGAACACTTGTATGTAGGCTCCTGGCCTGGGGGCTATAGTAGCCGACTGGTATGAGGTCAATCGATGACCGATAAAAAGCGTCTAAACACGATATAAAAGTTCCTAGCTATGAAGACTAAATAAACTAATGTATTCGATTAGTATATAATGCCGGAAACGTTGTTGTGGCTAACTAAATAAGACATGCATAACAACAACGACGCCATAAAATTGCGGGTCCGGTAGAGGCACAGCTCTGCCACAAAACAGCAATTATTTCGAAAAGTAATATTTACTTTACGGCCAGAGCTTAATTAAACAATACTGGAACCTTGTACTCAACTTTCCAGAAGAAGGCGAGGCTGAAGGTAACGACATAGCGAAGATGCAAAACGATAAAGTTAACACAGGGAAAATCCGTCTAAGTAGGGCAGCTACTAAACAAAGGATGAAGACGGGCGTGACGTCATTAGAGCAATGGCGTCCGTTTGTTTACGTCTCGAGTATCAGTAGTAGCCACGAGTGAGATTAGCTGTGGAACGGCTCCCAGCTATTCTCAGTCCTTACACACCGAAGCATTAACTCTGTTCGGGGTGAAGATAGCTATGTGGCGCGTTCAGACATGCGCGTCCCCTGTTGTATTACGATGTCTTAAAGGGAAACCTTTGAGATACTCGCTCCAGAAGTTAGAATTCTGTGATAACCTGTGGTTAAATTCTCTGGGAATATCTTAGTAGTCTTATACCCAAGGAAGCTACCAAAAAGGAACCTTCCATCAGGACGCCATGGCTTGAGCCCAAAAATATATATATATATATATATATATATATGTATATATATATGGGGTGTTTGAATGTGCGTGGATGTAGTGCGATGGAGAGTAAAAGATGTGAGATTGGAAGTATGTTTAGAAGTAGAAGGATGGATGTATTGGCCTTGTGTGAGACAAAGATGAAAGGAAAGGGTGAAGTGATGTTTGGTGAAATGTCTGGTAGAGTGTCTGGGATTGAAAGGGGAAGAGCGAGAGAGGGTGTGGCGTTATTGCTGAGTGAATGGATGACAGGTAAAGTAGTGGAATGGAAGGAGATATCATCTAGGTTAATGTGGGTAAGGGTTAGGTTGGGTTGGGAATGTTGGGCGTTTGTCAGTGCGTATGGGCCAGGTAGTGAGAAAAGTGAAGAAGATCGGAATGAGTTTTGGAATGATTTAACTAGGTGAGTAGAAGGACTGGGTAGAAGGAATTATGTAGTTGTTATGGGTGACTTAAATGCTAGAGTGGGCGCTGGAGAGGTAGAAGGTGTCATTGGTAAGTATGGCGTACCAGGTGAAAATGAGAGTGGTGAGAGACTGGTAGACATGTGTGTTGAACAAGAGATGGTAATAAGTGCTAGCTTCTTTAAAAAGAAAGATAAAAATAAGTATACATGGGTAAGAGTGGCAAATGGAAGAGTAGTAGAAAGGGCATTAATGGATTATGTGTTGGTAACTAAAAGAATGTTTGGAAGATTGAAAGACGTGCACGTGTTTAGGGGTATGGCTAACGGTATGTCTGATCATTTTTTGGTGGAAGGAAAATTAGTTGTAGCAAAAGAGTGGGGGAATAGAGTAGGTGGATGTAAAAGGGAGGTAGTGAGGATTGAAGAGCTAATAAAACCGGGGGTAAAAAGTAAATATCAGGAAAGGTTGAAAATGGCGTATGATGAGGTGAGAGTAAGAGAAACTGGTAATTTAGAGGAGGAGTGGAAGTTAGTAAAAGAAAATTTTGTTGGGATTGCAAGTGATGTATGTGTCAAGAAGGTTGTTGGAGGCAGCATGAGGAAGGGCAGTGAATGGTGGAATGAAGGAGTGAAGGTGAAAGTGGAAGAGAAAAAGAGGGCTTTTGAAGAATGGCTGCAGAGTAATAGTATAGAGAAGTATGAAAAATATAGAGAGAAAAAGGTGGAAGTAAAGCGCAAGGTACGTGAGGCAAAGAGGGCAGCTGACCTGAGGTGGGGTCAGGGATTGGGTCAGTCATATGAAGAGAATAAGAAGAAGTTTTGGAAAGAAGTGAAGAGAGTAAGGAAGGCTGGCGCAAGAATTGAAGAGACAGTGAAAGATGGAAATGGAAGGTTGTTAAAAGGAGAGGAGGCAAGGAAAAGGTGGGCGGAATATTTTGAAAGTTTGCTGAATGTTGAGGATAATAGGGAGGCAGATATAATTGCTGTTCCAGGTGTTGAGGTGCCAGTGATGGGAGATGAGAATGAGAGAGAGATAACAATAGATGAAGTGAGGAGAGCACTAGAGGAAACGGGAGTAGGAAAAGCATCTGGTATGGACGGTATGAAAGCTGAGATGTTGAAGGAAGGGGGTGTGACTGTACTTGAATGGTTGGTGAGATTGTTTAATATGTGTTTTGTGTTGTCAATGGTACCAGTAGATTGGGTTTGTGCATGTATTGTACCACTATATAAGGGTAAGGGAGATGTGCATGAGTGTTGTAATTCAAGAGGTATTAGTTTGTTGAGTGTAGTTGGAAAAGTGTATGGTAGAGTATTGATTAGTAGGATTAAGGATAAAACAGAGAATGCAATCTTGGAAGTACAGGGTGGTTTTAGAAGAGGTAGGGGTTGTATGAATCAGATTTTTGCAGTTAGGCAGATATGCGAGAAATATTTAGCAAAAGGTAAGGAGGTGTATGTTGCGTTTATGGATCTGGAGAAAGCATATGATAGAGTTGATAGGGAAGCAATGTGGAATGTGATGAGGTTATGTGGAGTTGGTGGAAGGTTGTTGCAAGCAGTGAAAAGTTTATACAAAGGTAGTAAAGCATGTGTTAGAATAGGAAATGAAGTGAGTGATTGGTTTCCGGTGAGAGTGGGGCTGAGACAGGGATGTGTGATGTCGCCGTGGTTGTTTGACTTGTATGTTGATGGAGTGGTGAGAGAGGTGAATGCTCGAGTGCTTGGACGAGGATTAAAACTGGTAGGCGAGAATGACCATGAATGGGAGGTAAATCAGTTGTTGTTTGCGGATGATACTGTACTGGTAGCAGACACAGAAGAGAAGCTTGACCGACTAGTGACAGAATTTGGAAGGGTGTGTGAGAGAAGGAAGTTGAGAGTTAATGTGGGTAAGAGTAAGGTTATGAGATGTACGAGAAGGGAAGGTGGTGCAAGGTTGAATGTCATGTTGAATGGAGAGTTACTTGAAGAGGTGGATCAGTTTAAGTACTTGGGGTCTATTGTTGCAGCAAATGGTGGAGTGGAAGCAGATGTACGTCAGAGAGTGAATGAAGGTTGCAAAGTGTTGGGGGCAGTTAAGGGAGTAGTAAAAAATAGAGGGTTGGGCATGAATGTAAAGAGAGTTCTATGTGAGAAAGTGATTGTACCAACTGTGATGTATGGATCGGAGTCGTGGGGAATGAAAGTGATGGAGAGACAGAAATTGAATGTGTTTGAGATGAAGTGTCTGAGGAGTATGGCTGGTGTATCTCGAGTAGATAGGGTTAGGAACGAAGTGGTGAGGGAGAGAACGGGTGTAAGAAATGAGTTAGCGGCTAGAGTGGATATGAATGTGTTGAGGTGGTTTGGCCATGTTGAGAGAATGGAAAATGGTTGTCCGTTAAAGAAGGTGATGAATGCAAGAGTTGATGGGAGAAGTACAAGAGGAAGGCCAAGGTTTGGGTGGATGGATGGTGTGAAGAAAGCTCTGGGTGATAGGAGGATAGATGTGAGAGAGGCAAGACAGCGTGCTAGAAATAGGAATGAATGGCGAGCGATTGTGACGCAGTTCCAGTAGGCCCTGCTGCTTCCTCCGGTGCCTTAGATGACCGCGGAGGTAGCAGCAGTAGGGGAGTCAGCATTATGAAGCTTCATCTGTGGTGGAAATGTGGGAGGTTGGGCTGTGGCACCCTAGCAGTACCAGCTGAACTCGGTTGAGTCCCTGATTAGGCTGAGGGAACATAGAGAGTAGAGGTCCCCTTTTTGTTTTGTTTCATTGTTGGTGTCGGCTACCCCCCAAAATTGGGGGAAGTGCCTTGGTATATAGATAGATATATATATATATATATATATATATATGTATATATGTATATATATATATATATATATATATATATATATATATATATATATATATATATATGTATATATATATATATATATATATATATATATATATATATATATATATATATATATATATATATATATATATATATATATATATATATATATATATATATATGTATATATATATATATATACATATATATATGTATATATATATATATATATATATATATATATATATATATATATATATATATATATATATATATATATATATATATATACATATATATATATATATATATATATATACATATATATGTATATATATATATGTATATATATATATATATGTATATATGTATATATATATATATATATATATATATATATATATATATATATATATATATATATATATATATATGTATATATATATATATATATATGTATATATGTATATATATATGTATATATGTATATATGTATATATATATATGTATATATATATATATATATATATATATATATATATATATATATATATATATATATATATGTATATATATATATATATATATATATATATATATATATATATATATATGTATGTATATATATATGTATATATATATATATATATATATATATATATATATATATATATATATATATATATATATGTATATATATATATATATATATATATATATATATATGTATATATATATATATATATATATATATATATATATATATATATATATATATATATATATGTATATATATATATATATATATATATATATATATATATATATATATATATATATATATATATATAGACTAATTTCCCCCCAACTAGAAGACGAATAATGACTTTGGTGGAACTGAAGATATACCCTTAACTATTCTGTCTTATGAAGAAAGTTACCAGTTAACAATTGATTTATTTATGATCCATACTTTGTTGTAGTTTAAATTTATGAAAAGTGTATGCTATCCAAGGGCAGCATTGAGAACTATGAAGGCATTCATTTACCACATCCAATTGCGAGAAAATCCATACTGTGAAGTAAAAGATCCTGGATAGCAAAATCAGCAAAATGGAAGTGTGAACAGAAATATGGTATAAGGATATACTCAAGTAAATACCACAGTAAACAGAAAACTCAAGGGCACTGACAGCAATGACCACAACCTCCTAAAAAAATACAGGCTATTCCTTTTGCAATTTGGACATAGATTTCAGCTATCTATGTTTGAGTTGGGGCTTGTGAGGCCATATGGGAACTCAGTGGTTGTAATCTCTATATAAGTTAGAAAAAGGCTACACAAGATAGAAGGAAGAATAAAATAGGGATGGAGCTAAGCATCATTTAAACTCTTGACATAATACTCTGTCTCCCAAACATTTTGGACATTCAATGCCATACAACCAGAATTAAAATATTTTTTTTTTTAAGTGTTAAAAGAATATTTGTTAGCCGAGTTTTTTCTCCTACCTTTTTATTTTCCTGTTTCTCTTTAGTCTATTGTATGCTTTGTTGATAGCTTTCAAGTTTTTTTTTTCTTTGTAATAATAATGATCAGATTAACTTCATTTTACTTAACCAGATACTAATGGAAATATTCCTGCCAATCTGTGAAATAGATTTCATTTAACCCTGATCATTACTGCTTCTTCACTTCATTAGAACTTTGATAACATGTAATAAACAAAAAAAATAACCATAATAAACAATGTATTTTTAATACTTTATCAATAACCCCAATTCAGCAAGGTATTTCAAATATTGTTTTTCTTTCCTGAATTCTATATTCTTTTTTAGCCCACACATTCCTTTATTTGTCCTAAATTAAAGTTCTTTATTCACTTAGTAAACCGTCCCATTCGTTGACATGTTTATAATGTACTATTCTACAGTAAAGACATTATACAAGACGATTTGCTGCATGCAATTTATCTCTCATACTCAATTACTCCTTGTAAAGTTTACTTCCTAAATGAATTGCTTTTATTATCATGGACTTAATGAGCAACAGGCAAAACACCAAGTAATGGATTTAGAGAAAAGTTCACCCTGGCTAAATTTATACGGTACAATACCTATCATACTTTTCCCCCAAAAAATATTTAATACATCAGGAAATATGCTTGCTCTCATTTATGTGTGCATTTGAGTCATCTCACAGTCCTCTCCTTAATACAGTACTGGATAACTCCTACCACAATCAAGCAGATATTCAATTCTCTCACTTTCAATCATACTCGCAGGTAAAACATGCATAATCTTTCATACATTCTGAATTTCCCATATAGTATATGCACTACCTGTCCACTATATCTACTTTTACAACTATCACAGGCACAATCTGTCAATATATAATAATAATAATAATAATAATAATAATAATAATAATAATAATAATAATAATAATAATAATAATAATGTTTATTGGACAAAAAAATATTTACATTCAAAGATTTACAAAAAGAAAAAAAAGACTCAGTCCAAGCCCATGTGGAGCAGAGCTCTTCGGGCAATAATACTACGGGCCAACCAAGGGAAAGGCCCGTGCCAACAACAAGTGTTGGCTTTAATACCCCAACAACAACAAAGGGCAATAATACAGCAAAATAATATCATCAATTAAGTAAAAATAAAAAATAAAGTAAATATGGATATCGATATACAAAATGTACACATACATATACATAATCATATGTATAAAAATAGATACATATAAATGAGAATCTTAGCCTAAAAACAAATGGAAATGCATATTTATATGATAAAGAAAGATGGTATATGAAAGCTAATGGTATATACATTGAAAAATTGTAGATATTAAGCAAAAAACTCAGTAAAAGAACTAGTTTAACAAATAAAAAATATTCTAAACAATGAAACATACTTGCGTTGTGGTTAGGTAGGCAAGTATAAATATTTATTAATAAAGCTTAATACCCAGATAACAGGAGATTTGTATATGATTTCTTAAAAGACCAAAAGCTAAGCAGTGCCTTTAGATAAGCGGGCAGAGTATTCCAAAGTTTAATACCTTGGTATAGATACGATTGCTCGCATCTATTAATACGTATGAAAGGAAGAGTTAAGTTTGAATTTCTTGTTCCATATGGATGAACTGATTGTTCCTGAATTATTTTTTGTCTTAAATCTGGAAATTTGTTCAAAATAAGTGTTTTTAAACATCATATTCATTAAGGAGAGCTTATAAGCGTCTTCTAGCTTCAATATCGAGAGAGACCGGAAGAGTGGCGATGTATGAGCTAAGTAATCACTGGAGCTTATGATTCTTACCAGTCTTTTTTGAATTACAATTAATGGTTGCAAGACATTTCTACTACTACTCCCCCACGCCGTATTGCAGTAATTTAGGTGAGGAGATACTAACGAGTGATACAATTGTTTTATAATATATAAGGGGAAATACTCTTTTAATCTATGTATGATACCCATTACTTTGGCAATTTTATTTAACTGTCATATTTACATGCTCACAGAAAGTTAGTTCATTATCAAGAATTATCCCTAAAAATTTACCACTGGACTTCTGATCCAGAGTGTGATTTCCTATAGCAACCCTTATGTTATACGGAACTCTACGTAGAGAAAAGATTATGAAGTATGTCTTTCTTTCATTTAAGGTTAACTAATTTGCTAGTAGCCAGTTTTTTACACGAGTTAAATCATTGGTTAGTGTATCACAGAGGGAGTAGATATTTTTATGTCTAAAATGAAGGGTAGTGTCATCGGCAAAGAGTATGGAGCTTAACCTGCCTACTGATCGAGGTAGATCATTGATATAGGCGAGGAAAAAAAAACGGTCCTAAGACTGATCCCTGGGGAACACCTATTTTGACATCCATAACCTCTGAGAGATGGCCATCGAGGGTCACAAATTGTTTTCGACTCGTTAAGTAGGATTTTAGTAAGAGTAACGCATTTCCACATATTCCATAATGTTCGAGCTTTTTAAGCAGCACATACATACAAACATACTAATCATCACTTCTGTACCACACCCATAACTTTGAAAGCCCATGTCCATTTTCTCCCTTTGCAATATCAATATCACAAATTCTGTAAGTAATTTGTAATTTCCTTGATCATACAAACCGGAGTTCTTTAATTGGAGTAAAATTTCAGCAAAGTAGGAACTCTGCAGTTAGGATTTTTAATGTGTTGGTAGGTACTGGAGGGTGGCAAGGTAGCCCCAGATCAGGCGCCCACATTGAGGACAGTAGCCTTTTGACCTTAAACTAATTATTTCAGGGTGGATGATGCGGGAAGTGTAACATAAAAGACTCCGGTTTATATAGTTAAGAAAAATATAAATACAATTAAACTTCACAAATTGCTCCTATTCAAGTACAAACCCTTAGGCGGGGGGAAATTTCCTATAACCAAACTGGCTTGCTTAAAATCCTGCAATAATAAGAAACCTAGACCTGACAAGGTACGAGTGCAAGTGTTGACCCTAAATCCACCATCTACCAACCTGAGAAAAGTTTCTCTGGTGATAGGCTACGTTTCTGTCATGAGACAGATGGTCATGGAGGAATGAGACAGAGAGTCATGGAGAAACCTATACAGCAGAGGTGTGAAACCTTTTAAAAAAAAAACGGGCCACTAGACAAGACTCTCATGTTATGGAGGGCCACACATAAAGGCCTTAATAAAAAAATTATAGTACAAAATTAGTTTTGTTTTTAACTAATAAAAACATTCTGTAGTAATATGTTATTTTCATTAGTAAAATAAATTTTTGAATATACTTACCCGATAATCATGTAGCTGTCAACTCCGTTGCCCGACAGAATTCTACGGAAGGGATACGCCAGCGATCACTATACTAGAAGGGGGTGTACTCACCAGCGCCACCTGTGGCCAGGTACTGCAGTACTTCTTGTTGACACCACCTCAATTTTTCCTCGGTCCACTGGTTCTCTATGGGGAGGAAGGGTGGGTCAATTAAATCATGATTATCGGGTAAGTATATTCAAAAATTTATTTTACTAATGAAAATAACATTTTTCAATATTAATCTTACCCGATAATCATGTAGCTGATTCACACCCAGGGAGGTGGGTGAAAACCAGTGTACATGTATATCAGTAAGCTAAGTATCCCGTATTTCATATTATCAGTTATTCAAAATAACAATGAAATTATAAGTACCTGGTAAGGAAGTCGACTTGAACCATTACTCTGCCTTTAATAAGTTCGTCTTCCTTACTGAGCGCAGCGTTCCTCTTAGGAGGCTGAACAACCCTAAGGTGCTGAAGTATAAAGGGCTGCAACCCATACTAAAGGACCTCTACACAACCTCTAACCTAGGCGCTTCTCAAGAACGAATTGACCACCCGCCAAATCAAACAGGATGCGGAAGGCTTCTTAGCCTACCGTAACAACCCAAAAAACAACAATAAAAGCATTCAAGAGAAAGGTTAAAAAGGTTATGGGATTAAGGGAATGTAGTGGCTGAGCCCTCACCTACTACTGCACTCGCTGCTACGAATGGTCCCAGGGTGTTGCAGTTCTCGTAAAGAGACTGGACATCTTTGAGATAAAATGATGCAAACACTGACTTGCTCCTCCAATAAGTTGCATCCATAATACTCTGCAGAGAACGGTTCTGTTTAAAGGCCATCGAAGTGGCTACAGCTCTCACTTCGTGGGTCCTTACCTTCAGCAAAGCAAGGTCTTCATCCTTCATGTGAGAATGAGCTTCTCTAATCAGAAGCCTTATATAATACGAAACTGCGTTTTTGGACATAGGCATCGAAGGTTTCTTGATGGCACACCATAAGGCCTCTGACTGTCCTCGTATAGGTTTTGACCTTTTAAGATAGTATTTCAGAGCTCTGACAGGGCAAAGAACTCTCTCTAGCTCGTTACCCACCATGTTGGAAAGGCTAGGAATTTCGAACGATCTAGGCCAAGGACGTGAAGGAAGTTCATTCTTAGCTAAAAATCCGAGCTGTAAAGAACATGTTGCTGATTCGGATGTGAATCCTATGTTCTTGCTGAAGGCGTGAACCTCACTAACTCTTTTGGCTGTCGCAAGGCAGACGAGGAAAAGAGTTTTGAGAGTAAGGTCTTTGAAGGAAGCTGATTGGAGAGGTTCGAACCTAGGAGACATAAGGAACCTTAAGACTACGTCTAGATTCCAGCCTGGAGTGGACAAACGACGTTCTTTAGAAGTCTCGAAAGATTTAAGGATGTCTTGTAGGTCCTTGTTGGAGGAAAGATCCAAACCTCTGTGGCGGAGAACTGAAGCCAACATACTTCTGTACCCTTTAATCGTAGGAGCCGAAAGAGATCTAACATTCCTAAGATGTAACAGGAAGTCAGCAACTTGGGTTACAGAGGTACTGGTAGAGGAAACTGCATTGGCTCTGCACCAGCTTCGGAAGACTTCCCACTTGGATTGATAGACTCTACGAGTGGATAGCCTCCTTGCTCTGGCAATCGCTCTGGCTGCCTCCTTCGAAAAGCCTCTAGCTCTAGCGAGTCTTTCAACAGTCTGAAGGCAGTCAGACGAAGAGCGTGGAGGTTTGGGTGTACCTTCTTTACGTGAGGTTGACGTAGAAGGTCCACTCTTAGAGGGAGAGTCCTGGGAACGTCGACCAGCCATTGTAGTACCTCTGTGAACCATTCTCTTGCAGGCCAAAGGGGAGCAACCAGCGTCAGCCGTGTCCCTTCGTGAGAGACGAACTTCTGAATGACTCTGTTGATGATCTTGAACGGCGGGAATGCATATAGGTCGAGATGGGACCAATCCAGCAGAAAAGCATCCACGTGAACTGCTGCTGGATCTGGAACTGGGGAACAGTACAAAGGGAGCCTCTTGGTCATGGAGGTGGCGAACAGATCTATCGTTGGCTGACCCCACAAGGTCCAAAGTCTGTTGCACACGCTTTGTGAAGGGTCCATTCCGTGGGGATGACTTGATCTTTCCTGCTGAGGCGATCTGCTGAGACGTTCATATTGCCCTGAATGAACCTCGTAACCAGTGTGAGGTTTAGACTTCTTGACCAAATGAGGAGGTCCCTTGCTATCTCGTACAGCTTCCTCGAATGGGTCCCTCCCTGCTTGGAGATGTATGCCAAGGCTGTGGTGTTGTCGGAGTTCACCTCCACCACCTTGTTTAGCAGGAGGGACTTGAAGTTCATTAAGGCCAGATGAACTGCCAGCAGCTCCTTGCAGTTGATGTGAAGCGTTTCCTGTTCCTTGTTCCATGTTCCCGAGCATTCCCTGTCCGTCCAAGGTCGCGCCCCAGCCCGAGTCTGATGCGTCTGAAAAGAGATGAAGATTGGGGATCTGAATCGCTAACGATAGACCCTCCTTGAGAAGGATGTTGGTCTTCCACCACATGAGAGTAGTCTTCATCTCTTTGGTGACAGGAATAGAGACCGCTTCGAGCGTCAAATCCTTGTCCCAGTGAGCTGCTAGATGGAATTGGAGAGGGCGGAGGTGGAGTCTCCCTAACTTGATGAACAGGGCTAACGATGACAGGGTCCCTGTTAGACTCATCCACTGTCTCACCGAGCATCTGTTCCTCTTCAGCATGCTCAGAATGCACTCTAGGGCTTGGCTGATTCTTGGGGCCGACGGAAAAGCCCGAAAAGCTTGACTCCGAATCTCCATTCCCAGGTAAACGATGGATTGGGAGGGAATAAGCTGGGACTTTTCTAAGTTGACCAAAAGACCCAGTTCTTTGATCAAGTCCAAAGTCCAGTTGAGACTCTCCAGACAGCGACGACTTGTGGGGGCTCTTAACAGCCAGTCGTCTAAATAAAGGGAGGCTCTGATGTCCGCTAAGTGGAGGAATTTTGCAATATTCCTCATCAGACGTGTAAACACCATAGGCGCTGTGCTTAGGCCAAAACACAGGGCTTGGAATTGGTACACAACCTTTCCAAAAACGAATCTCAGGAAAGGTTGGGAGTCTGGATGAATAGGAACGTGAAAGTAAGCGTCTTTCAGATCCAACGAGACCATCCAGTCCTCCTGCCTGACCGCTGCTAGGACCGACTTCGTCGTCTCCATAGTGAACGTCTGCTTGGTGACATAAGCATTGAGCGCACTGACGTCCAGCACCGGTCTCCAACCTCCTGTCTTCTTGGCCACCAGAAAGAGACGGTTGTAGAAGCCCGGGGATTGATGGTCCCGGACTATCACCACTGCCTTCTTCTGTAACAGGAGCGACACCTCCTGGTGTAACGCTAGCCTCTTGTCCTTTTCCTTGTAGTTGGGAGAGAGGTTGATGGGAGAAGTGGTCAGAGGGGGATTGCGGCAGAATGGTATCCTGTAACCCTCCCTTAGCCACTTGACAGACTGGGCGTCTGCACCTCTTCTTTCCCAAGCTTGCCAGAAGATCTTGAGTCTGGCTCCTACTGCTGTCTGGAGAGGAGGAGAGTCAGTGTTTGCCTTTCGAAGGCTTGGGACCTTTCTTAGACCTGCCCCTGAAAGCGTCTGGACGGGTACTCCCTCGGCTGGGGGCTCTGCCACGAAAGGGCGGAATAAATCTTGTAGCAGGAGTATCGGCCACTGGGGTGCGGTAAGTTCTAGGAACCGAAGGAGCAACCTTAGCCTTACGAGCTGAAGAGGCCACAAGGTCATGAGTGTCCTTCTGAATAAGGGCCGCAGACAATTCCTTGATAAGCTCCTCAGGAAACAGGAACTTAGAAAGCGGAGCAAAAAGTAACTGAGACCTTTGACAAGAGGTGATACCAGTGGAAAGGAAAGTGCAAAGTTGTTCCCTTTTCTTGAGTACTCCCGAAACAAACATGGAGGCAAGTTCGCCGGACCCATCGCGAATTGCTTTATCCATACAGGACATTATAAGCATGGCCGAGTCCTTGTCAGAAGGGGCAGTCTTCTTGCTCAAGGCCCCCAGGCACCAGTCGAGAAAATTGAAAATCTCAAAGGCACGAAAGACACCCTTTAAGAAGTGGTCTAAGTCGGAAAAGGTCCAGCAGACCTTAGAGCGCCTCATAGCCGATCTACGTGGAGAGTCAACCAAACTTGAGAAGTCAGCCTGGGCAGAGGCAGGGATTCCCAAGCCTGGTTCCTCTCCTGTGGCATACCATACGCCCGCCTTAGAAGTCAGCTTAGTAGGAGGAAACATAAATGAAGTCTTCCCTAGTTGCTGTTTGGACTGCAACCAATCCCCTAACATTCTTAAAGCTCTCTTAGAGGATCTAGCAAAGACGAGCTTAGTGTAGGCCGACTTAACAGGTTGCATGCCTAGAGAAAACTCTGATGGAGGAGAGCGAGGGGTAGCAGAAACAAAAGGATCCGGGTAAACCTCTCTGAAAAGAGCCAGGACCTTGCGAAAGTCAATGGAGGGTGGTAACGACTTGGGTTCCTCCACGTCCGAAGAGGGATCATCTAGGTGCGCAGCTTCCTCCTCAGAAACCTCATCACCTGAGTGTTGAGAAGCGAGAGGTAAAGTTACAGCGGTATGCTGAACAGCAGAATCCTGACAAGCGGGTGCATAAACACTTGCGGTCTCATCCTCAAGTCTCTGTTGAAGAGGATGAGGGCTGGTAATGACAAAGTCATGAGGCTGGGATGAAGGAGGTTGCAGCTGCGAGAGCTGAGGTGGCTGCCTCAAGGATGGTAGAGGTTGTCGTACCTCAAGAGGTTGCTGCCTCGAGGATGGTCTTACTGCAAGAAACTCTTGCCTCAAAGGAAGAGGAGGTTGTAAGGCATAAGACTCCTGTCCCCATTGTTGAGGAGGTTGTCGCGTGGTAAGAGATTCCTGCCTCAAGGAAGGTGGAGGTTGCTGCACAACGCTGGTAACTGGCAACTCCCAACGCGGTAGCTCACGCATGGAGGTAGCTTGAGGAACCTCAACTTCGTACGTCTGGCAGACTGGACTGCGGAGAGGAGGAGGAGCGCTTGCAGGAGGAGGTGTAACCTTCTCTGCCTGAAACTCACGCATTAAGACCGCAAGCTGCGACTGCATGGACTGCAGCAAAGCCATCTTGGGATCAACAGACGATGAGGTCTGTTGAGGCAAAACCTTAACAGAAGTTGAGGTCTGTTGAGGCATCGCCTTACCTCTCTTAGGAGGTGTGCAGTCACCTGATGACTGCGGCGAGTCAGAGCTAGCCCAATGACTACATCCGGGCTGTTGAACTCGTGAGGTCTGGACTTTACGCTTAAGAGGTCTTGAGACCTGAGTCCAGCGTTTTCTCCCCGAAAATTCTTCTGCAGACGAGGAAAATAAAGGCTCAATCGTCTGAGAGTGGAAGTGACGATCTCTGTAAGATACGCCCGCAACCACCGAGGATACTTCTGTGCGCCGATCAAGGCCTGCCGAACCCTTTTGCCCTTCGACATTGCTTCTCCCCTGAGCTTGGGAGCTTGCAAGAGGTCCCGGACTGGGAGGACGACTGGCACGCACAGAAGTACCCTCACGCACAACACTGACACTGACACTAGCACTCGGCACAGCACTGGCACTACCACTTCCCACTGCACTTTTCACTTTAAGTTCCTTGACGTCCGCCAAGAGGAACTTGTGGTCACTCACTACCGACTCCACTTTATCACCTAAAGCCTGAATGGCACGTAAAACATCAGACATATCAGGCTGAGCACAAATAGTAGGTTCGGGGGTAGCCACTACAGGGGGAGGAAAAGGTTGAGGATCATGGGGTGAGGAATAAAGCGAAGAGCGAGCCGAACTCCTCCTAACTCTCTCTCTCTCTAACTTAGTGGTATACTTGAGGAATCGAACAAAATCAAGTTCCGAAAGTCCGGCGCATTCCTCACATCGATCTTCCAACTGACAGGATTTTCCCCTACAGTCGGAACAAACGGTGTGAGGATCAACCGAGGCCTTCGGAATACGCCTAATACAAGTCCTACATCGTCTTTGGGGAGGAGCTTGAGAAAGGTCGGACATCTTGAATCAAAGAACAGTCAAGGGGGATTCCAATTAAAGCAAAAAGATCGTTAACCATTAATCAAATCAATATAAAAGCTATCTAAGCTAATAGACAAGTTTCCAGTATAGCGAAAGCTGAAATCTTAGAGCAATACTTCACCAAAAACCGTGAACAAGACTCCAAAATTATAAGCGTATCCATGTAGGTCTTGCCGGAAGCACGACAGAGGAAAAATTGAGGTGGTGTCAACAAGAAGTACTGCAGTACCTGGCCACACGTGGCGCTGGTGAGTACACCCCCTTCTAGTATAGTGATCGCTGGCGTATCCCTTCCGTAGAATTCTGTCGGGCAACGGAGTTGACAGCTACATGATTATCGGGTAAGATTAATATTGAAAAAAAAGGCTTCACACATGTGAATGTAACATATATAAAATATTAATCCTTTGACCTATATCAAGCAATTTATCTGTTGAACAAAGATTCTTACCATTCCCATCCTAAACAAAATGCTCTCGTTTTACCAGCTACCCATCTGAATTATATCTAGATATTTCTCTGTGTAATTATAATTAGATATGGCTGTAACATGCATGAAAAGATAACTGTGTACTTGAATAGATGAGTATATCCTAACCTTTATGCAACCAAATTTAAAATTATCTAGTGGGATGGCCGACTTTATGTTTGTTGTGCCAACTGGCCAATATCAGTTTGAATAGCTGATGTTGCAACATCTAAGGTGCTTTTACTAGAGTCAATCAGTTAGTGAGGACTGAAAATTATTCTTGACCATGTTCATTTTTTAAAAGAGCTGTTCAGATACATGCTACCGAGCATTGCCATCATTTTCCTTGCATGACCAGATATTTTGTATTTGATAAACACTGCTTATATAGCTAATAAGTGGAGCTAACACCATACTTATTTCTAGTTTATTAAATTGCAATTCATATATATCCATTTATATATCTCTGGAAGTTTCCACATTCACATGAAATTGGAAAGAAAATAGTTCAATAGATAACATGTGTTTTCTAAGGTCATAGAATCTTTGAAAATTAGGCTATTCATGTAGAGCAGACAACCTTCCATCATATTTGGGACACTGCTCATCACTTGTTACATGGTTGTTTAATGTTTGGAAGTGGGCTGTGTTTTGATTTCTGATTACCCCATCCATAATTTGAAACCTTTTTGATCAGGGAGATTGAGTCATTAATGAGTTGGTTTCCCTTGAAGCATAACATTCCGGGTACTGAGATGGTCTGTTATATCTAGAATAATGCCAAGTCAATCTTCTATTCACAACCATTCATTTCAGTGTTAGTGTTACTTTTCATGTTTATGAAGAGTAAAATTTCATTCAAAACTCCATATGGTCTTTTCAGCCTAACTTAGCCACCTGACTTCACAAAACAGTATTCTGCTTCAGATCTGCCAGTAACTTTAAACTGGAGATGATTCAGACCTTTTGACCTAATAAAGGGAGACTGCTTTACAAGAACATTGGTTACATATAGAAAGTTTATTGTCTGCACACAAAGCTTCCTGGTGTATAATACAACGCAGGACAATAAAGTGAAGACGTACTAACCCTTTTACCCCCAGGCTATTTAGAAATTTCCAACCCTTAACCCCAAGGGGGTTATTTTTTTCCCAGCACATTTTGCAGTATATTTTTTTTTAAATTGGTCTACCAGCCTTAATTTTTGTCATAGAGAGGTCAGGTTGGTCTCATTTTCTTGGAAAATGCCTGAATTTTCTAAAAAAAAAAAAATATCATAAATATGAAAAAAAAATAATTTTTACAGCATTTTTTTGCAAGGACGTACCAGTACGTCCATGGGGGTAAAGGGATGGCTTTTGTGAAACATACCAGTACGTCCTTTGGGGGTAAAAGGGTTAATATTTTGAGACTCCATTCTACCCTTTAACAATCCTACCAGACCATTCTTTTAACCTGCCATGGCAGGAGGCCCATCTGCTGCAATGCAAACTAAATCCTTGTAATCCAACCCAAACCGAGCTAACACAAGTACAGTATTACTTTTGACTGGTGAATGCTAGAGCACCCATGTATGTGGACAAAATGACACTTTAGGAATTTAAGTACATACATATACCAAGGCACTTCCCCCAATTTTAGGGGGTAGCCAACATCAACAAATGAAACAAAACAAAAAGGGGACCTCTACTCTCTACGTTCCTCCCAGCCTGACAAGGGACTCAACCGCATTCAGCTGGTACTGCTAGGGTGCCACAGCCCACCCTCCCACATTATCCACCACAGATGAAGCTTCATAATGCTGAATCCCCTACTACTGCAACCTCCACGGTCATCTAAGGCACCGGAGGAAGCAGCAGGGCCTACCGGAACTGCGTCACAATCGCTCGCCATTCATTCCTATTTCTAGCACGCTCTCTTGCCTCTCTCACATCTATCCTCCTATCACCCAGAACTTGCTTCACTCCAACCATCCACCCAAAACCTTGGCCTTCCTCTTGTACTTCTCCCATTCATCACCTTCTTTAGCAGACAGCCATTTTCCATTCTCTCAACATGGCCAAACCACCTCAACACATTCATATATTCATATCCACTCTAGCTGCTAACTCATTTCTTACACCCATTCTCACTCTCACCATTTCATTCCCAACCCCATCTACTTGAGATACACCAGCCATACTCCTTAGACACTTCATCTCAAACACGTTCAATTTCTGTCTCTCCATAACTTTCATTCCCCACAACTCCGATCCATATATCACAGTTGGTACACTCACTCTCTCATATAGAACTCTCTTTACATTCATGCCCAACCCTCTATTTTTTACTACTCCCTTAACTGCCCCCAACACTTAGCAACCTTCATTGACTCTCTGACGTACATCTGCTTCCACTCCACCATTTGCTGCAACAACAGACCCGCAGTACTTAAACTGATCCACCTCCTCAAGTAACTCTCCATTCAACATGACATTCAACCTTGTACCACCTTCCCTTCTCATACATCTCATAACCTTACTCTTACCCACATTAACTCTCAACTTCCTTCTCTCACACACCCTTCCAAATTCTGTCACTATAGTCAATTTCTTTTAGCGATGCAGATTTGCACCGACTCGCAGCGGTGCCCGTTTAGCTCGGAAAAGTTTCCTGATCGCTGATTGGTTGGACAAGATAATTCTAACCAATCAGCGATCAGGAAACTTTTCCAAGCTAAAAGGGCACTGCTGCGAGTCGGTGCAAATCTGCCTCGATAAAAGAAATGGACTATAGTCGGTCAAGCTTCTCTTCTGTGTCTGCAACCAGTACAGTAACATCCGCAAACAACAACTGATTTACCTCCCTAGTTAGAGCCCTTGAGCTCATAGCATCCTGCTTTTCCAACTAGCATTGTAGCTTAGCTAGTAGTAATAATAATTTGTTCCTCCTGATGCAGGACCCACAGTGATCGCCATCTCAGGGTCTACAACATGTACTCAATCAAGGGGAGAGGTTGAAGACAGGTATTTAGCCCTCAGCTAACTTTTCCGGGAGGAATAGAAGACTAAAAGCCAGGAGAAACATACCATACCTTCTGAAGTGCACTCTTGTTCAGCATTTTCCTCACTTCCCTTGAAGGATGAGGTCAAGTCAGGAGGTATGGTGTAAATACCGTTGGAATCAGAGTGAGAGGAAGACGAGATCCAATAAATGGGAGGCAGTATCTGTCCCAAAGGACTTTTACTGTCCAGTTCTGGGGCTCCAAGATACTTTCACCTTGCCCCTGATTCAACAGGCATCCTTCTACTTGTAGTAGTTGCATGAGGGGCCTCACAGATCTAGCATACTGTGGTTCCTTTTCTGACCTGTGTGGGAATGAAAACACTGAACATCGGAGGCTCTTCGAGAGGAAGAGGAACGATTTCTCAAAGACTGACTTCATAAATGTTGAGATTATTGCTTTTGAGGTAAATTCAGATGTCCCTATGTCCTTGCAAGTAAATTTCTCAGTGAAAAACAGGGTCCTTGAGTAGCCTTCCTAAATGGTAAGAGGGTTGGGTTGTGTCAAATCAATAAATTTTGTAGCGCCATCTCCCATTGCCGACTTGTCTTGTAAACTTAGCCACTACCGATTCTCCCCATTTCAGAACCCAATTGGTCCACTGGTTGGCTGACGGATGGGCTAATAAAGCAACCACCTTCACACATGACAGAACTAGGTCTATGACCTTTTGTTGTTCTCAGGACTTACCAGATCCACTGTCCCTGATCAGGTTTGAAATGGCAGATTATTTCCTGGTTGGCAGACTCGGACACTGAAAATTGTATTCTTTCAAATAATTTTTCCACGGTCCCCAGGGTTGGCATTGTTAATGCTGCATCAACAGGTAGAGAAAGGATGGCTTCCCCTGGGTATAAAATCTCTTTAAACGGGAAAGTATAAAGGATACGATCGTATACAAGGGACTTGAATATTAAGTTGCTTGACCCGCAGATCTACATATCAATGCCCTAAAATTTCCAATGCCAGTTCAGATCAGAGTAGCTCAATGGAGAGCCTCAAACTTTGAGGGGCACCAAAGAGCCAATCAATGCATCTTTCCCCCCATGACTGGAGTTCCGGTTGCCTACACTAGGTTGTTAATTTCTGCGACAGCACGTATCACCGTGAAAGGTCGATTTAGTTTCTAGGTTTTTCTGCATTCATCATAACAGGCCTTGAATCAGTAACTGAAGGGTATATGGTTCCCTATAGCTCCTCTTTTGGGAGGGGGAGAGGAATTGAATTTTAAAGGGTGGTTTAAAGGCTACTCATGAATGCCAGAGGCAAGGGACATTGACATTGCCCTAGAAACTGACCATATATACAATCAGTGACAAAGGCTCCTCTCCACCCAAGCTAGGACCAGGCAATGGCTGCTGATGACTCACCAGGTAGACCTGTAGGCTCTGCAAACCATACAGCCTTAGCTTGCAAGGATGATGAGGTTGCAGATACTAAAGAAACTTACATGTTTGAGTGGGACTCAAAACCCCATCCAGTGATCACTAGGCAGGGACATTTCCAATAGGTTTCCCCTTCCTCTCAGGTCCAAAGAGCGGACCCGGACGATTACCTACAGAAATCCAATGGCTTGCTTCCTCCTTTACCCTAGAGGTGACCTTTATCATCCCGAGACCTGAGTACTAGGGAAAGCTCAGTGCCATTGAAGGGGTCCCGGGATAACTCTTAGAAGGCCCAAGAGCCTACATGTCCTCTGCTATCTGTCTTCAGAAGTAGAGGCCCTATTTTGGGCTCAAGACGATGATGATGTTAGCTTTGTTAGCACAGAAATGTCTGTACTACTAAAGGGCCCGGGTGAAAGTAGCTATTCATAATACGGGCGGGGAGTTGGCTTTCACTACTAACTTTATTAAAAAGTCTAAGCCCAGTTCCAGCTTTGCTGATGCCATACGCCTGTTGAAGGACGAGGTTTGTATACGTGTAGGAACAAAAAGGAATCTGGTCTGCAACACTCATGCAACACACTGGACCCATTAGGCAATTATACACCTTACAGAGCAACTAAAATCACAAATTTTTAAGTAATTTGTATTTTTCCTAACATACTTACCTAGAACTACCTTCTTAGGAGTTACTGGTAACTCTACCCTAACCAACCAGCTTTTTGTGTAGTTTACCCTATTCCCGTTTTCTAAGGGGCTAACCTCAGGCGGAGTGAAACGCGCCCTGAGGCGACCCGGGGTCGGAGAGCGTGCAAGCTCAGGTCGTCTCCTCAGTAAGTTTCGTCGGCAAAGGTACTCCTCGGCCCTGCAGGTCCCTCGGGGAAGGTTGGGTGGGCCATAACCCGAAGGTAGTTCTAGGTAAGTATGTTAGGAAAAATACAAATTACTTAAAAATTTGTGATTTCTTCCAACACAGGGTACTTACCTAGAACTACCTTCTTAGGAGACTTAAAACTTTAGGAGGAGGGAGAGTCCTGCAGGGACAAGAGGCCGAAGGCTGGAGGCACGCGAGGGAGGCACCTAGATAGGAGGCTAGGTTCTTCCGACCCCACGAAAAACTGAACGAGAAATAGGGGAAACTATCCAAAAAACTAAGCGTCTAAAATGGCTTACCTTCGTCCAAACCAGTTCCAAGACGCATTACTGTAGAGGACGTTTCTTCTAGTGGCTATAGTCTTCTGAGTACTTCCACGCAGGGAATACCGGCCAGGGGAAGGATGAATAGGTGGGGGTAAAGATAAGGAAGGAACAAGTGTCTCTTGGCTTTAACACCCCCGATTATCCTGGGGCCATGACCTTAGATCTCTTGAAGGGCCGAAATGACTGGACCAATGGAGAAACCGTCCAAGGATTTCCTTGAGCAATCCTTGAGGTAGTGTTCCGTAAGGTGGATTGTCTGGACCAAGTACCCGCCTTCAGGATTTTGCCCACAGCCATGTTCTTTTCAAAGGCTAGAGAGGTACTAAGACCCCTAATATCATGAGGTCTTGGTTTACCTGAGAGCGGGGTTCCGGAGGCCTCGTAGGCTCTCTTTATCACTTGGCGAAGCCAGGAGGAGATTGAATTCTTAGAAACTAGTTTCTTTATCCGGCCAGCCGAGACGAATAAATTCTTGATCTCTGGGCGGAATTTTGCTGTCCTCTCCAGGTACTTCCTTACTGCTCTCACGGGACATAAGAGTAAGTCCTTTGGGTTGTCTGACTGAGGGATGGCTGGTACTAAAAAGCCCTCGAACCGAGGATCCCAACAAGCTGGGTTCTGTGTTTTGGCCACAACACTAGGGACGAATTCAAAGGAAGCCTCTCGCCATCCTTTCGAGTGTGAGACCTCGTAAGAAAGCCCGTGCAACTCACTAACTCTCTTCGCTGAGGCCAGGGCTAAGAGGAAGACTGTTTTGAGGGCGAGTTCCCTGTCTAAGGAGTCCTTGACCAGTTCGAAGGGCGGCTCAGACAGGGCTTTGAGGACTCTAGCAAGGTCCCACTGCGGTACCCTCACTTCCTGGGGGGGACATGACTGCTCAAAACTTCGGATGAGCATCGAGATATGTCGGGAGGCTCCCAAGTCAATACCCTTAAGGAGGAAGACCTGTCCCAATGCTGCACGCACTCCTTTAACGGCTGGAACAGACGAGCCCACATCGTCCCTAAGGTATACCAAAAAGTCTGCTATGTCATGAATGGATGCCCTTAAAGGTCTGATATCTCTGGAAGCACACCATTTCGCGAAGACCGCCCATTTCGCTTGGTAGACTGCCGTCGAGGAACGCCTTAGGTAGCCTGACATCCTTGTCGCGGTCCTTGATGAGTAACCATCCTTCTTCAGGAACTTCTCGATAACCTCCACGCGTGAAGGCGGAGGGATCGAGGGTTTTCGTGCCACCTGTCAAAGTGAGGTTGACGGAGCAGATCTGGCCTGTCTGGAAGCGGCCAAGGAGGAAGGAGAGCTAATTCTTTTAGGTCTGCGAACCACTCTCTCTCCGGCCACCAAGGCGCTACCAAAGTCATTGTCATGTTGGTCGCCGACCTCACTCTGTTTAGCACCTCGAACGCTGCTGACGGCTCTGGGACTGGAGAACAGAACACGGGAAGCTGGGCGTTCAGACGTGTGGCGAACATGTCTATCACTGGGGAGCCCCACTTCAGGATGACTGTCCGAGCTACCTCCGGGTGTAGGGTCCATTCTGAGCCTATCACTTGACCCACCCTGCTGAGGCCGTCTGCCAGCTTGTTTCTCTTTCCTGGGATGAATCTTGCTGTCATTTCGATCCCTTCCTTTGCCGCCCATTCCAACAGTTTCGTCGCTAGGCACATAGCTCTTTTGATTTCAGACCCCCTTGCTTCTTTACATGGGCCACTGCTGTGGCGTTGTCGTACATCAATGCCACGGTGTTTCCTCGGAGGAGATAAACGAGTTCCCGACACGCTCTCAACACGGCCACCATCTCCAGAATGGTGGCCGTCTCCTCGCTGGACCATTTGCCCTTTGTCGATTTTCCCAGCAGGTGCGCTCCCCACCCTTCCTTCGATGCGTCCGTGAACAACAGCATCTCCGGAGGGTCAGGTGCGAAAGGCATTCTTTTCCCTGTATTCGACCTGTCGTTCCACCATTGCAGGACGTCCTTTGTTTCTGGGAAGACTGGCACTACTGTGTGGGGTTCCCTTCCCTGTGTCCACACCTCCTTCAGGTTCCATTGAACCGCCCGGAGTTTGAGCCTCCCCTGCAGTACTAACTTCTCCAACGATACCAGGTGCCCTATCAGTTTCAGCCAATCCTTGGCCCTCCTGGGCTGGTCCGTCAGGAAGGGTTGCAGAATTCGTTCCAGATTCTCTAACCTCTCCACTGAGGGGAAGGTTCTCACTAACCGGGTGTCCAGGACCATCCCCAAGTAGGTCATCCTGGTGTTGCGATTCAACTGGGATTTCTCCCAATTGATCGTGATCCCCAATTCCTTGCAGAGCCCGAGCAACTTTACGCCTTTCTCCCTCAGTTCTTCCTTTGAGGCTGAAAGAAGCAACCAATCGTCCAGGTATCTGATCAGTTGGATGCCCTGCTCGTGCGCCCGTACCGAGACCGTCGTGAATACCCTCGTGAATACCTGAGGAGCCGTCGATAGACTGAAGCAAAGGGTTTTGAACTGAAGGACTTGGGACTCCCACTTTATCCTGAGGAACTTCCTGCTGGAGGGGTGCACGGGGATTTGAAAGTAAGCGTCCTTGAGGTCGAGGGACATTAATAAATCTCCCTCCCTCAAGGACGCCAGCACTGTCTTCGGCGTGTCCATCTTGAAGTCCGTCTTTGATTGATTGATTGATTTAAAGTTTTCAGGCATCCTGACATCAAAGGTCATTGACGTCGGTAACATTTAATTTATGTATACAAAAATAAAAAATAAAATAAAAAATAAAAAATAATAGAGTATTCAATTAAAATCATAAAAGTTGAATGTCATAAAATTGAATATTTTTCAGAAGACCTGCTTCTGAAATAAATCTAAAAATGCCACTTGCATGGTAGGACACATCATTTCCAAGAATCTTGGCAAGGATGAACCTACCACCCTCACCTCGAGCCTCAAACAGACATCTATTCCTTAAGTTGTTATAATTAGGGCATTCGGTCAACAAATGCCTAACTGTTAGAGGTACTAAACAGTCGTCACAATACGGTTGGTGTTGGCCCTTCAGCAGAAACTTGTGTGACCAATACGGAGACGACAAAGAGACGTCTCCCATTTTCGGGGCATCATATTATACCTCCAAGGAGATATGTCATTTGTTACCTCTCGCATTTTATTCCCATCTAGGCTATCCCATTGCTGTTGCCATTTATTGCAAACCAATTTCTTGATGTCTGGTAAATCTTTACAGGGAATGGGATACCTTCTTGGCAGCAACTCGGATGCAGCCTTCTTAGCCAGTGAATCTGCCTTCTCATTCCCAGACACACCTACATGTGCTGGAACCCAACAAAATTGAACTGTTATACCTCTCTGTCCAATAATAAAAAGCCATTCTAAAATCTTTAAAACTAGAGGGTTATTAGAATTAAAAACTTCTATAGCTTGAAGGACACTCCTTGCATCACTAAAAATTGTAAAATTACGCTCCTTCTCCAACGCTATTTTCTCAATAGCGGTTAATATGCCATACAGTTCGGCAGTAAATATGGAAGCGGTCAGAGGAAGTGCACCTCTACAATTAAAACGATTACTATGTACTCCAAATCCAACGCCAGCATCAGATTTGGAGCCATCAGTATAGATAAAAGTTGATCCTCTATGTTCTTTAACATGTTCATTAAAAAGAGACCTGGCTTCTAGGTCTGACATATTCTTCTCATCTCCAATAAAATATTCACAAAAACATATCTCTGGTAACTTCCATGGAGGCGTTGATAATACCTTGAATGGAAGTACCTTATTTCTAATTATATCCAGACTATTTAATAATGGCTTCACCCGAAAGCCATAAGGTTGAGGAGATTTTGGGTGCAACTCAAAGTATGATGCGTGTCTTACAAGGCTTGCAGTCTGAAAGGCTAGAGAGTTAGGGAGACTTTGCAATCTAAACAAATACCGAATAATAGAAGACATTCGGTAAAGGTCTAGAGATAACTCTCCAGCATCAACAAGGAGACTTGGGATAGGCGAGGTTTTAAAAGCTCCAGTAGACAATCTAATACCTGCATGACGTATCGAGTCTAATATTTTTAACCGGCTTGGGGTGGCTGAAGAATATACTTCACAACCATAACTAATTTTGGATAAAATCAAGGCCTTGTATAATTTTGAAATAGTATTGTGGTCTGGCCCCCACGATGTATGGGACAATACTTTTAAGATATTCAGAGCTTCAACACATTTAGCTTTTAACGCTTTTAAGTGAGAAACCCATGTAAGCCTACAATCAATTTTCAAACCTAAAAATTTAGCTTCTCTTGCACATGGTATCCGTTGACCTTTAATGTATATATCCGGGTCTGGATGTACTCCCCGGATACGATAAAAATGGACAATGGTAGTTTTACTTGTCGAGAACTTAAATCCATTCATGTCAGCCCCCTGGATAATTTTATCAATAGTGTTGGATTTTTCTCTCAACCATTGCCATTCTAGTGCCAGCAAATGATATTGAGAGATCATCCACAAATAATGTTGAGAGAACATCCTGGGTAATGGCTGAGGATATCCCATTAATTGCTAGTGCAAAAAGGGTTACACTCAGCACACTACCCTGAGGAACTCCTTCTTCCTAGCACTTACTCTCTGATGGTGTTTCCCCAACTCTCACTTGAAAAACTCTACGTGAAAGAAATGCCTGAATAAATAGTGGCAGCTCTCCTCTCAATCCCAATTCATGAATGGTTCTAAGTATACCATATCTCCATGTGGTATCATATGCCTTTTCAAGGTCAAAAAATACTGTAACATGGTGCTGTTTGGAAGCAAAGGCTTCACAAATAGAAGACTCAAGTCGTATCAACACATCAGTCGTTGAGTGCATTTTTCGGAATCCACATTGAATCGATGATAAAATACCTTTCTTTTCAAGGTACCACATCAGCCTTGCATTGAGCATCTTCTCCATGATTTTACATAAACAAGATGTCAATGCAATAGGACGATAGTTTGCTGCTAAAAACTTGTCTTTACCGGGTTTTAAAAAGGCTAAAATAATGGCTAGTTCCCAAACACTTGGGTAACTATGATCATGCCATATTCTATTAATAATGCTTAAAATAAATAACTTTGTATTAAAATGTACATGTTTAATCATTGCATATGGAATTCCATCGGGTCCAGGGACTGTATCATTGCAATAAGCAAGTGCGGAATCAAATTCTCTTTCAGTGAAAGGAGAATTATACGACTCTTCCCTTCTCGTTGCAAAATTTAAAATTTTCTTTTCTTCAGTGCTTCTATACTGGTGACCAGGGGCTCCTTCACACTTGCTGGATACATATGAAAAATGATTAGCCAGGGCATTGCTAACATCATTTGCTTCAGTTACATACTGGCCATTCACCTTCAACACTGGTGGTGGGTTGGGGGTGAATTTGCCAGCTATCTTTTTTACTTTCCTCCACACAGAAGATGGTGGTGTTCTACTCTTAATGGAGGAAACAAAAGACATCCATGACTGGCGCCTTGCTTCTTTCATGGCACGATGGAACTGTGCTCTACATTTCTTGCACATAATTAAATTCTCATCAGTTCTGAGTCTAAGCAATCGTGTTAGAGATCTTCTTGTGGCTCTGTGGAGGGCAGTTAGTTCTGAAGACCACCACGGGACTGGTCGTCGTTTGAATAACTGTTGTTTTGGTTATTGAATTGACTCCTGCTGTATGGAGAGTTCCATTCAGTAAGTCTATGGCATCATCGATATTTTCAACCTGTCCTGCATCCCCCTCAATTTTGCTTAGCTCACGAAATTTATCCCAGTCCGCCTTGCCAAGATTCCATTGTGGCGATCCCTGTAAAGGTGGACCATTGTTGGTGTTTATAATGATTGGTGCATGGTCACTAGTATGCCAATCATCTAATGTTCGCCAATCGAAGTCGAGAAGGCAATTAGAGCTTACGATTGATAGGTCAATACATGACAAGGTACCTGTCTGGACATGAAAGTGTGTGGGCTCTCCTGTATCAAGGAGTCCCACATCTTCATTTTCCACAATTGATGATATATTTCCCCTCGTGTTTGCTAAAACATCACCCCACAAAGGATGTCTACCATTCAAATCTCCAAGTAAAAGAAAAGGTTGAGGAAGTTGTTGAATCACCTCCACTAAGTTATCATACAAAATGTTATCATTTGGAGGCAAGTACAGAGAACAAATTGTATATTTTCGCCCTATGTCAATCTGTACAACCACTGCCTGCAGAGGTGTACGAATAGACAGAGAAACTTGGGGAACATCTCGACCAACATATATGAGACTTCCGCCATGGCTCCCCACTTGGTGATCATATGGTGTCCTATAACTAATATATTCGCGAGGACAAGGGGTATTATGATCAAGTTTGCTCTCCTGTAGACAAATAATTATGGGGGAATGCTCATGAATAAGGAGCTTAAGTTCTTCATATTTGGCCCTTAAACCCTGACAATTCCATTGCAAAATGGAGGAAAAAACTATGGTTTATAATTTGGTAGACCCCTTGGTCTTCCCATTAGCAGTTTTTGATCTAACACTATTTTTAGGTGGTTTTATTAAAGAGGGTCTTGATAGATTGGGTTTAGCATTTATGATTTTCTTTTTGTCTTTTTGATCTGATTGTTGAGGAGGTTGGTGGACCTTCACTTGAATTTCAGATTTATCTAAATTGACTTCCAGATCAGAAATATCAACAGACAAATGATTTTGATATTTCTTATGGAAGGGGGCGAGAGAGATGGAGGTCTCTCTCTTTTCCGATTAGTAGGTTTTGAGCTACCAGGTTTTTGCACCTTCCCCAATACAGGTGCACCTGGTAACTTGGTGTCAGGTGGCATCTCCATGAAATCAGGTAAGGACATGGCCTGGGAGAGGTTAGTACTATTGTTGGTAATGGGGGACGAAGGCTGTACAGAAATGGGCAATGACCCATTCTTAATACACTGTGGCAGAGCCTCAGAAGGCAATATGATTACCTTGTCATGCAGTACTTTATTATCAGAGGTTGTATTTCTTTTCTTAGGATTACTGGCAGTGGTAAATTTACCTGATTTTAAGGCCTTTGCATAGCTGGTTGATTTATTCAACAGTCTTTTTGCATGTCCCACACTTATGTGTTCTAAACTTGATTTGTTTAGGGCAGCTTCCTCCAACTTATACAGTTCGCATCTCCTATCAGTTGATTTATGATTCAAATTGCAATTTGAACACCCGGCCTCAAGTGTACATTCTCCATGATAAGTTTTGGGGCAAATACCACACATATTTCCATTTTTGCAAACTTTGGATGGGTGTCCAAATTTAAAAAATTAAAACATTGCAGGGGCTTTTGTTTGAAAGGCAGAACTTTAATCCTTTCATTTTCAATAAAAACATGGAAAGGTACATCAGCATCCTGGAAAGTAAGTATAATCATAACAGTTCCAGGAACCTTATGCCCTTTCCATACATTTAATGGACACATAGAAAGTATCTCCTCTGTAAATTCGTACAGGTCCTTATTAAAGACCACTCCCCTTCCATAACTAAAATTTAGATGAGGTTTCATTTCCAATGTAATTTCATCACTGCCTGTCTGTAAGTTAGATAGTATTGCAGACCGAGTCGAAGATTTGGCATGGATGAGATAACTATTCTTCCCAAAACGAGATATATCTCCAGGTGCTATGGTTCCTACTTTTTTTTGGATAAACTTACATATCTTAAAATAATTCCCTATTATCCCTTTAGGTTCAGCTAAGAGCCACATTGGTGGTTTGGGTCTTCTCTGTGAAGGCATGGGTACATTTCTATCTTTTTCAAACCAATCATCAGGTTTGTACACATCCAATTCCTTTGGGACCTTATCACAAAGAGCTCCCATGATGTTCAATTCGTTAATTTTGATACAACTATTACTTATGGCATTTACCGCTTCATCATGACTTTCAAAAGATATCCAAGAGTCCCATTTTTCATCTCAAAGTCTCATCCTTATTTCCTTTATCAATCCATAGCACTCAAATGCTCTATATACATCATCATAATTTGTCTCTAATGGGATTTGGGAAACATGAAGGAATCGTAGTTTCCCTGTGTTACCCAAATTGCTAGATTTTTTAACATCAGTTGAGTAGTCCTTTTTAGTTCAAAGGTCGTCAACAGAATTTTCCTTAATTACAGTAGCAGAAGTCGTCAACAGTGCCGGGGAGGAGTCAGCAAATCCAGGGGATGGGGAGTCAGTATTTGAAGGGTCCATATTTAAGGGTGGGATTTTCATGTTTTTTGTTGTTGTTTTGTTGGTTTACCTGCTTCAGAATTAAAAGAAAGTATCATACGTTGGAAAGGAAATTTGCATTCTCCACTATCAGCACAATGAGAGTATACTTCCCAGATGGTCCACTCCATACCCTACCCAAAGGATAGCATCAAAACAGATATAGAGGGACAGGTGTAAGCTAAACCCGCCTGTTAGGACTGAGACCAAGGTAATATGGAATCATCCTCCCCATATCTGTAATGATGGCCTTCCGGCCAAAAGCCAAGAGTCCCACCTCAAGGATTGGATCCCCCTGGATTCCGATGATCCAACCCTTGAGAGTAGTTCTGCCAAAATGGTCCAAACCATCTTTGGGATGGCTGAGATCATCCAATACTCTCATATATAGCTTTGAATGCGAATACCTCCCAACCGTGATCCCTTCTCCCATTCATCTAAGCAGGCAGTAATAACAAATGTGGAAATATCCACGCCATTTAACTAAAATGAAGAAAAAAAAATAAAAATTTAAATAAATAAATGAACAAATAAAATAAATATATATATATATATATATATATATATATATATATATATATATATATATATATATATATATATATATATATATATATATATATATATAGTAAAATAATAATCATAGAGATAGGACAGCAAGATGAAAGAAAGTTGATAAAATTAGGAGAAGGTCGAAGTAATATTAAGCAGAAGAAAAAGATGAAAGAGAGAAATTTAGATTCGAACTGGGGGAGCAATTTCCCGAAGTTCGAGAGCCCTCTTACCCGTCACCAAGATTCAGCACGGGAATGAATGCCATGCTGAAGCTCAATGACTTCATCAAGGCATTCTCTCATTAAGAGGGAAGTCCGTCTTTGAGACAAACTTGTTGAGGGCTGAGAGGTCTATGACCAGCCTCCACCCTCCCCTCCTGTTGCTTTCTCCACAAGGAAGAGCCTGTTGTAGAACCCCAGGCCGGGGTTCTCCACTGATTCCAATGCTCCCTTGACGATCATGGATCACACCTGTTCCTGCAGCGCCGCCCGTTTCAAGGGGTCTTTGGGAATTAACCACTTGGCCCTCTGAGCTGGGATGAGTGGGGAAGGTTCCGTCAGGAAGGGAAGCCTGTAGCCTTCCTTCAGGACCGCCACTGTCCAGGGATCCGCATCGAAATCCCGCCATGCTTGCCAAGAGTGTCTGAGGCATCCCCCTACTTGAGGCTCCTGCAGGAGTAGGGGGCCTCGTCTCCTACCTCGTTCTGGAGGAGTGGCCGGACCGACCTCTCCTTGAGTTACCGTAGGAAGGTCTAAAGGCCGACTGAGGTGCCATGTTACCCCTACGGGGGGGGGGGGGGGGGGGGGGGGGGGGGACGCGCCTGCGAGGCTTGAAGCCAAGTTGCCGAAGGAGTGTCTCTTCGAGGTTGTGTAGGTGGTGCCTGGGAGGAGTGAGGGACGTCCACTGATGGTCTCCTATGCATTGGCCGCCTCATGGGGGTAGGCCTATGTTCTACGTCCTTCATCTTCCTTACCCTCTCCATGGTGTCTTCCACCATCTTGAGGGGAAAGATGGATTCATCCCATACTGAGGAATTCCTTAACTTCCTTGCCTCCCTGTCCGGCAATTTCCTTATAATCTTGCTGAGGACTGTCTCTCTCTTTCGCAGAACCCAGTTCGTGGCCATCGAGAGATTGGGAAGACAAAAACTTGAGGGCCTTGCCCCCTGAACTAATTAGATCTTTCAACAAGGACTGATTTTCAGGAGGGGAGAGATCGTGTGATGCTTGAAACCCTACCAAGGTGCAGGCCCACCAGTCTAACCAGGAGGATACGTATACCAGGTCTTGAGCCATGTCCTCCATCATGGAGGTCTCCGTCAGGGAAAAGCAAACGGGGGCCGTGGACGCCCTTGGTTCAAAGAAGTCACTGCTGCTTCCACTGCGCGGGGCCCTCCACAACGACCCTCTGGCACGTAAAACCTCTTCTGAGTTTCCAGTCCCGGCATCAACTTCGAGGAACTCTGACTTCTAGGGGCATCAGCTAGATCTGCCAGGTACCTATCTATGTGCTCCATCCCCAGCTTGACGTCACGAGCTAGAGGGAGAGCTAAGGAAGATTTCTGCTGTACTGGACCTTCCACCAACCTAGTCAGTCCGGAGAGCACGGCCTGTTCCGCCGAGAGCTTGGGCTCGTCAAGACGGTGGTGGCGTCTTATCAGGGCCAGTACTTTACGGTAAGAGGAGATGTCGTCAGACGAGCACTCCCCCCCTTCCACCAGGGTCTACGTCACCAGTTCCACTGCACGGGTACCCTCCGTAGCGGTGGGAGGGGCATCGCTGGACGGGTCTGCCCGTGGCACAGGCTACTCTGCGTGGGCGAGGGTATCCGTCATGGGATTACCTTGGCCTGCGAGAGACTACGTGGCTGAGAGACTCAGGCGGACCGACGGGTGCCCTTGGTGCTTAAGGAAGTCCCCCAAGGTGCCTGTGGTCGACGCCATACCTTCCGTCCGACGCAGCGGGTCCTTCCGTTGGAAAGAAGCGGAGGCCTTCACTGGATTACATTCGTCACGGGGGGCTTGGTTGGACCACCCCTGACGTAAATCTGGTCTGAAGGAGGAGGACGATGGGTGAGACAGAGGCGACGAGGCTCTAGGGAGCCACCCGGAAGCGGCCGCGGCTGTGGTAACCCTAAACAGCTCGCTCCGGGGTACCGTGATGCTCACCCACTCCTTCGACTTACTTCTTTTCGCCTTCTTCTTGGAGGACTTGGACTCCTCCTTTCTTTTTCCGGAACAGGAGCGGGACTACTTCTTCTTCCGGGACTTCTCCCGCTTCCTCTTCGTAGACCTGCCGTTATCGTCCTCCGACGAAGAAGAGTACGATGACGCGGATGACTATGAGGAGGAGGAGGAATCCACCAAACTGCCTGAAACGCCCAACACCGCAGGGTGGACTCCACGTCGCTTCTCTGGTGTCGGGGGTTTGAAGAAACACGGGCGGGAGCGTAGAAGGGGGGGGGGGGGGGTGGGGGAGACCGAGTAAACCTCTTGTGGCCGAACCATTGCTCGAAGTCTTCTTCCCTTCTCAAGGGCGACCTGAAGGGAGTCCTTGGCGCCTCCCACGCGGAGGGGTCTGAATTAGACGAGCTACCTTTCTCGGCGTCTCTCCCGGCAGCAGAAGCACCTGAAACATACATCCACGACTCTGGGGAAGTATCAACACCTGACTTCCCCCACATAGGATCTACAGTGGAGACGGGACCTGTAGGCACCAGGACCTCGTCTCCCACGCATACTCCCACACTTCCCTCAGGCCCCACACATGCCTGCACAACACCAGAATTCCCGTCCACAGGTATATCAGACTCTTGGGGAAGGGCAATGGGCCTCTTCCCCACTAAGGACTTACCTCCTCCCCTACCCTGGGTAGGGGAAGCAGGAAGGGAGCCCCGATCTGACGAGGCACCTGGGGAAACCAAAGGAGAAGACACGTTGGCCTTCTTGGGAGACTTCTTAGCCGCTTTCTTCTTTATGGTGCGGAAGAGCACCCACTGGATCTCACTCCAGGACTCGCACTCCGGACACGTGGAGGTAGGGGAACACACTTTGCCCCTACACGTCGAACACAAAGAGTGGGGATCCACTTCGGGCTTAGAAAGGAAAGCCCCACAAGATTTCCCGGCCACAGGCCCAGGGCAACGACGAGGCTGCTCCATAACACAACACTAAGTCACCAAGAGACACAGGGATACAAAAGAAAGGGTAAGGAAATGAACATGTGGGTAGCGCGAGGTAGACACAAAGGGTCGCACAGGGTAAGAGAGCGCGCGGCGAGATGATAATCACGTCGCAACCAGAAACTTACTGGGGAGACAACCTGAGCTTGCACGCTCTCCGACCCCGGGTCGCCTCAGGGAAAGTTTCACTCCGCCTGAGGTTAGCCCCTTAGAAAACGGGAATAGGGTAAACTACACAAAAAGCTGGTCGGTTAGGGTAGAGTTACCAGTAACTCCTAAGAAGGTAGTTCTAGGTAAATACCCTGTGTTGGAACAAATGCTATTTATCATCATATGGCATTCCACATTAGGGAAAAGGCATGGTTGCCATCAGTTCCAAGACACGCATCTGCTAGAAGTAAATTGTATGTACTGTATATACCAACCCACTGCCACAAACACGGACAATAATGCCCAGGGTATACTACTTATAAAAGTAATCATTGGTCATATACTCGCACAGGAATAATATGGCCATACGTCAATCTTTCCTTTTCAATTGCCTTTAGCTGTACACCTGCAATTACCTTGGTGGAAACTATTCAGTTGAAGAAAATAAAAAATTACCAGAACTTTATCAACAGAAAATGACTTACCACACCAGTGGGACATATATTGATTACTTGATGTCACATCACCAGCCTAGTTCCCCTCCAACACTTCCATACTTACATTGTCCTTCAACCAATAACATTACACTTATAACATAAAAGCATTTTCCCATACCAAGTACCATCATACAAAGAAATTACAGTATTTACAGGGATTTCCCCAATGCATCTTTATTCATTTTATCAGTCTACATTAGTTTTTACTGTTGTAGTAGCCTGGCATTCTGCTGGATGGGGGTTTATGAGACCCACTCAAGCTCAATACTTTCTCGTAGCGTGCAACCTTATACTGAACATGAGCTATGGTTGAGGGTTTGAGTCCACAGTCTCCCTACTGAATCATCAGCAGCCATGGCCTGGCCCTCCCTGATCCTAGCTTTATAGTGAGGGGGCTTAGGCACTGATCATACCATTATCATTACTTGCTGAGCTACAACCCTAGTTGGAAAAGCAGTATTTTATTAGAAAAAGGGTTCCAATGGGGAAAATAGCCCATTGAGGAATGAAATAAGGAAACAGAAAAGTGTGCCTGATTGTACCCTCAAGTAAGAAAACTCTAATCTAAGACAGTGGAAGACCATGGTACATGGGCTATGGCACTATCCAAGGCTAGAAAACAATCGTTTAATTTTGGAGTGTTCTCCTAGAACAGCTGTTTACCATAGCTCAAGTCTCTCTTCAACTCTTACCATGTGTTAAGTAGCCACAGAACAATTACAATAAAAAAAAAATGTATTTATATGGTAGTTTCCAGGCTGTTGTCCAGTTCCTTGCCTCTGCTATTCACAAGAGACCTTTTAACCTTTACCATTTCTGCACATCCCTTTTCACCATAATGGGAGGAGGCATATAACACTTAAAGAAATTCTTTACATAGCATTTAAAGGCCAATGTTCAAGTTATAATTAGGTCTATCATTCACAAGTTAATAGATTTACTGGGCACTAATTTAATCATAGACAAGCTTGGTCTGACGTGAGTTAGGCTTTCTGAATCTTTTGACTAGCATCAAAATTCACGAGGTACTAAAAAAAATGGTTACCTCAGCAACAAAATATTTTTGCTTACTCAAAACTGGTCCATTCCTACACCCAAGACTTATAGACTTGGTTATTCAACATAAAAAAAACTAACTAAGAAATTTAGAACAGTGGAATACCTCAAACAACAAATTACTAAAGAGAATTTATTCCTTAATCGAAAAGACCGAAGCCCATGTCATCATCGGATTCTTCTTCAGGCTCTTCCTTCTTTTCTTCTTTCTTTTCCTCTGCAGCAGGAGCAGCTCCACCACCTGCAGCAGCAGCTGGGGCACCTGAGCTAGCAGAAGCCATACCTCCAGCAGGCATGGATGACAACATAGACCCACCTGCAAGGAAAACAGCCAATTGACACCCTAAGTAGTTGAACGAGAAAACAGATATATTTTTACTCTCATACGGCTAGCTCGAGAAAAGGAATTGCTCTAATGAAACAAAGCAAAATAAAACCATGGGGACTGGGCCTGCTAACAAAAAAGATAAAATGAAGTTGATGGGAAGGAGAGCAGCAGTTGAGCCGACTCTATAAAATAACGTATCTTTAATTCAAACTGGTAAATTCCCCATATGAACATTAAACTCCATTTCGACATCTTTTAATATAGTATATTAACCCCTTGACCACTACACAAAGAGAAAACTTTGACATACAAAACAGGTCAGATATATGCCAAAATTTTATATCTTGGCCTGGTAAGCCACAGTTTAGATCTGCCTTTGCTTTTTCTAAAACATTAACCATAATTTATTGAGCTGATGTCAATTATGCTACCCAGACGACAGTTCATTATAAAAGAGAAATCAGATAAAGAAAATAAAACCCTATTCTTTCAGCATTTGCAACAAATCACAAGCACGAGGTTGTTTGCTTCCTGTCAATTGAAGTCTATGTTTATTTCCTATAAGTTCTCTTACAAGTACTGTACAAGAAATGTCATGTTATTAATCTAAACAGTACTTTACATAAAAAGCTTTGGTTCTTCGGCTTAATTTGAAACTATTAAGAGGTACAGTAAAACATTAAATAAAAATTTCTAGTTTAACTTCTTTGAAAAAGAAAACCTAAATGAAATTGCACTCACTGTAGATTCCAAAATACTGTAGACTATCAAAAACTTTATAAAAATTTTACCATGAAAGTTAAGGCACTTTGGATATAATGTGTGAACAACAGTATATTTGCCAAACTGAAGCTAACCGACATAAAATTATTTCACGTCTAACAGAACAGGGGACAGTTATTGAAAAAATAAATTCAACATTCGCAGTCCACGTTTAATAAAACAAAAAACCAAGAAAGGAATAAGTGGATCAACATAGGAAACTGCAGTATTCAAACAGACGAATTCCCTAATTATTGGCCGATTGACACAAAAATAAAGAAAACGGACAAGGTGGTCAATTGATATTTTTACATATTGAGAAGAATCTTGATGTACTAAATCTTTTTTAGTGCACAACCATACTGCATTATAAATAACCTAAAATGTGTTAAACACCGTACTTACCGAGAGAAATTAGTTCTTCAACATTTTTGCCATCAAACTTCTTCAATAGAACATCCAACTGTTTCTCATCTGCTTCAACACCAACACTTCCCAAAATATCTTTGATGGAAGCTGAAGTAACTTCTTTGCCACTCATAAGGGCAAGAAGGTAAGCAGCCACGTGACGCATTCTGAAAGGCAAAATATATATAGTAAATTTCCAATTACAAAGGCAACATTGAAGCTGGAAGAATGATTAGAGTAATAAGGCCGGCATTACCAGCGTTCAATCATGTACATACTCGTATGTCACCTCAATAAGAATGTGACAATGAAAAGTTTGTCCAAAAATAATCAGGATTGGATTGGATTTATGAATTAGCACTATTAAGCCCTGCACTGGAGCCTCAGGCCATTCAGCACCAAAGAGCACTATGCAATAAAAGTTCATGTGGCTGGAAAGAAAGATAGAAGAATGGAAGTGGGCATGGAGGTGAAATAGAAGGATGTAAAACAAATGAAGCTAGGGCCTAAGGAATGCTGCATAAACCTTTAGAAATACCAACGGTGTACACTGTGAGGTGCACCAATAACACTACTCTGGGCACAACTATCCCTAATATTAAGCTCATAATTGCTCAACCCCTAACCAAACTCACTACAGCTAAGAAGGTAGCCTACATCTGTATCAATTATTTCTACAACTATTGACCACATTTTGCACTAATTTTAATGTTTCATAATCAATTGCTCACATATCCTTATTTTTGATAGCTTGTTAAGTTAAAACTTTCATATATGACATATTTGCCTTTCACATAGGGAGGACCTAGATGGATTGGAATTATGATAATTTCTTTTACGACCTTTATTAGTATTATAAGCCATAACCCTGATTTGAGGAATCTGGCAATTACATGAAAGCTTTCAGTATTGATAATGTTTCTTTAAATTTGTAAGACTTTTAAAACTTTAGGTGTGATTCTCGACAGCAAATTTACTTTTGAGAAACACATTAGGTCTGTGTTTTCTTCAATTGCACAAAAAATTGGCTTATTGAGCAAGTCTTTTAAGCTTTTCGGTGATCAATCTATTCTGAAGAAGTGTTTTAATTCTTTCATTCTACCTTGTTTTGATTATTGTTTTCCTGTCTGGTGTTCAGCTGCTAATTCTCATCTTAATTTGTTGGACAGAAACTTATTGTCTATTATATTTCTTATTCCTGATCAAGATATTAATCTTTGGCACCATCGTTCAATTAGTTCATTATGCATGTTGCGTAAGATTTTTCATGACTCTGACCATCCTTTACATTCAGATCTCCCTGGACAATTCTATCCTGTTCGTAATACTAAGCAGGCAGTTAATTCTAATAGCAAGGCCTTCTCCATCACGAGGCTCAATACTACACAGTATTCTAGAAGTTTTATTCCAGCTGTTACCAAGTTGTGGAATGATCTTCCTAATTGGGTAGTTGAATAAGTAGAACTTCAAAAGTTCAAAGTTGGAGCAAATGTTTTTATGTTGACCAGGCTGACACGAGTCTTTTTATAGTTTATATACTACATATGTTTTTGACGTTAATAGTTTATATATGACATATCTATTTTGATATTATTACTGTTTTTAGAATGATTTATTGTTAATTTGTTCTCATCATTTATCTATTTCCTTATTTCCTTTCCTCACAGGGCTGTTTTTCCCTATTGGAGCCCTTGGGCTTATAGCATCTTGCTTTTCCAACTAGGGTTGTAGCAAGTAATAATAATAATGGATGGGGGTGGACCAATAAACTAATCTGTGGGTGCCATAATTTGAAAATACCCACTCCGAACCCGTTTGACCCAGGAAATGGCCAGAGGGTATTTTTATCTAATCAGAATTCACAATTCCAAATTTCAAACAGAAATGGAGCATCAAGCATGGTCAGGAGATGCCCGTTCTTATCCACCAAGATAGGAAGATGACTACATACAAATTGGCGAGCAATCTAGTTCAACCTTCATATACAAAAAATGGTGAATATTATAAATTCCAGGGTGATTACTCCAGCATTTGTTCTGTGTGTAGTGTTGGTGACATCCAATACGTTTCGATAAAGATCTCTGGAGTAACCCATAGGTTTTGAGTTATGGTGGGTTGACTACCAAGTAATGTTAATGAAACACAGTCAAAACACTGAAATTTTAGTTTGCCAGAACCTATGGACCTATCAAATGTGACTATTCCTCCAATTTTTTAAGGAGTCGTTCAAAAAGTTCATCGTATTACTACATCAACTTAATTGAGCAAGTGTTTTATTGGTTTTGATTCTGCCATAAGTTTGCTTCGCTCGCGATAAAACATTTTCTCACTGTTCCTATGTTCTGCCAAGCAGAACATGTTTTGCTACACACATTAGCACCGTAGGCTAGTATTTGTGTTAATTATCAAGTATACAAACTTCAAATTGGATTAACTTGGTTATTGTTATCCAGCAATTCATGGTTATGGGTTTAAATAGAAAGTACTAGCAATGTTTTATTGAAATTTGATCAAAATCATTTTGGGAAAATTGTGTTTACGCAAAATAAACCCAGAAATGGACAAAACACAAGATAGTGATTAATAAATATATATTGTTCATATATTTGGCTGGATACTAAAGTATAATATATTCACCTAACATTTTAGTCGATCGATACCCAAGTTATTACGTCCCAGCCTCCATTAACTGAGAAAAATGTAAAAGGAAGCAGCACCCATCCACATATTTCTAGAGTTCAGAGCCTTTGTACATTAGCGGCCAGTTCCTCTCCTGTGTACAATGATGGACAACAGCTAACCTACACTTCCTACCCCTCACCTAACCTACATGCCAAGTCCTTACTTGCCTAACGGGGGTTAGCACGCCCCTGTGATCCCCCTTATACTGTTGTATTCTTAGTCAGCCATCATCCTACATACAGGTGGCCACTATTATACATACATTTGATTTTCAACCTCTTGATGACTTCTTCAACATTTCTAATGATAATTTTGAAAGTGTCGGTGTAACGGTTTCTATACCAAACTCGCCTCATAAAACGTTAATTGTAGGTATCTATAGACGTCCAGGAGGTAACGGAAATATGTTTTTCGACTCGTTAGAGGAGGTGCTAAGAAATCCAGGTATCTCCCCTATGAATACAATTGTCACTGGGGACTTTAACATCTGCTTAATGAGGGAAGGGGAGAGCGAGACCACCCGCAGACTGTTTAACACAATGCGATCTTTTGACTTTCGCCCGTCAATAACTAGACCAACAAGAGTCGGCTCGAATGACTCGCTGTCTTGTATCGACCATATTTGGGCTAATAATAATCTTGTTGGTAATAGTGGGATATTCTTAGCAGATATCACAGATCCTTTCCCAATTTTCTGTAGTCTATTAATGCCTATATTAAACAACGTAGACAACAAAATAAAAATTCAATTCAGAGATATGAGCGAAGTGAATGACAGGAAATTCACGGAACTCCTGAGGGGGAAAGACTGGACCGAATATGGTCAAGCCTCATTAGATCCTCACCTGGGTGCGGCCTCTTTTACGGATGAAATAGACAGCTTTTTCAATTAATGTTTTCCTTTAAAAACAAAATATGTAAGTGTTAAAAGATTGGTGAATAAGTGGCTCTCCAAAGGGCTACTGAAATCAATTAACATTAAACATAATTTATATCGAAGAATGAAATTGGGTGCTTATAGTGCCCAACGCTATAGAAACTATTGTAATATGTTGCTTACATTAATTCGCGTGGCAAAGAAAAAATATTTTGATAGTACTTTTGATCAACTCCGAAATGATGCTAAAAAATCCTGGGATCTCATAAATTCGTCCCTTAGGCCTGGAAAGAAAAAGCGCACTTCGCTAAGAAAACTCATTGGTCGTAACGGCGAAACTATTACTGACAGCCAACAGATTGCATATGCTTTTAATCTTCATTTCTCTACAATTGGCATTACTCTCCGAGATGCCCTGCCTCAAAATAATCAGTTAGATTTTCATTCCTATTTGCCTCCTTCAAATCAGCACTATTTATTTGACCCCATCTTCTCCACTTGAAGTAATCAACATTATACGCCAGCGATCGCTATACAGGTGGGGGTGTACATCAACTGCGCCATCTGTCGAGCAGGTACTCAAGTACTCCATGTCAACACAGAACCAATTTTCTACTCGGGAGGAAGGGAGGGTCCTTTAATATATGATCACCGGGTAAGTATATTCAAAAATTTATTTTACTAATGAAAATAACATTTTTCAATATTAAACTTAGCCGGTGATCATATAGCTGATTCACACCCAGGGGGGTGGGTAGAGACCAGCATTACATGTTGACATTATTATGAGCTAAGTATTTTGTATTTCATTTTAGCAGTTATTCAAAATAACAAACATAAAATAAATAAGTACCTGGTAAGGAAGTCGACTTGAACAATTACTCTGCCTTTTTAAGTACGTATTCCTTACTGAGCCTCGCGATCCTCATAGGATGCTGAGCGACTCCTAGGAGCTGAAGTATGAAGGGTTGCAACCCATACTAAAGGACCTCATCAAAACCTCTAATCTAGGCGCTTCTCAAGAAATGACTTTGACCACCCGCCAAATCAAGTAGGATGCGAAAGGCTTCTTAGCCTTCCGGACAACCCAAAAACAATAATAAAACATTTCAAGAGAAAGATTAAAAAAGGTTATGGAATTAGGGAATTGTAGTGGTTGAGCCCTCACCCACTACTGCACGCGAACACTGATTTGCTTTTCCAATAGGTTGCGTCGAATATACTTTGCAGAGATCTATTTTGTTTAAAGGCCACGGAAGTTGCGACAGCTCTAACTTCGTGTGTCCTTACCTTCAGCAAAGCTTGGTCTTCCTCATTCAGATGGGAATGAGCTTCTCGTATTAACAGTCTGATAAAATAGGATAAAGCATTCTTTGACATAGGCAAAGATGGATTCTTAACTGAACACCATAAAGCTTCAGACGGGCCTCGTAAAGGTTTTTAAAAAGAACTTAAGAGCTCTTACAGGACATAAGACTCTTTCTAGTTCATTTCCAACCATACGATAAGTTTGGAATATCGAACGATATTGGTCAAGGCCGAGAAGGCAGCTCGTGTTTGGCTAGAAAACCAAGTTGTAGAACATGTAGCCGTTTCGGATGAGAATCCGATGTTCTTGCTGAAGGCATGAATCTCACTGACTCTTTTAGCTGTGGCTAAGCATATCAGGAAAAGAGTCTTAAAGGTGAGATCTTTCAGGGAGGCTGATTGTAGCGGTTCGAACCTGTCTGACATAAGGAATCTTAGTACCACGTCTAAATTCCAACCAGGTGTAACCAAACGACGCTCCTTCGTGGTCTCAAAAGACTTAAGGAGGTCCTGAAGATCTTTATTGTTGGAAAGATCTAAGCCTCTGTGACGGAAGACTGATGCCAACATGCTTCTGTAACCCTTGATAGTGGGAGCTGAAAGAGATCGTTCTTTCCTCAGATATAAGAGAAAGTCAGCTATTTGAGTTACAGAGGTACTGGTCGAGGATACGGATACTGACTTGCACCAGTTCGGAAGATTTCCCACTTCGATTGGTAGACTCTAAGGGTGGATGTTCTCCTTGCTCTAGCAATCGCTCTGGTTGCCTCCTTCGAAAAGCCTCTAGCTCTCGGGAGTCTTTCAATAGTCTGAAGGCAGTCAGACGAAGAGCATGGAGGCCTTGGTGTACCTTCTTTACGCGTGGCTGACGTAGAAGGTCCACCCTTAGGGGAAGTGTTCTGGGAACGTCTACTAGCCATCGAAGTACCTCGGTGAGCCATTCTCTCGCGGGCCAGAGGGAAGCAACTAGAGTCAACCTTGTCCCTTCGTGAGAGGCGAACTTCTGCAGTACCTTGTTGACAATCTTGAACGGAGGGAATGCATATAGATCTAGATGTGACCAATCTAGTAGAAAGGCATCTATATGAACTGCTGCTGGGTCCGGGATTGGTGAGCAAAATATTGGGAGCCTCTTGGTCATCGAGGTTGCGAAGAGATCTATGGTTGGCTGGCCCCAGGTGGCCCAAAGTCTCTTGCATACATCCTTGTGGAGGGTCCATTCTGTTGGAATTATTTGTCCCTTCCGACTGAGACAATCTGCCATGACATTCAAGTTGCCTTGGATGAACCTCGTTACTAGTGAAATGTCTAGACCTTTTGACCAGGTGAGGAGGTCCCTTGCGATCTCGTACCATGTCAGAGAGTAGGTCCCTCCTTGCTTGGAGATGTACGCCAGAGCCGTGGTGTTGTCCGAGTTCACCTCCACCACTTTGCCTTGAAGGAGAGACCTGAAGCTTTTCCAGGTCAGACGTACTGCCAGTAGCTTCTTGCAGTTGAAATGCATTGTCCTTTGACTCGAGTTCCATAATCCCGAGCATTCCCTACCGTCTAATGTCGCACCCCAGCCTACGTCCGATGCGTCCGAGAAGAGAACGTGGTTGGGAGTCTGAACAGTCAGGGGAAGACCCTCTCTAAGGTTGATATAGTCCTTTCACCAAGTCAGACCAGACTTTATCTTTCCGGAAACTGGGATCGAGACCGCTTCTAGCGTCTTGTCCTTTTTCCAGTGAAAAGCTAGATGGTATAGAAGAGGACAGAGGTGTAGTCTTCCTAGTGACACAAATTGATCCATGGATGACAGTGTCCCTACCAGACTCATCCACAGCCTGACTGGGCAGCGTTCCTTCTTCAGCATCTTCTGGATGGATAGCAGGGCTGGGGGTTGATCGTCTTGTTCAGCAACGTCCTCATCAGAGGGTTCCTCATCCGAAACTGATGAGGAAACGGCAACGGAGTGGGCAACGTCTGACTCACTGAATCCGGTCACACTGGTGGATGCGTGACGGAGCCGGACTGTCAACAACCATGGGTGCGCGAGGAAGTACAGCGTCAACCCGAAACTGTCTAGACTGTCTGGGTTGTGCAGTCAACACCCTACCGGGTTGCTGAGGTTGACGCACTGCGTCACAATAAGTCACCTCTGCTGGTTGTTGAACGTCTTCCTAGAGACACACTGAACGTCAACAACCACCTCCGAGCGTCGCTTAACGTCAACGTGCGACTGGCAACCCACACTGGGTCGCATCGGTGGAGGAACCACCTCAACTGGCAGACGCGAGTAGGATACCTCAGCGTCAACAGGGCGCACAATCAACCGGTTGGAAGGTTGTTGGCCAGAAGGTTCTTCTCCGTATTTAAGTCCTCTAAGAAGGACACATGCTTGGACTGCATGTCTTGCAGCAAAGCCCATTTAGGGTCTACGGGAGCAGGTGTGGCAACAGACGGGGTTAGCGACTGAGGCGGAACCATTTACCATCCCTGGAAGCCTTGTTATGTGTGACATAATAGTACAGCAAAACTTCAAAGGCTCGACAAAAGTTGAGAAGTTGACCTGTAAACAACTTGGAGCGTCTCCTGGCTAGGCGCCAGGGCGAGTCTACCAGAATTGAGAAGTCTATCTGGGCAGAGGCATGAGGTCCCAAGCCGAGAACTTCTCTCGTGTCCTATCAGACTCTCGCTCTAAAAGCCAGTTTAAAAGAAGGGAAAACAAAGGCTGTATCCCTAAAACTCCTCCTGGTGCAAAAACCAGTCGCCTAGCCAACGTAACGCTCTCTAGGAGAGCGAGAGAGCACTAGCTTAACAACAACGGCTTCGAAGTAGCTAGGCCTAGTGTAAGTTCTGACGTTAGGCGAACGAGGAGCAGCAGTTACAAGATCCGGACGAAGATCCTTAAAAAATCATCATGATTTAATTAAAAGTCCATAGGAGGCTAAGCAGCTTAAGGCTCCTCTCCAAATGACAGAGTCCTCAAAGGAATATCAGTAGGAGGGAGAACAGCACTTTCTCATCTACAGGAACCTTGTCCGAGAAAAGCTAGGTTATCTCAGTGAGGGTCTCACTGGTGCATTAGCAGCAGACCAGAAGGCAACGTTATGTAACTGCTTGACAGTCTGTGAACTGTCAAATACTGAACTGTCAACCACAACAGGTGCGTGAGGACATACAGCACTGGTGCATTAGTAGCAGACCAGAAGGCAATGTCATGTAACTGTTTGACAGTCTGTGAGCTGGCAACAACCATAGCTGTGTGGGGAAGCAAAGCCTCTACTCCTGACTGACTAGTCTGCTGCGGGCGAGTAGCGGTAACCACAGTGGGTTGCGGAGGTTGACGCACAGCGTCAAAACAAAGCAACTTAACTCCACCCTCCTGTTGTTGTGGTAACTGGCGAACGTCAACGGAGGGTAGCGTGCGTCTGTGAACGTCAACGTGCGGCTGGCAGGGTACACTGCGCATGGGTGGTGGAACTCTCACAGGCGGAGTGCGGGAGCAGGTAGCGTCAGCGTCTACTGTACGCACAACCGTGGTTGGTTGTAGGCTAACGGGTGCAGCGTCAACCTTCTCCGCACGATACTCCTGCATAAAAGATGCTAACTGTGTCTGCATAGACTGTAGCAAAGACCACTTAGGGTCTACAGGAGCAGGTGCGGCAACAGACGGTGTTACTGCCTGTTGCGGTACCACTTTGCCTCTCTTAGGAGGTGTGCAGTCATCGGAAGACTGCAGCGAGTCCGAACTGACCCAGTGGCTACACCTGGGCCGTTGGACTTGCGCGGAAGGGACCGACTTGCGCTTAATAAGCTGCGAGACCTTGGTCCAAGGTTTCTTACGAGAAACCTCTTCCGCAGACGAGAAGTAAATGGGCTCTCTCGTCTTTGTGTGGGTGGGGCGATCTTGGGTAGATACGCCCGAAACCACGGAGGGAAAACGTCTGTTCGTTGATCAAGGCCTGACGAACCCATTAGTCGTTCGACATTACTTCTCCCCTGGGCTTGGGAGCTTGCAAGAGGTCCCGGACTAGGTGAACGACAGGCACGAACAGACGAACCCTCGGACGCAACACTGTAACACTTTGCGCATATCACTTTATCACTACGATTTTCTGTTTTGCGCTTATTTCACTGAAATCGAAACTTTTACTGATTTCTACCTGAAACACGCAATCCTACCCTTCATTAAAAGGTAGTAATTGCGAAAACAGTCGTATAATACAGCTCATTAATACTAGCAAAAACAGAAAACATATATAAAGATAAAGAATTCAGTGGCTGGGAAAGAGACTAAACACTAGTTCAAATAAACTACGTTTACAATCTCTCACCGCACATAGCCTGGGGACAAGAATAAAACCCTAGAAACGTTTTACCTTCTTCCCCGTACAGCGACTAGGGAGGAGAGTAACACGAGAACAACGTTACCCGCTTGAACGGAACGTTTTTTCTCCTCTCTCTCCCTCCGTCTCTATCTCTCTCTCTCTTTCTCTCTTGATTTCGCACCTGAGAGAAGAGCCCAATTATATATCGTCAAAACATGTTATTTGGCTAAAGGAAAAAACTGAAAGGTTTTCCAAATAAAAAGTTCCTTTAATTTAGAATTTAAACCATTTAAGCTAAGAAAGAATGAACGAAACGTCAGAATCGATTTACTCTTACTGCAAAGTGAAACCGTGATACACTCTCTCTCTATCGTAACGATAGAGCGCATGTTGAACGTCCTGAACGTCAACAACTGCGTAGTCTAAACTAAATGTTAGTTCATCTTTGAAAACAGTACGAGACTATCAAAGAAATTCTTTCATAAAACATTAAATTTAAAAAGTTTTAAATTCTTTAAAGGCTAAATACGATATAACGGGCTCAACGTTGATTAACTTCGGTTCCAAGTTAGGACCGCCTACTATCAGGAAAGGTCGCATATAAACAAAACATAAAAATTTATTTTTATATGTTTATAATAAATGGAAAGTTAATCGAAGAGGCCTAATAAAGGCGGAGAGATATAAAATATAGGCTACAGATCTATAACGTGTTAAGCAAAATTACTAAAAACCTAAACACACTTCCGTCTAAGGGAAGGGTCGGCCATTTAAAAGTGAAAGAGAGTCCATACTCTCTTTGTCACCATAATTAAATCTATCCAAAACGAGTTCAAGTTTTGAGATGAAGATAAAACCCCTGCATAGCGAAAGCTCAAAACTGGAATAGTGTACTTCACCAAATAGTTGTGAAAACAAATCCAGTTAGTAACAGCGTATTTAGTAGGTCTTGCCAGTGGCACGACAGAGAGAAAATTGGTTCTGTGTTGACATGGAGTACTTGAGTACCTGCTCGACAGATGGCGCAGTTGATGTACACCCCCACCTGTATAGCGATCGCTGGCGTATTTTGTCCTTAGGTTTTTCTGTCGGGCAGCAGAGCTGACAGCTATATGATCACCGGCTAAGTTTAATATTGAAAAAATGCAAATATTCATTCTCCCCCTACTAAACTATATAAGAATAATGCTAGTTTACTTGCCTTTCCCATATCCTTATTGTTCAACCGTTGTATTGCCTCTGGCATTTATCCTGACATTTTTAAAATAGCGTGCGTTTCTGTGCTACATAAGTCTGGTGATAAATCGGATGTCAATAACTATAGACCAATAAGTTGCCTTCCCTTATTGAATAAAATTTTTGAAAAATTATTGTACAATCGACTCTACTCTTTCTTTACTAGATGTAATATCTTTTCTACCTGTCAGTATGGCTTTCTGCGTGGCGTTAGTACAAGTGATGCTGTAAATGACCTTCTTGAAAATATCTACAATGCGATGAATAAAAATGAATACCTTGGAGCGGTCTTTTTAGATTTGAGTAAAGCCTTTGACACAGTGTCTCATGATGTGCTGCTTAAAAAGCTCGAACATTATGGAATACGTGGAAATGCGTTACTCTTACTAAAATCCTACTTGAGTCGAAAACAATTTGTGACCCTCGATGGCCATCTCTCAGAGGTTATGGATGTCAAAATAGGTGTTCCCCAGGGATCAGTCCTAGGACCGTTATTTTTCCTCGCCTATATCAATGATCTACCTCGTTCAGTAGGTAGGTTAAGCTCCATACTCTTTGCCGATGACACTACGCTTCATGTTAGACATAAAAATATCTACTCCCTCTGTGATACACTAACCAATGATTTAACTCATGTAAAAAACTGGCTACTAGCAAATAAGTTAACCTTAAATGAAAGAAAGACATACTTCATAATCTTTTCTCTACGTAGAGTTCCGGATAACATAAGGGTTGCTATAGGAAATCACACTCTGGATCAGAACTCCAGTGGTAAATTTTTAGGGATAATTCTTGATAATAAACTTTCTGTGAGAATGTAAATATGACAGTTAATAAAATTGCCAAAGTAATGGGTATCATATATAGATTAAAAGAGTATTTCCCCTTATATATTATAAAACAATTGTATCACTCGTTAGTATCTCCTCACCTAAATTACTGCAATACGGCGTGGGGGAGTAGTAGTAGAAATGTCTTGCAACCATTAATTGTAATTCAAAAAAGGCTGGTAAGAATAATAAGCTCCAGTGATTACTTAGCTCATACATCGCCACTCTTCCGGTCTCTCTCGATATTGAAGCTGGAAGACACTTATAAGCTCTCCTTAATGAATATGATGTTCCAAACACTTATTTTGAACAAATTTCCAGATTTAAGACGAAAAATAATTCAGGAACAATCAGTTCATCCATATGGAACAAGAAATTTAAACTTAACTCTTCCTTTCATACGTATTAATAGATGCGAGCAATCGTATCTATACCAAGGTATTAAACTTTGGAATACTCTGCCCGCTTATCTAAAGGCACTGCTTAGCTTTCGGTCTTTTGAGAAATCATATACAAATCTCCTGTTATCTGGGTATTAAGCTTTGTTAATAAATATTTATACTTGCCTACCTAACCACAACGCAAGTATGTTTCATTGTTTAGAATATTTTTTTATTTGTAAAACTAGTTCTTTCACTGAGTTTTTTGCTTATCTACAATTTTTCAATGTATATACCATTAGCTTTCATATACCATCTTTCTTTATCATATAAATATGCATTTCCATTTGTTTTTAGGCTAAGATTCTCATTTATATGTATCTATTTGTATACATATGATTATGTATAGGTATGCGTACATTTTGTGTATCTATATCCATATTAACTTTATTTTTTATTTTTACTCAATTGATGATATTTTGCTGTATTATTGCCCGAAGAGCTCTGCTCCACATGGGCTTGGACTGAGTCTTTTTTTTCTTTTTGTAAATCTTTGAATGTAAATATTTTTTGTCCAATAAACGGAGCCTTTGTCTATCAGAGGCCAGTTCATCGAAAATGGACATCAACTAACCTAATCTTCCCCCCCCTAACCTAACCTATAAGTTGTGTCCTTAGCTACTTACCTAAATGGGGGGCTAACGCCCACTGCAACCCCCCTTACACTGCCCGATTCTAATCTAGTCACAATCATACATACAGGTGGCCGCTATCATACATACACCCCAATATCTACTTTCACTACGCTATGGATTGCTGCGCTCGCATTAAAAAAATACACCACTGCTAATAAGTTCCGGCATGCGGTACAAGTTCAACTGCACTCGCAAACCCTGTATTAGGGATATGCTGACATACTTCAAGAGTTCCTTTACACTTTCTATGACCCTTTACAGTAATTGGATTGTATGTATTATAGCGGCCACCTGTATTTAGGATGATGGCTGACTAAGAATACAGCAGTATGCACAGGGGGGTGCTAACCCCCGTTAGGCAGGAAGTGTAGGTTAGCTGATGTCCATCATCGTACACATGGGAGGATTGGCCACTAAAGTACAAAGGCTCCCAGTCCTTAACGCTTTACATCATCGTAATAATTACCTATAATAGGGCATGGCCTTCCTTGATCATTGTCGTACCGCTACAACCTACATTTAGTGTAAACCGAGTTTCGGGAGGCTACACCAATTTTATTGCGATGAACATTTGTGGAAATTTTTATACATGAGAAACAATAGCGTTTTACTCGTAAGAATGTGGTTTCGATTAGCAACGCACCAAAAGTGACGATAGCCATTTGAGTTACCTTGAGCTACCTGGTCTTAGGAAACTAATTTGTAATTCGGCCTACAAGGTATGAAGCTTACAACTGATAACCGAGATCAACATTATGCGAAAAAATTCTTTATCCTCCAATATCAACTTATTGCATTAAAAGGTTAACAGCACAGGCTTGGACAGTGCCTACCTACGCTTTTCCACTTCTACAAATAAAAGTATAAGACATTTCTGCTTAATTACAACTAGGATACATCAAAATACATTTGATTAACATTTATGCAAAATATCAACGATGTAAAAGGGTACCAACATAATTATATTTACGTGAAATAGTTCGACGTTCACACGTGGAGGGACGTTTAGCTATTTTCTTGTAGAAAGGAAGGTTACGGCGTTCTTCTTCTTCTTCTTGAACCTATCGCCTCTTCTTGTTTTCTACACTAAGAAGTTAAGAGCTGTTGTTGTTGTTGGGGTATTAAAGCCAACACTTGTTGTTGGCACGGGCCTTTCCCTTGGTTGGCCCGTAGGTGATCTGTAAAAATTAATAAGGTAGTTGCATTAATGGAAATTTGAAAGGTTTTTAGTAGTAGAAAAAGATGTGGATAGGGTAAGGATGATGGTGGTAGTGGTAGAGGGCCATCATTTCTCGGATAGTGGTAGTTTGAAAAGTGGGGGTGTAAGGCTTTTGAAGATTAGAGAAAAATTGTGCAGGTGGGGTTGTCCAACCCTTTACTCCCTAGGGTCCCTGCAGAGAGATTTTTAAGTGGTAGATTAGTTGAGAAGTGAAAGGGGGTGATGTGAATAGAGCCTTACAATGAGGGGATGAGATGGTGCATGGAATGAGGAGGTCTTACCTTGGTGGAGGTAGAGTTGAAAGCAACTGTGCATGTGTGTCTATGCTTTCAAGTTAAGAGCCGTAACAGAGCCATTTTATCATTTACACCAAAAGTTTTTAATTTTGTTTCATTGGTTGTCACTAGGATCTCACCAACTGAGACTGAAATCTAGCAAAACTATAGTTTTTAAAAACATGTTTCAATGAAGATAAGTTTTCCAAAGTATGTTTGCCTAAAAATTATATCTTCCACTGACCAATAGAATATCGCTTGGATTCACATATATAGCTACATTATTGGAACTAAAAAAATATCTACACGCACGAATTTTTACCTCATTAGAGGCATATTATCTCTTTTATTTCCTCTTGTTTCAACTGCTTGCTCTATCTCAACTACTCTCTATAAAGGATGCACAGCCGTCTGGTGCATTCAATCATAAAAACTTTAACTGGAAACTTTAATGAATGTTCAGATTGTTCTTCGGCAAATACTCGATCGTTAAAAAAATTAATAAAGAAAAATTTATTAGTTTCACAACAATCTTTTCTCCGTGCACGACCCTTTTCTGTATTTGTCAACATATTATTATATATATAGATATACTTATTACACTGATCTTATTGCAATTAAATATATTCTGGCATATTCTACTGATCCTTAGTGAGTGATGTAAATAAGCAGTTTCGCATATTAGTTTTATGTAATGTTAACTGTCATATAGCTACCACCATAATCTTTATATGAAATTGAAGAAATGAAAGACAATGAAAACAACAGATGGATGAAAGAGACTAGGAAATGAATGAAAGATGTGGATGTGAACGAGAGAACATTTAGGAGAATGGGAAGGGGAGAGCTTAAGGCCAAGATTAGAGAAGTAGATAGTAAAAAGTGGAAGGGTGAGATAAAAGAAAAAAAATAGTTTAGAAATATACATATAAGAGAAGGATCATGTAGGAGAGGAAATGTTCTATGGCAACAAACCTGATTCACTCATTATGCATGGAACTAGGGGGCAACTGTTTAAGATTAAATGATAGGAAAAGATATGAATTAGGAGGAAGGGTAGAATATAAGCTATGTGGGGCAGAGACTGAAGACATCGCCCATTTCATTCTTTACTATCCAAGCCTCAGCAACGAAAGAAGGAAAATAATAGAACTACATCAGCCATACGAAGAAGAAAAAAAAAGATGATAGAAAACGTTCTGTTTAAGAAAGAAGGAATAGAGAGAAGAAAAGACTATATATATATATATATATATATATATATATATATATATATATATATATATATATATATATATATATATATATATATATATATATATATATCAGATGTGGAAAAAAAAGAGAGAAGAAAATAAAAGAATTATAATAAAGAAGAAAGCTTAGGAGGTGCAAATGAAAGGCGAATCCCCTCCGCCCAGCAACTGAACTGGACTGAACTGAACAGTAATAGGTCAATAAATAGAATTTTATTGTCTTGTTTTGGTTAATTCTTACAAATAAATAACCGATGCCTTTGTTCTAGGCCACTTGAAAGAGCAATAAAAGGTATTTCACTTGACTCGGGCAATGTTAGAACAACACCAGTCTTTTTCTTCCGTAAGAGGCTTACTGTTCCCCTGAATAGGAAGAAACACAAAACTTTCTTTAATATGAAGACATAACATAATATTTTAGGTTAGGCTATGCGTTGTATCAAGAGACAAAAGATAATAGCTTTTCTTCAATCATTAGGTAATTGAATACTAATGTTTACTAACTTGCAGTTCTTTGTATGCGGAGCTTGATTTAATCTTGAATTTACATTAGAAAACCCTGCGTTTTATGCATTTACAGAAAACGCACTTAATGATTTCATGGGTGACTAGTCCAGACTGGATTGTAAAGTCAGTGTCTCAAGCTTGAGTCGTATTATATTTTGTATAGCCAACCGTCCTGTTGCATCAAGGCATGTAAAACGCACTGTTCATATGTTTAATGTTAATTAACGTCTGAATATAGTAATTCACCGTTGTAAAAATTAATGAGTATACCAACAAAATAATAGAATTCGAAAACTTTGTATTTTTTTAATGATCAAATCTATAATTATATCAGGTTTTTCAACTTCGGGTGTCAAAAACAGAAATTATTTATGCAGGAATATTTAATAAATCAAGGAGCAAAGTTATTTTCCCTATTGCATCTTTATTATACCTCCTAGATGTCTCAAAAACATGCTATAAAATTCACGCACATACCAACCATGTAATACATCCAAAGTATGATGGTTACATAGAAACTTTTGCACAGGCTTAAATGTGACGTTTGCAGTATATTTTTAGCCTACAGTCCTCACCCGAGGAGGTCATTTTCCCATTAGGCTATTCATCGTAATGCGTTCTTCATTTTTAACAGCCCTTCTTTCTCTCACACATTTCTCTGCGAAGCTGATTATTCCGTAGGTTTCACTGGCTGTGAAAAGAAGGGGAAAGGTTTATTCTATTAATTCTTGTAGAATTATATAGATGTTGTCCATTATTCAATAGGGGCATAATTATCAAGATAATAATAATGGTACTATTGCTATTATATATGTAGTGTGGCACCAGTCTGCACAAATTAATATAATCAAGCTATCATGGAGCCACATTTTTTAAAAAAGGAATTACGAATTTTGGAATATCTAACAATTAACCAAAGTCCGCCGAATGTTACTCAAGAATTTGAATGTTCTATAAATCTTGCAATCAAACAGAGATAAATCAACTCTTTATCAATATTTATAATAGCATATTCCAAGGGAGATATCCAGAAGAAATAGATTAAATTTTAGGTTAACGACGTAAAAGATAACACCACAATGTCAATGGAATCTCAAGACACGTGAAATTTAACAACACATTCAGTCTTGATAATTTTCATTGTGTCACAATAGCGTATGATAATGGTCTCATAAGTTGCAGAAACAAATTTGCAAAAGATGTGTTTCGAAGAAAATAAATGAGATAAAGAATATTGAAGTGAAAAAAATACGTAGAGAAAATTTTTTACCATAATTTCCGTCAATAGAGGAAAAGTGCACTGATGAAAATATACTGTCACTTCCTCTGCCAACACCACTTAGGTCCTCTCCAAGAACCTGTAACAAAGTGAAGAAAGTATTAATATAATGAGCATGGAAATTCCTTTAAGCAATTAACTTTTCATTTAGACACTTGTCATCCCGTAGTTACAATATTCATCTCTCGAGTGAGAAGGTCAAGATTCAATTCCTAAGCGAGCAAGATTGACTTATGAACTAGCTGTTGTAAATTACATTTATCTTGTGATTAAAATCATTCGTAAATTCAAGTACCTGGTGGTTATTCAAGTGTTGTTGGTAGGAGTTATATTAGATTATTGTACATGAAATTAGCAATTAAACACATCATGCAAGGGCTCTCGAAAATTGGAGGGCTCACATCCTCGGCTGTAGTCACCGGCTATAAATGGAATAGATCTAGTAGGGAAAATTATCTTATTCTGCTAAAATAAAATAAAAATAAATATAAATTATACTGGCCTTCGTAATGATTATTGGCATCAGGACTCCAATGGCGAGAACGGCGAAAATATTCTTATGCATCGGCATATTCTGGAGGAAAGAAAAAAAATCGTTTCCAATCTAAACATCCGAAAAAAGTTATCATAAACTTTCTTTTATTAAAATAAATTTCAGGTCATTGAGATTGCAATTTGGTTTAGATAAGGTTGCTCTAGAATAAAAAATGGGCTAGTTTTATCAGCTTTAGATTGACTAAATACAGTACTAACCAATAGCAATTGAACTCGAAGGTCCGTTGAGGTGCTGTCTCTCCTTTGTGGATGTAAACCAGCAAATACAGCAACTTGAAATTAAGATTAAGTCTATATACACCAGGGCAGGTATCACACACGTGGTCGAGCTCTTTCTGAATTTGTGCACACCTGTATTCGAGTTTAGGGCGAAGGTAAAGAATAAGGCTCATTAATTCTCACCCGGATATTCGGGTGTGACATGTCACGTTTAACTAATTACATCTGATTTTACTGCCACATGTTTCTGAAAATAGCTTAACCAGCAGGTGTTCATTCCTTATCGCCAAACGATTCACAACGGGGATATTCATTGAAGGTTTTCATCGATTAATCCTTTTTTTTTCAAATGAACTATTTTTATCCACTCATCCTGCTATCATGGCAATGGCAGTAACTTGGTACATACCTCGTCTTTGTCTACATTGATCACGAAATTTGTTACGTAAAGTATATTTCAAATGTGAGAAAGACCGAAGATGACTACCACCAATAGGTTAAAGCTATTCTTTATACCTCAATACTAGCACTACTCTTCAACGACTGTTGCGACACCTGTTGGTAAATGTTATTTTGTGGTTTTTTTACATCATTGCACTCGCTACACCGCTTCCTTGATAATAAGCTCTCGTTAAACATTTGCTTTCTTTGTGGAGAACATAGGAATTGGAGTTAGTTACACACGATGGATGTGTTCTACGGACTAGTTAGGTAGGTTGTTCAAAATCTTTATGTATTTTGTGGTAATTGTTGAGTGAATATTATAGTTGTATATGAGAGTGCTAAAACATTATTGTAAATGTCGTTGGAGGCTGGCACGGTTTATATAGTGGCGGTGCTGACGGTGAGCTTGATTGTGTTTTTTTAAGGGTATGCTAAGTAAGAAGTTCGTTTCTTCTCTTGTTTAATCGAAACAAAATGTCAAAGTGCACTACTGACCGGGATCCTTTTTTTTTTCCCAAAAATATTAAAACTTATATCACCTGTTATATAAATCTGTAAGGCTGTTTGGTCGAGCCTGAGGATTTTAAAATTTTATTTTTATCTTGCAGGTCTATGTTTGTAACGGGCCTTCGTCTGGAATTTGGATCTTGCAGAGAATTGCCCCTGTAGTCTCACAATGGAATAGATTTTGATAACTGTGACGAGAGAGCCTACTGCGTCTTGCCTTTCAACGGACCCGCTACGAAGACTGTTCTAATTTCTTTTTATGTGCCTGAAATGAAAGCTTTTTGTATAAAATTTACGTAGGTTTAATTTTAGATGCAAAACTTAAAAAAAAAAAGACTACCGAAATATACATTTCGGTTGGGTGGTTCTATGAAAGTTTAAGCGAGTAGGTAGGTCCACTTATATACCTGTTTTTGCATTATAACAAGTAAGTTTTTAGAATGTAACTTGGCTTAAAGGTCTAATAAGAATGGATGTCGTGTTAAAGAAATTAATGGCTAACAATCTTGCTGAAGATGCCGAAACAGTGAAGTTGATATGAGTTTTAGCCTATTACAAAAACCCTGAAAGTTGAAACGAGTAGGGGTAGATTATATTCCAGATATAGGTTAGACTTGGATTTTACTTTGTGCTTTGGTCTACCTTCAGTTAGCTCATAGTATTTGGGAGTTTACCTCTCGTGTACTTATTAAGCTTATTCATAGTTTGAGATTTTAGTAAACAAGGCTTTAAAGCTGTTTTAATCTGAAGATGTGTTGGAAATATAACTATAGAATAATTCCTGATCTATTATAGGTAAAGGATTTTGCATAATGTCATTGAAAAAATAAACTTTTAATAAAAAAACATACTTTTTATTCCCCCTGAATCCACAGTTGAATGATACTCGAAATATAAATGGTATGTAAATTGAAGTCTTGAACTCTCTATACTTTTATGAAATCTTCAGTACCCTTTTTAAATTATTGACAATTTTCCAATTTGATGTAAATTGTTTAAGCTTTTTCCTCAGCAGTGGAAGTTTTGAGATTAAATACAGTCTTTGAAAATCTTAATATAGTTTTGTATAATGATTTTTGAAAATAATTTCTTGGTAGGATTTCGATCCCGAGAAACCCTTGTGAATAAATAGAATTGCAACCTTTCAATTAAGAGATATAAATCTTGAATATTTTCCTAGTCTTTTAAATATTTCGATTTACTATTGACACTCAACTTGGTGTATATAACCTCGCAAAATTTACCAGAAGAGTTCAACTACTGAAGTACAGGCTGAAAACTTGAATCTGAGAGATTGTTAAAGGAAAGTTATCAGCAATGACTTTTAAGATAACTGGAAAACTTTTAGAGATGGAGACATTACTTGGCCTCTAGTCTACTGCAAGCTATATAGAATACCCTTTACGAAGTACTGAGTATTCTATGCCTTTTGAATTGATGAGGTTTTCTAACGGTAAAGTCGGTTTAGGGCCACATGGGTCAAGTCAACTTTATTACCGATGCTCTTAAATAGTCTGGCGCTGGAGCATGGGAGGCCATTCGAGGTTGGGCAGGCACTGGGCTGATAAGTGAAATCGAGAGTGGGGCTGTAATCGAAGACTCAAAGATTGGTTATGCTTGGTTTCGGAATAACTAGCTGGGATCTTTCAGAACTGGTGCTCTGGCGATGACAATGTGCTGCAGATTATAGAGGAGGCGTTGTAAAATCCAACATCTCTTCTATCTTGGTATTAAAACTAATGATTTTTTGTTTTCACGAGACTAAGTACGCTGTGGCTCCTAATCAAGATGGTAGTGTTGAAGGTTCTTACTGTTCCCCTGCTACGATTATCAAAACTTAATAAATTATATTGCCCATTGCTATCTATGCAGTGATAATCATTGCTTTTCTTTTGCACATTGGTAATCTAATCCAACATAAATTCAGTTAATATTAGTTACTACTCTGGAAATGTTAAGGTCTTTCTATGATTAACTCAAAAATAAATGCATTTTGGATGTGCCAACTATGAAGCAAAACGCCAACATGACATATTTACTTTATAGTTACTTTAATATGTTACCATCATGCTTCAGAAAATCCGTAACATACTTGGAAATGATGTGGGATGAAGTTTTGGGAAACAAAGTTCGTCTTGAATAATGACAATCTAAAAGCTGTTTTCCTGGCCCAGTCACTCACGGAGAAGCCCTCTATAGGCTAACGTAGAAAACTTTCAAGCCTTGTTTGTAGAATACGTTTTTTCCCTAATTACCATTACGAAACCTTCAACAAACAAACAATACAAACTCTGAATACCATTTCAACATTCTATTTTGGAAATCGTTAGATGTAGCACTTGGGTATACCGAATGAAAACAACTTGAAACGCCACCTGGCGGTTACTTCATTACATACAAGGGAAAATAATTTTCTTTTAATTCGTTCCTCAAACACAGAAAATTATATTTCTTACTTTGGAGTACCATATACTGTAGTCCTCGTTAGTTGTGAAATCCTCTGCATCGTAGCATTTCTTAACCAAGAAAGTCTTCAACTACTAACTGGAAGCCTTTTCATACCATCAGTCACTCGGATCTAGAGTGGAATTTATTCATACAATATTGGAGCCGTATATTTGAAAGCTCTGAGCACTAAAATTTTAGGGAAAAAAAAAAGTTTACAAACCTCCGAGAAAAAATACTAGTGTGGGTGCTTCGACAGTGACGATTTCACGGTAAACTAGCAATATGAGGTGTGAAATGTTGAATGCTTTCGAACGAACACGATATAATGGCTGTGGATGTCCTGTACAGAGCAAGGCCTTGGTACAGAGTAGGGTTCCCTTACTAAATAGGACCTGAAAAACAGCCCTTAACGTAAATTTCTTACCCCGGGCACCGACGTGCTTTATGGTCCAGGCTCCATACTTCACTACGGATAATACTGAAGGGAGATAAGCTAATGTCTATAACCAACAGTCAGAAATTTTATTGGATTTTCGTAGCAACAAAGTTTGGAATCTGAATCGATTTAATAAGAAAAGATTTTGGTGTTTTATTTTATTATGTGAACATTGTTTATTGGATAAATTAAACCAGAAGGCTTTATTTATAATAGGCCTTTATTTCTAATTATCGAAACCATTTTTAGTCAGTTTCTGTGTTCCTGCATTCGTTCTTCCACCTTGCCAGCGTATTTTTTGAAAGTTTACTTCAAAAGTGAAAATGCAAGGGTATTGAATAGCCTTCCCTGTCCCAGCCCAAGATCATAAGGCCCTCATTAATAACAAAACTCATTTGGAGTAGAGTTATTTGATCCGGGAATATATAATTTTAGTCCATCTGCCATTCATTGCAATTACGACAATCAGACAATTGTATAATTACTACACGTCATTATTTTTGGCTATTTTAGGATTTCCTTTTGCACGACTTATCGTTCACTATTTAGCTTTGTAACAACATGCTTGTGAATATTAGTTTATTTGACATAATTACAAATATAGGGTATTGGTAATTGTAAATGTATCTTAATAATAGAAACTTTGTCGAGTTAAGGTAACAGCAAATATAGGGGAGATTTAATCGTTGAATAATGTTACTTGGCCCTGTTAAATACCTCCCAGGCCCCAGCGGCTGTATATATAGGCTAGTCCGAATTTCTCTAATCAATAAAACAGTCATTTAACATGAATCTTTTTCGATCTAGTTAAAGTAACAACCGGCTTAAGTACTGATGTGATAGTTAATAAAAATCCTATAATGTTTAAAATTAATCTCCTCACAGATTCTTAGAAAGAATTAGATAAGGTAACTTCGAATACAGTTCGTATTTGATAGCCGATCATAATGTCTTAAATTCAGTTATTTGGTTATTTAACTTATCAAACTTAATGTTAAAAATAACCACTTTCCATAAAGTTAACGTTTGATCGACTACATTTCTACCAACTAAGAAGATTTAACATATGAAATGCAGAATTAAAAACTAATATTCTGTCCCTAATTAAGACATCGACTGTAATACAAATTTGACCTTTTCAGAGCTTGTTCCCACGAGTAAGGAGGGGCGTACCCAAGACACAATTCGGCCCGCATGCGACTGACGACTGTAATTGTCCCGGCGAATTGGTGCAACGCCCAGGTGGGCAATGCATGCTCCTCTCCCTCTCCACTTAATCCAATCTTCGCCTTGATACTGTTCATCAAATCATTCCAGTAGAGAGAGAGGGTGACCGTCCAGTAGTGGTCCTTGGCCGAGGGTTCGATGTTGGTGTGACCCAAGAAGGGACTGGCCAGGTCGACGAGGTTGTTTGGGGGCGTGTCATCCGTCACGTAAACTGGCAGGCCATTGCAGGTATGCAAGTTTGACCTACCTTCGTCGGTTAACAGGTGTTTTATGGCGCAGATGCAGGCCGTGGCTACGTTACCTGGAATCGACAACGGTAGAGTGCTTTGATATAAGAGATCGTAAGAGCTTACTTGTTACCTAAATCAGGTAATGGAATTATAGCTTTAATAGTCTCGATTCTTGTTCGTCAAAAGGTCTAAACCAAGAGCTGCGATGTCCGATATTAATGATAAAGGATCAGACTCTTAAGGTAAAGGAAGGTATAACAATTGGAAACATTTATAATTTAATATATTCTTAAATATATTCCATTACGCGGGATCACAGATTTTCTAAGGTCGCTACAAAATTCTTTGGTAGGACTAATCTATGTTTGTCCACTGAAATAACAAAAACACTTTCGGAATATGCATAGCGTAAATAATCGACATATATACACCAGATAGATTTTTACTAACAGTTAACGAATATATAAATATTCTGCCCGGATAAACAATAAACAGCCATTCTTTAACGTTGCCAAGTACCTTTGCTTCAATTTGTTATTCTAATTTCTTATTGGCAAACCGCATCTGCATTCCATTAGGTGAACATGATATCCTTTCAGCTCAGTAAGACGTGATTTTATCAGCAGCGATTTAAAGAATGCGAGGGTAAAATTAGATTATCATTTTGAACTTAGATTCTTTATCTTGCCTTTGTGTTTTGACTTGATAACGTTTGATGTTGTGCCATCCAATATGATCAGAGCCAACAGGGTTACTCTTGCTTCTTCTGTGCCCAAGATTAAAAGGTCACACAGTACTGTTTTCCACTGAACTGTCCCGTATGCTAGATCTAGTAGGTTAGACAGTACTTTCCCACTGGACTGTTGATCTAGTAGGTCAGACTGTACTGTTTCCCACTGGACTGTCCCGTATGCTAGATCTAGTAGGTTAGACAGTACTTTCCCACTGGACTGTTGATCTAGTAGGTCAGACTGTACTGTTTCCCACTGGACTGTCCCGTATGCTAGATCTAGTAGGTTAGACAGTACTTTCCCACTGGACTGTTGATCTAGTAGGTCAGACTGTACTGTTTCCCACTGGACTGTCCCGTATGCTAGATCTAGTAGGTTAGACAGTACTTTCCCACTGGACTGTTGATCTAGTAGGTCAGACTGTACTGTTTCCCACTGGACTGTCCCGTATGCTAGATCTAGTAGGTTAGACAGTACTTTCCCACTGGACTGTCCCGTATGCTAGATCTAGTAGGTCAGACTGTACTGTTTCCCACTGGACTGTCCCGTATGCTAGATCTAGTAGGTCAGACAGTACTGTTTCCCACTGGACTGTCCCGTATGCTAGATCTAGTAGGTCAGACAGTACTGTTTCCCACTGGACTGTCCCGTATGCTAGATCTAGTAGGTCAGACAGTACTGTTTCCCACTGGACTGTCCCGTATGCTAGATCTAGTGGGCCAGACAGTACTGTTTCACACTGGGCTGTCCCATATGCTAGATCTAGTAGGCCAGACAGTACTGTTTCACACTGGGCTGTCCCATATGCTAGATCTAGTAGGCCAGACAGTACTGTTTCACACTGGGCTGTCCCATAGGGCTCCATCTGTCAGCACTATGCCTGCTTATTTGTACACTAATTTTAGGAGAGGGTTATCTTGTTATTGTTTTGTTAAAGTTTTTACAGTTTACATAGGAAATGTTTATTTTAATGTTGTCACTGTTATTTTTATTTGTTTCCTTTCCTCACGGGGCTATTTTCCCTTTTGGGGCCCCTGGGCGTATAGGATCCTGCTTTTCCAACTAGGGTTGTAGTTTAGTAAGTAAGTAAGTAAGTAAGTAAGTAAGTAAGTAATAATAATAATAATAATAATAATAATAATAATAATAATAATAATAATAATAATAATAATAATAATAATAATATTAATAATAATAATAATGATAATAATAGTATCCCTAACTCTGCACTTGCCAACCTACATTCATAGATTATGATTATGCATAAGATTTCAAATGCAATTAATTACTTAAGAATTGAAATTGTTATTCACGCAATTTATTTACTATTTATTTACTTGTACTACAATACTTTTATTCGTGGTAAATAATATAATCAAGCACTGCTTTTCAAATCATCTTCGGGCAAATTTCATAGCTTAGATTTCTGGGACTTACCAGCATAGGCTGCTTGAGTGAAAGCAGCAGGATTGCCAATAGAAGGCATCTTGCAACCGGCTGCTTTTGCCAGTTTGTGTATCAGTGGGACAAAGCTGGAGTCTCCTTCTCCGTAGAGGACCGGTGGCCTTAGAGCGACAGTCTTCAGTTTCGTGCCTGAATAATAATAATAATAATAATAATAATAATAATAATAATAATAATAATAATAATAATAATAATTAATTTCTTGTAGTGTCTGCAACCTCACCATCTTTGTGAACTAAGGAAGGGGGGGGGGTTTGGGGGGAGCATTTAGCTCTACCTGCTGAGTCATCAGCAGCCATTGTCTGGCCCTCCTTGGTTCTAGCTTGGGTGGTGAGGGGGCCTGGGCGGTGATTATATGGATATACAGAATAGTCAGTCTCTAGGTCTAAGGCAATGTGCTGCTAGCTAGGCCATTGTCACTGTCCCTTGCCTCTGCCATTCATAAAAAACCTTTGAACAATAGAGTTTTTGACAGTATCCCTTTCCTTATAACACCTACTTTTTAACTTTCTACTTTCCTTCTAGCTATATATCTTACCCGAGTGGTATCCCTGATCATAATAATGGCCATACAGACTGAAATTCACTAGTCCCCTCCATTAGAAATTATAATACATTTCATTGTGCCTCAGTTGACCTCAGTGTTGAATTAGTTAACTGATCGTCAGTCGTTATGGCAAGCAATTCTCATTTCACAATATTGTTGTAATTCCATCTAGAACCTAACACTTAACGTTTCGTATATCTTCATCACAGCTTTATCTCAACCTAGATTGTACAGTTTGGCAAAGAAATTCCTGGTAAGCCTCTCTCCGAGGAAGTGTACCCAGTCACACACTTACTGCGCTAAGAGCTCCTGTGTTTAGCCCCGCCCACCACCTCTGCTATCTGTCCTACATAATCCACTTGGTTATTCCCAGCGAAGTAAGGGTGTGGCATGGTACACGTCTTCGTTGCGGGGTGTGCCAGGAACTCGTGTGTCCAACTATTCTATATTTAAACTCAATTGCTTATATTTGTACTCTCTCTCTCTCTCTCTCTCTCTCTCTCTCTCTCTCTCTCTCTCTCTCTCTCTCTCTCTCTCTCTCTCTCTCTCTCTATAACGGAGCGTTAGACACAATGGTTTAATTTACTCAAGTGAACAAAGCAGAGGTTTGAGTTTATACGTCATGTAAATTTTACTGAGCGTCGAGTAAGTACGAGGGCTTAAGACAAAATGGTTTAATTTATACACTCTCTCTCTCTCTCTCTCTCTCTCTCTCTCTCTCTCTCTCTCTCTCTCTCTCTCTCTCTCTCTCTCTCTCTCTCTCTCTCGTATATAAATGTGTGTGTACGCCTGTTGATATCTCTGTGTATATCATGTCAGTGACAAAAAAAGTGAAGTTCCTCACCATTAGCAGATGCTGTCTCACTTGCTTCAAGGACCATCCCCTCGGCCTTGAGGCGTCCGCGGGCGTAATCTCCAAGTACAAGATCGTCCTCAGAGACCTCTGGGGAGAGACTTTCTGTATGTTCAATGAGACGCTTCCCGCCCATATTGACACAGAGGGAGCTGATGTGGACCAGGGCTGTGACTCCGGTCTCCTGGCAGGCTTTGATTATGTTCCTTGTACCTAGTTGAAGACACAATAGCGTTTGATAGGGAACCTGATGTTGAAAAAGTTAGTTTATATGGGTTTAACTTGTTGGAATGGACTGAAATTTATTATAGTTGCTTCATTTGAGTCTAAATTTGATAGTAATGTAAGCTCGAAGGAAACACGTTTTTTCTCAAAAAGCTGAACTGATAAGTGTATGTATACATAAATATATATATATATATATATATATATATATATATATATATATATATATATATATATATATATATATATATATATATATATACATATGTTTATGTATACATATACATACTGTATGTATATAAATATACATGTATATATATATATATATATATATATATATATATATATATATATTTATATATATACAGATATATATGTATATATATATATATATATGTGTGTGTGTGTGTGTTTTTATATATATATATATATATATATATATATATATATATATATATATATATATATATGTTTATATATACACATGTATATATATGTTTATATATATTCATATGTATATATACAGATATATATATATATATATATATATATATATATATATATGTATGTCTATACATATGTATATATATATATATATATATATATATATATATATATATATATATATATATATATATATATATATATATATATATATATACACATATACATATGGTCTTCATTGACATGGAGAAGGCATACGATCTGGTATCACGTCAGGAGCTGTGGAGATGTATGAGAGAAAAGTGAGTCCCTGGGAAATACGTAAGAATCACCCAAGGTATGTATGAAAGGGCAGAAGCAAATGTTAAGAGCAGTATAGGCCTAACAGACAGTTTCCCAGTAAATGTGGGACTACATCAGGGGTCTGCATTGAGCCCTTACTTATTTGAACTGGTCATGGATGTAGTAACACAAGGTATCAGAGATCAGTCTCCTTGGTGTATGCTTTTTTGCTGAGGATGTTATACTGTGTAGCACGAGGTGAGAGGTAGTAGAAGAGAAACTGGAAGAGTGGAGAAGAGAAATGGAAAATAGATGATTGAAGATCAGCAGGAAAAAGACAGAGTATTTGAGATTGAAAAATGGCGAGAATGGGGAAGTTAGTTTACAAGGAGATACTGAAAAAAGTTGAAAATTTCAGGTATTTAGGATCAACAGTTGCAGGGGATGGTGAACTGGGGGCAGAAATAAACCACAGAATACAAGCAAGATGGAAGACTTGGAAAAAAGTGCGTGGAGTACTATGCGACAGGAAAATAGGGGTCAAGTTGAAAGGTAAAGTACACAGGACAGTTGTGAGACCGGCAATAATGTATGGAGCGGAGACGTGTGCAATAAAGAAGATAGAAGAGAAGAAGATGGATGTGGCAGAGATGAGAATGTTGAGATGGATGTGTGGGGTGACAAGAAGAGATAAGATACGGAATGAGGTAATTAGGGGTACCATAGGAGTTGAAAAACTATCAGATAAGATACAAGAAAGTAGACTGAGGTGGTATGGTCATGTCACCAGAAGACATGAACAGTATATTGGGAAGAGAGTGCTGGAAATGGAGGTACAGGGAACGAAAAGGAGAGGGAGACCAAAGCGAAGGTGGGTGGACTGTATCAAGGATGACCTTCGATCAAAGGGATTAACCGGTGATGACGTGTGAGACAGAGGTAGATGGAGACAGCCAAGGTCTATAGAATACTATAGACCTTGGAGACAGCTGACCTGAAACATCGACCCCACATAGAAGTGGGAAAAGATGTAGACAAAGAAGTGTGTGTGTGTGTGTGTGTGTGTGTAGGCTACTAATTTCGCAATCTTACCCTCAACGTTGACAAGGTGCATATGTTCCCCAGAGCCAAGGTCTTCCTTGAGAAAGTCCGGAGAAACGACGGCACAGTTGATCACAACGGAATGTCCTTTCAGGTGCTCCTTGAGGTCACTGAAATCCCTGACGTCACAGACTTCGTAGGTCACGGTCTCCGCATCCTGCCTTTGCCCTTGGGTAGAGAAATGAATGGGTTGTTGTTATTGTTGTCATTGTTACTCTTTAGTTAATTTGGTATTTCTGGGAGGAATGTGATGTTCAGGATTTTGTAAAGAGCCGCTGAGAAGAATTTCGGTATCTAAAATTGTTATCGCATTACAAAAATGGCTATTATAGATATCACTGTGCTGATTTGTGTTGATTATACATTTTTTTTATTTCCTTTAGTTTATAGTACTGGCTATATAATGTTTTGCAGATATCCTCAAGATAAAAAGATTGTTTTAATAACTTGAATAATTTCAATAACAATAATTTAAATAATTTTGAGATTTGGAAATTAATGGGAAACTGGTTGGACTTGAAAACAAAATGGCAAAAGAAAGCAACCTTTGGCACAAATCCATTGAGGTTCTAAACAACCGTGGGTGTGTTACTTGGAATATTTCTTTCTATTCCCATTGTTACTCTCAAATGCCTGAAGATTCCATTAACTTCAGTTAAAATCCACCTGAAGTTACAGCTTGGCTTAAACTCTGTATGCAATGGCCCCCATTATTTTACACTGGGTCTGAATTACGTATAGTTAAGCTATAACCCTAGTTGGAAAAGCAGGATGTTATACACCCAAGGGCTCTGACAGGGAAAAATAGCCCAATGAGGAAAGGAAATAAGGAAATAAACTACAGGAAGTAATGAACAATTGAAATAAAAATTTTAAAGAACAGCAACAGCATCAAAATAGATCTTTCATATATAATCTATAAAAAGAGACATGTCAGCATGTTCAACATAAAGACATTTCGCTGCAAATTTGAACTTTCAAATACTTTGATAATTTCACAAATGTAATTGCTGAGAATTTCAGGTTTCCTTTACCTGTCAGGAGGTCTTTGTTGAAGGACTTCACATCTAGGACTTTGATATCCTTGAATATCATTTGTTTGTTTACATCTGGCTCATTTCCGGTTCCCTTTGCCGGATTTTCCTTCTCGTTCAATAGCTCGGCTACAATGTGTTGTCCTAGGAAGCCGCAGCCACCTGGAAGAGAGAGGATATTATTATTATTATTACTTGCTAAGCTACAACCCTAGGTGGAAAAGCAGGATGCTAATAGCGCAGGGGCTCCAACAGGGAAAAATAGCCAAGCGAGGAAAGGAAATAAGGAAATAAATAAACGATATGAGAAATAATTAACAATTAATAAAATATTTTAAAAACAGTAACAACACTAAAACAGATAATGCATACATAAACTATGAAAAGACTTATGTCATCCTGTTCAACATAAATAAATATTTGCTGCAAGTTTAAACTTTTGGAGTTCTACCGATTCATCTACCCGATAAGGATGATCATTCCACAACTTTGGTCATGGCTGGAGTAAAACTTCTAGAATACTGTGTAGTATTGAGCCTCATGATGGGGAAGGCCTGACAATTAGAATTAACTGCATGCCTAGTATTACGAACAGGATGGAACTGCCCGGGAACACCTGATGATCAGAATTAGGAAAAATCTCGGTGATGATGATAATGATAAATTGATAATCAAAAGAAGCAAAATAATGATGGTATCAATACATGCATAATTCTTCACTGTTTCCATCCAGATAGTGAATACCGATATAAATCATTACAGTGAGACAAGTTTCATATCTGAGACATTCGAGAGATAACGACTTGGATGGAGATGAAGTGAAGTCGAAGGCCATAGGAAAAAACAAGTTTTTTTTTCTTTCTTTTTTGAGAGTGACGAGTGTATTGACTTGAAATGAAGTTATATGATAAGACGAATAGATTAAAGGTATTATTTGATTTGCAGAGACATAGATAAGGGATTAATAAATCCTTTTAGTGCAAGGTAATTGTAAACGCGACGGTGAACGAAACATTTGAATACAACTAATCTAGTGTACCTTACGCGGTGCACCGTAGGCGTTGATAAACGCGTCTTGCAGCGTCCCTTGTGACCCCTTATTTTAGCTTTATATTTTACTTCCGATCGCACATTTTTTCTTTCTTTCTTTCTTGCTGTCCATCCTCTTTAACTTTACTTCGTAGTGCAATTGAAAGGTTTTCCCTATTGCAGCTCAATGACCTCTCGGTTCCAGATCTGATCCAGTGTACCTCAAGTTGTTCACTTGAAATTCATTAGCTGCAGTCCCTGTTTAGCCATCTACTATTCCTTCATAACTTCTTCCTGTCCAACTTCTTGGACTTTTAACTTCATACAGCAACCGTGGGATTATTCCAAGTTGCACTGAAAGATCTCCCAGTCTCCAGGGCTGGTCCAAATACCCCAAATTCCAGAAACCCATAAATCCAGTTGATCTGGTCTTGTGTTTTGTTTCGGTGACGAAAACAAAAATTAGGCAATTTTGTGAGTGTTGAAAATCTAAATGTGCATTTTACTCATTATTTGCCAGAAAGAAAATCTGATTTCTTTTCTTTTATAATTTTCCGTCTTTCACATCAAAAGATGCTTTAAACGAGTAGTTACTAGAACCTCTCCTGATAGACATTTTTATATCATAATTACAAGAAATTTTTCACTCATTTTAAAGCCTCTTGACAGCACTTTTTTTGTGTGGTAAAATTGTATTTCTAGATATCTCAGAGATGTTTAACTTGAACAGAACACGAATCCAAGTTTAATTGATTTTATAGTTTCATGAAATTGTATTGGATCCTCTTGCTTACCGTCCTGAGACTGACTGGCTAAGACTGTGGTCACGGAGTCAGAAAAGCAGATAATGACTTCAAGTATATATAAGAAAATTAAGATAAGATTTCGTTGATGCTTCCGCATATTATTATAATCTATGATTGGCCAGATCTTTTTTTTTTCTTTTTTTTTTTTTTGAAAAGTGAGGCACGGATTAAATTGATATATATGATCAGTTTAAATGTTACAAGTAGGAAAAGGACTAAATGTATAACAAAGTATTAAAATCACGTTCCAAACTTCACCCTCTTCAGTGAGATAAAACTAAAACGTCACATCATAATAATGTTCTCTGAGATTCTTAATGTTTCAACTAAAGTCAATAAAATCTTTGTTGTTACAATAACAGAATGACCTTGGTCCCCACTGGGTATGTCCAAAGCAAACACTTAAATCGATGTTTACTTAAAGTAATATGTGATGCTAATATTCTTAACTGTACATCAGGCCTTACCTATAACAACGACATTGATATCTAGAGCCATCGCAGTCAGTATACTGAAGATCTAGGCTTAGCAACGTCCTTCTGCTTAAGAGTAGCCTCCAACAATGGTGACTTCACAAACGTCTCCTTTTCCTTGACACGCACTAAATATGGATGAACTTAAGATTCTCGTTAAAAGTTAGTTTCTACTGTAGGTGATAAGATAGCAGTGCTTTCACCCTAACAGAGTGAGATGATCTGTAGATAACACGTATCTGTCGTTCTCAATCAACCTCGTTAGTTTTTTATCCGTTAACAGAGGGTCACAGTGGCACTGTTCTGTCGGTACACAAACGGAATGGCACTTAATAGGGTACACACCGAGTTGCCCTTGACAAGACTATGCTCTTACGCAGTTCATAAGCATTTGATGTTGACTGTAACCATTTTAAAAATGAATTTACAAATATGTAATGTTAATTTAAACATATAACACAAAGATTGAGTTCTTAAACTTAAATCAGATAATTTTAGTCTCGATGCCAAACAAACGCATTCAAAATGTATCCCATTAGCCAGAGTAGCTAATTGTGAAATATAATATTGTTCCATAAATAAATGTAAGATGGTTATAATACAACTGCAAAAATATATATTGAAAATTAGTCATTGTCATCTCTTATTGCGGCAATGATATGACCGATTACATTAGTTGAGGTCCAAATGTGTACAGATTGGCCAATGACCCTGTTCATACACATCGTACATCTGGCAGAACCCTATGGGAAGCTAGTGGGGAACAGGACTTGAATTAAGGGTTTATTAAATCTTAATGACGTTATTGTGTCTAAACAATACTAAATATTATTTCATTGGAAAATATGGGATGAAATCAATCAGTATTTCTAAAGACAGATAATGCCCCAATTTTGAGAAAGGACATTTTCTTCTTAGTGTATGAATAAATCTTCTTATCAACACTTACGAAGAAGTACTTCTTTACTATTATCATCCCTGATAAATTTATCATACTTTTTTTTCGTATAGGTTATTTATATTTCTTAAGAGAACTGTTTGTCCATTCAACATGATTTATCTTAGATAAATTTTGCTTTTTATCAAAATCCTAAAAGCATACTCGAACGAATAATCTCCATTTTAACAATTCAAAAGTTATTTTGTTTCCGATATTTAACTTATACTTTATTTATTAGCATGAAAAATATTTGCAGTTTTCCTGTAATATATATATATATATATATATATATATATATATATATATATATATATATATATATATATATATATATATATATATATATATATATATATATATATATATATATATATATATATATATATATATATGTATATATATATATATACATATATATATATATATATATATATATATATATATATATATATATGTATATATGTATATATATATATATATACATATATATATATATATATATATATATATATATATAGTATATATATATATATATATATATATATATATATGTATATATATATATATACATATATACATATATATATATATATATATATATATATATATATATATATATATATATATGTATATATATACATATATATATATATATATATATATATATATATAGTATATATATATATATATAATATATATATATATATATATATATATATATATATATATATATATATATACAGTATATATATATATATATATATATATATATATATATATATATATATATATATATATATATATATACAGCTGGTCACTGGTTGGAATAAAACGATCTACATTAATGCATAAATACAGAATATTACAACCTCAACTATCTAGGCAGAACAACATTGCGATCTTTGACTTTCATTTAGCGTCTTCTTCAGGGTATCAAATGAAAGTTATTGCACACAATACATACTAGGCCTATGTATACTAAATAACACCTTTTAATTTTTGCTTCCTTTGACCCTCTTTCCCTTATGTAGGCCTGTCAGGGCCTTGGCTGAATGGATATATGGGCCATAAGGCACAGAGCTGGGGCTTGTGAGGCCATTCAGCGCTGAGGTGCAGCTGGGGAAACCTTACAGTTTAACTATATATATGTATGTATGTATGTATGTATGTATGTATGTATGTATACTGTATATGGGAAAACTGCAAATATGTATATATATATATATATATATATATATATATATATATATATATATATATGTGTGTGTGTGTGTGTGTGTGTGTGTGTGTGTGTGTATGTATACTGTATATGGGAAAACTGCAAATATTTTTCATGCTAATTATCATTACTGTGATTAATAAATAAAGTATAATTAAGTTAAATATCGGAAACAAAATAACTTTTAAATTGTTAAAATGGAGATTATTCGTTCGAGTCAAGTATGCTTTTAGGATTTTGATAAAAAAACAAAATTTATCTAAGATAAATCATGTTGAATGGTTGGACAGCAAGGAAATGGGAACAAGAGGTATGATAACGGGCTTAAAAGCGGGTGCAGTTACAGGCTGAATTAACACTCTTAAAGACCTATTAGTGATGCCTACAGTGCATCACGTATGGTGCACTGATGTCACTACACGCCAACGGGGTCTTCTGTTAGCAACATATCACTCTCCAGTACTTCAATCCGTTTGTCCCCAACTCCTATCTGTATTGAGGGACTATCAAATGTGGAATCTGCAACCATTTTTAGTTTGTATTGAACCTTTCCGGATTCCATCTTGCTGTCAAACTATCTAACTTTTACACAATTGTGAAATTACTTAATAAATTATAGGTAATAGGTTGGCAACGGCACCAGCCACCCTATGAGATATTACAGCGAGTTATTGGATGCTTTAATGGCCAGAAAGTGGCCAGCTACTTTACACTGAATCCCTCACTGATTACGGTTCATTTTCCTTTGCTTACACATACACAGAATAATCTTGTCTATTCTCATCTTTCCTCATACACCTGACAACAGTACGATAACGAAAAACTTATCCACTCAGGGTTAAGTAGCCTACTGCACTGTAATTGTCCAGTGGCTACTTTATTTTTGGTATGGGCAAAAGCGACTTTTTAGCAATGGTAAACAGCTTGTCTAGTGGAAAATCAGTCCAAAATCAAACCATTGTTCTCTAGTCCTGGGTAATGCCATAGCCTCTGTACCATAGTCTTCTACTGTCTAAGATTAGAGTTCTCTTGCTTGAGGGTACACCCAGGCATACTACAACCTGTTTCCTTATTTTCTTTCCTCACTGGCCTATTTTCCTTTAGCATCCTGCTTTTCCAACTAGGGTTGTAGCTTAGCCAGTAATAAATATTTGGATCGTAGGAGTTTATTCATGCATCTGTCGTTCTACCCAAAAGGATAATAAGTGTTCATTTTCAAAGTAAACTATACCCCTGTTCACGTTAACATTTGAAGCTTTCTATGACGAAACCATTTCAGTCGCATATTGAATAGTATGATCTTTATTGCGAAGAATGGAGGACAACGTTGGCCAAGACAAGTCTGAAGCACACACAATCTTTATCACCTTGTCACCCCCTTTCATATCTTTATCATGTCCAATTTGTCTTAAATTGTTCTTTGCATTCGGCTAAAACAATTCGACGCTATTCAATTTCTTTTTTAATATTGTAATAATTTTCTATCAATTATGGAGACATTTTAGTTAACTTTTATTTTTCCTTTAAGTGATAAAATAAGCATTATGTACATCATACTAATAACCTTCTAGTGATCCCAGCTGTGACACAATTGCTGTTAGGCTCGAGACTTTTGTCCAGTGAACAGTGACTTGTGATCAAAAGAAGCTTAAAATTGAATTAGAGAGCTGAATAGATTTTCTTGATAGCACTTTGGTTATATGAACGGATGACTCCTAAGTGTCATCAAATCCTTGGGGTTGACAACCCTAAAGAAATCCCAAATTTGAGTATTTTGTATTTTTCCTAACTATACAAATCTGAGCCCTTTTAAATAGGAGTCATTTACCTTATTCTGACCAAGCTAGAAGAAGAATGTGCATCCAGTGTATGTGGTATAGAGAAGAGGGAGTATGAAGGATAGGGGGATTAGGCCTTTTTCCCGCTAGGGTTGATTCTCCATTCTCAAGGTCACAGCTTAAGGTTTACAGGGAGGATGAGTTTCGTTGGTTGGTTGTGTATTAAAGCCAACACATCTTGTTGGCACGGGCCTTTCCCTTGGTTGGCCCATAAGTAACCTGCAAATTGTAAGTTAAGTTGATAATTTAAAAGGAAATTAGAAAAGGTTTTAGTGGTAGAGATAGTTGTGGACAGGGTAAGGATGATGGTGGTACTAAGAGAGTGCCATCATGTCACGGATAGTGGTAGTTAGAGAAGTGTGATGTAAGGCCTTTGAATAGTAGGAAAAGGTTACAGTGGGGTTGTCCAACCCTTTACTCCCTAGGGTCCCTGCGGAAAGTTTTTAGTAGTAAATCAAGTTCAGAAAATACAGATGATGATGTGAATAGGGCCTTACGGTGAGGGGATGAGATGGTTAAATGAGTATTCTGAGGTTATTACCTTGGTGGAGGTAGTCATGAAAGCAATTGTATGTCCCTATGTTTTCAACAATTGCCTTTTCCAGTGTGGCCGCAGCCAACCAGGCCTGTGGTGAGTTGCTGTCTATTTGTAGATCACCTCTCAGCTGACTTGTTTCCCTACACTCTAGTAGGTAGTGCAGGAGGGCTTGTTGTGGTAAGATATCACAGTGATCCGCGTGATCACACGTCTTTGAGTGTTGTCTATGATTTCCCAGTTAAGCTTGTATCCCAGTCTGAGCCTGTGTATGTACACAGCCTGCTCTCTCGGGGTGTATCTGTCTATGGGTGGAGGCTCTAAGCTCCGTGGCTCATTTGTACCATGTAGCGGATGGAGAGCCATTCCTTATCCAATTGTGTAGCTCCTTGATTAAATTGTCTTTGAGCTGTGTTTTTATTTTGTTTTTAATCTGTTGTAGTGCAGTCTGTATGTGCACCCGTACATTTTGTATGTGTCTGGTGCTTTTGGCTATTTCATCAGCCTTCTCATTCCCTGGTACACAAAAGTGCCTTGATATCAGCTAGGAGGGCCTTGTTGTCTTTATTCTTTTCCTTGCATTGAGGATCGTGAATCGGTATGTATGACTACTGGTCGTTCCTCATTATCAATAGAGTATTGTAGTGCTTGTTTTATTACAACAAGCTTAGTATAGCTGAAAGTTGCTACTTGTTTCTTCCAAGGTGGAATGTGCAGTGGACCCTGTGCTGAGTCTGGGTTTAGCTGCATGACATCTTCAGTTAGGCCCAGGCTCTTTATGTTGTCGCTATGGTCTTTGTCATAGAAGCTTGGGGTTCGGACCTCAGGGTGCTTTGATAGTTTCTCTCTCACCCTCTTTTAGGTTATAAAGTCTCTGTCTGAGAGGAACATCTTTGTGATTGTGGATGCATTGCTTGGTGCAATCCTGTCTTCAAGGGATGGTAGTCCAGTCTCCATCCTTAGGTTGCACAGTCTTGTCCATATTGGGGCTCCTAGCATGAGCCTTATGACATTGTTTAGAAAAACCTTTAATGAGGCTTTTAAGGGCATCTGTCAAGTTTGTAAGGGTTGGAGCGGCATATTCCACTAGCGTTCTGGAACAGGCTAGATAATACTTCTTTTGAACATACTCATTTGTGCTGTCATTGAGTTTAGTCATGTATCTCTTGGCTGCCAGTCCGGCATCTGCCTTTTCTTTGAGATACTTGATCTCGTCCTTGAAGGAGAGTTGCTTGTCTATTATGACTCCCAGGTACGTGTAACTGTCCACCCATTCTAGGGGTTCCATTCCTATTGTGAGTGGGTACAGGGGTTTGGGGCTTTGATTGTCATAGCCTTGGTTTTGCCAATGTTTGTTTTCAGTCCCAGTTCATTGGACTTGTGACTGATGGCATTCAGTGCTCTTTGCATTCTGACCATCCTGACTGGTCCTCGAGCAATTACACATACATCATCCGCATAGATAAATATCTCTACTCCTTCAGGGAGTTGGAGTGAGGCTATATTTTCCATGAAGATGTTGAAAAGGATGGGGCTGAGAATCCCTCCTTGTGGTATGCCATTTTCCAAGTCATGAAAATTCGAAATCACTCGGAATTTGACTCTAGCTTGCCTTCTTAGCACGTGATTTTTCGTCCATACTAGTAGGTGACCTTTAACTCCTTTTCTGGCCACTGATTGCAGCATTGCTACTGGGCTTGCAAGCTCAAAGTCTATGAAGACTATTGTTGCCTTCTTTTGATTGATGCAACTTAGAACATAAGTAATGCATTCAGAAGTGCCGATTATCTCCTGATATGCATACAGCTGCTTGTGTAGGGGGCCAATATTGTATTTCATTGTTTAGGCAGTGGTTCCCAACCTGGGGGAAATTTCCCCCTGGGGAGAAATTTGAAGCTTCCAGGGGGGAAATAATTACACTACCTATTAACTAAAACAAGCGGAAAATGTCCTCATAGTACGTGCGGCAATTTGTTGTTAGCCATTCAATTGTGATATGATCATATCATTTCTCAAAGACATGATATTCAAGGGGAGAATTGGAGTGTCATGCCCATTTCTGAGGCAGGCGAGTGGGCATGAGGGCTGGGCGGGGCATGACGGGGGAAATCTGGATGGTTGAACTGGGTGCAGGGGGGAAATGACAGAAAAAAGGTTGGGAACCACTGGTTTAGGACAATTTTTTTCTCCTGTCTTTTCCATACAGGATACTAATGCTATTGGTCTGAGATTTCCTGGATCCTTTGGGTTGGGAATCGGCTGTGTATCTTGCTGTCTCCAGGTTTGAGGCCTTGTGTGCTCAAGGTGTGTTTTGTTTATCAACCTCAGGAATGCAGTTTCTCCTGCTGGACCCATGTGTTTGATCATTGTGTAGGTGATTCTGTCTGCTCCTGGCGCAGTGTCTTTCCCTGTCTTGTGTACTGCTATCAGTTCCTCGACTGTGTATGGGGTGTCTGTGTCATCCTGTAGCTGGCAGGCTGTGTTGATCTCTTCCCACCTGGCTGGCACCAGTTGCTCTTGCAACATTCTGGTTTCAGGGGAGAGATTAGCTGATAGTGTTCTGTTTGTAAAGGCTGATACAATTCTTTCTGCCTATTCTTGCGGGTGTGGGTGTGTTGCAACTGGTGTTCTCTTTCTTCCGGCTACTCTGTGTAGCCATTTCCATAGCTCTGTGAGTGTTGTGTACTGTGACAAGTTTGTACACCATTCCATCCATGTTTCTATTCTTATTCCATGGATTCTTTGTTGCGTTTCATTTTTAACTGTTTGCAGTAGTTCTCTGTTTTCTACTGTGGATCTTCCTCTATAGTTTTTTGTGACCCTATTTAGTCTCCTGACTTATGGGCAGTAGTACCAGGAGTCTGTATGTATGGTTTCCTTATGCTGCCTTTAGAGGCATTGCTTTATCAGATGTATTGTGAAACGCATCAACTAGGTCTTTCTCTAGTTGATCTACTGGAGGATTGTAGCTTACTGCCCATTCCTCTATGGCTTGTTTAAAGCAGATCCAGTCTGCTAGGTCTTGATTCCATCTTGGTGGAGGTGGTGGAATTGGAGGTAGCTGTTGTATCTCCAATTCTGTTACTGTGGCAAAGTGGTCACTAATCAGGTTTGAGTGCACTAGCCATCTGATTAGGTGTTGTGACAAAAGTCAGATATAGTCTGCCTCCTCTTATGTGTGTGGGTTGTCCTATGTTTAGTAGGGTGACTCCTTCAAATTCCTCCAGGGCGAAGGCTATGTGTTACCCTAAGGGTTTGTCATTGATGGGAATGATAATATGGGATGATGTGCATTAAAATCCCCACATATAAGTGTCGGCGTTCTTTCTGCATGGGCAAATAGTTGTGTCAGTTGCAGCTCTCCAGTGTCTTCCCTGTTTATTTTCCTGTATATGTTATATATGTATATCTTTTAATTCAGCTGTTTCTACACTGGTACCACAAGGAATTACATTGTGTAACCTTGTTGTTGGTATGCTAAGCCTTTGTCTGTGCTTATCTGTGGTGTGGTGTAGGCGTTGTAACCTGCAATTCCGAGTTTTTTACCTGTTGTCAGGAATGTCTCTTGTAACAGGATGACATCTATCTCCTCCGTTTTACATACCGCAATTAGGGAGAATATTTTTGGTCTCACTCCGGCCCAGTTCCAATTCAGGACTCTTATTCCTAAGTGCATGTTGAACTAAACTGTCTAGGGTCCCTGGCGGCGAAGACAATTATCTTGACCTCAGTGGATGGGGTGGATGAGGTGAGTGGATGAGGTGATGGTGGATGGGGTGAGTAGGATGATGGGGATGGTGTCTGGTGTGGCGGATGTGGAAGGAGTGGGTGATGGTGGAGATGGAGTGGGAGGTGTGGATGATGTGATCTCCTTGACAGCATGAGAGGGGGGGGGCGACTTGGGTTTGGAAAGGAAACACATGAGGACCTTTTCAATGCTGGCTGCTATTGTATCTGCACTTATTCTTCCAGTCACAGCCTGTGTGACCAGGTCAGTGAGCCTTTCCATCAGAACAGTGGTTTTGATGAAAATTGTTCTGGGGAGAGGTTTTGGAGTCTGAGGTGTGGTGGTTGGTGCTCTCGAGGAGGATCTAGTTCTGGAGCTTTTTCTGAGCTCCTCTTGAGTGTAGTACCTCCTTCTTGGCAGAGGTTTGGGAGCTGTCTTCCTCTAGGCCCTTCTCTCTTCTACTTGGGGAGGGCAGCAATCACTCTTGCTACCCTTTCAGGGCATCCCCAAGCCATGGCAGTGTGGCCCTCTTTGCAGTTAGGGCACTTGGGCGTAGTTGGGATTCCTACCACAAAGGATGAGGTGGGCAGTAAACCTTAAAAAGGACTCTGGTTTTATATAGTTAGGAAAAATACAAATTACTGTACCAAAATCTGGAATTTGTTCCTATGCAAATACAAACTCTCATCTTTTAGATAGGAGACTCACAGTTAGGAGATTGGAAACCCTACTATCAATGCAACCACAGGAGTCCAAAGATTTAGCCTACAGGTATTCAACTAGGATCTGTTTCCAGTCCATAGGATGGAAGCAAGAGACATATCTACTACCCCTCCGGGGAGAAACTAGACAAAATATGTTATCCTGAAGTTCTGTATAATTAACATTGTCGAATCTACACTCCTCACCCATGATGAATAGGCTGAGTATGGAACGAACTCCACTTTCTGGAATTCACCAGGTAGATTTGTCTTCTCTGAGTGGTGGACACATACTGGAGGAACAGGAGGAAGGGAAGAGAGAGTAAAGAAGAGGAGGAGAAACACTCATTCCAAAAAACATCTCCATCCAACAGTTATGAATTTAGAGCTATCTGAAACCACGCTAAATTACTTGATGGATGGCAGTGACCAGCCCTCAGAATGTGTTCAATGTCTTGTGGGTAAACTCTCTTAGGTGGTGACCAGTAAAGGTGAATTTCTACTTCCATACCCCTGCCCTGCCTTAACACCTGCCATACCAAGGCATTCTTCTTGAAGGCCAAGGTTGTACCCACCATACAGTTGTGACACCACTACTTTTGTAAGCTCTCCTTATGATTTTGTTCCGATTGATTTCTTTTTTCCTCTCTGTGGCTATGAAAAGGCTCTGCATGGATGGTCTGCAGAATGTCGTTTGTTTTGGCACTGAAATAGTACTGAGGGAGAGATTGCAAACAAGACAAATCGTTTATCGCTCACTGTGAGTTCTGTGTTTTGGGCACAAATATCAAGATGAACTTGAAGGTCAACTCTTTTTAACTTTTGAAATACAAGACCAAGAGGGAAATTCTGTGTAGTTCACTCACCCACTTGGTCAATGCTAGTACCTGTAGGAAAACTACCTAGAGGGTTAGGTCTGTCCGATACTTCCCTTAAGGGCCTGAAAAGGGGTCTCCTGAGAAATGATAGGACCCTCCTGACATCCCTTTCTAATGCTCACACCCATGTGGAAGAGCAAAACTGCTCGAAAATCCTCATGACCGTGGAAATGTCTCTGCAGGGTCCCAGGTAAGACCGTCAAGCCAGAAGACCTGACCTAGGGCACCTTGATAGACCTTGATAGCTAGTACCAACAATCTCTTGTGCCTACAAAGAAACACGAGGAAGTCTGTCACACACACAGCCTGAAACCAGAGCAACATTCTCATTATCATTATTATTATTACTAGCTAAGCTACCACCCTAGTTGGAAAAGCAAGATGCTATACGCCTACAAGATCCAACAGGGAAAAATAGCCCAGTGAGGAAAGGAAATAAGGAAATAAATGAACGATAGGAGAAATAATGAACAATAGGCACAGAAGACTGCCCACTTGGCTTGGTAAACTGCTGTGAAGGATTTTCTCGGGTAGTCTGACATCCCTCTTGTGGTTCCCATTGAAAACTTGTTCTTTCCTAGGAAGAACTGGATAGTCTCCACCCATAAGGATATAGGGGTGAGAGAAGCAGATAACTTTTCATGTGGGGTTGGCATAGTAGGAGTGGTCTCAAAAGCTACTATTATCCATGAGAAGGGAGACTAGAACCAGGTAACACTCCAATGTGAGGCCATTTTGGTGTCACTAATGTTAACCAAAGGGTGGTGGATGATAAGGATTTTGTTGAGTACTCGTCTAATTAGGCAGGTGGGAAGTGCGTACACATCAATCACGTTGCAGGGATGCTGGAATGCGTCCTTGATGAATGCTATCGGGTCCAGAACTGGTGAGCAATAGACAAGCAGCTTGTGGTTTAAGCTGGTCGGAAACAGTTATATGGTCGGGGAACCTCCGTTAAGTCAAAAGAGTTCTCAAAACTTAAGGATGAAAGGGACCACTCTGACCTGACCACTTGACCTCAGTGCCCAAGTTTGTCTGTTATGACATTTCGTTTCCTCAAAAAGAACCTCAGTCTTAACACTTACTCCATTAAATATCTCCTGTAAATAACTATATAAAACATGAGATCGTTACATCAGCTAGCATGTCATGTATCATTCATGTCTGCACTAATGATGTACAAGACAATACTATTTTTCTATGAACGTTTCATACACCTACTACTGCATGTACTAATGCATATTTGTATATTACATTATCAAGTGTACCAATGCTAAAGGACGTTCCAACATTGCGATTTTCCATCTCGGGGCATTCCAGATATCTTCGTCGTCACGAGGCGTATGCATTGGCTGTGTTTTAATATTGTATTGCATCTAAGATGACTAACAGAACCAACATTACCTTAAGATGTTGTTTCCTTCAAAACCTTGCAAGGAACTCTCCAATATTGTCCATGAGTAAGCCTCCATCACCCAGGCACACAAGGGGTTACTCTATTTCCCCTTGTTTGTCAGTGTAAGCTACAACCTTGGTATAATTGCTAATCAACCAGACCGAGTGGTCTTGAATCTGTTTCATGAATGCCTTTACAGCTACAGTGCTGCCAATAACTTCAGTTTGCTGATGTGCTGCCTTCACTCCACTGGGATCTAATTACCAAGGACGGTGTCCCCTTTCGGATGGATGCCCCATCCTTCCTTGGATGCATCCATTAAAAGAAGTACCTCTGGCAGTGCCATTTCAGAAAAGTTCCTCTCTCGGAATTCTCTTTCTGTAACTACCTAATGAGGGCCGACCTGCTCTCTTGGTTGAACATGATCATCCTTTGAGGGGGACCCATTCCCAAACATTGGGTCTTTAGGCACCATTGCACTGACCTCTAACGCCACCTTCCCTGAGGGACTAGTTTCTCCAACAAAGTGCCCCAGAAACCTCTGCCACTGCTTGGCTATTAGGGCTAAATACTGTATTCAAGGAAAGGAGCCAATATCTGCCGAAGCCAAGATAGTTTGTCATCCGAGGGAAACTTATTTACCACCCTTGAATCCAGCCTCATTCCCAGATACAACATTTCCTTAGTGGAGATCAACTGCAATTTCTCCCAGTTCATCATAGAACTGCAGGAGTTTGTATCTTGAAATATGCATCCTTTAAGTTCAGTGGCAGCACTGAGTCCCCCTTCCTGATTGCTGATAGGATGTTCGCTGTTTTCATTTTAAAGCGCGCCTGCAGGATAAACCTGTTCAATGGAATCAGATCGATAACTAGTCTCTCATCATTCGATGTCCTCTCCATCAGGAACAGGTGACTGTAAAAACCTGGAGACTGGTAAGAGACCTCCCGAAAGGTTCCTTTTCCCCACATGCTCTGGATGTCATAATGGAGAGCAAGGGCCATGAGCAACCCATGAGTTAAGACAGATACATCTTTTTCAATCAGGAGAGTTCGTGAACGGAATGTGATACCCGTCCCGGAGTACTTGAACTGTCCACTTGTCGGACCTGTCTTCCTAGCCTTTCTCCGGGTGGGTGACTAGGCAATCCCTCACATGTGGAGACTTATGTTGGTGGTTGCCACTCCTACCACTGGTGAGCCCCTGTACAACCTTTCCCTCTTTGGAGCAGCCCAGAGTAGAAACATTATGAGGGGAACTGGCGGTCAACCTTTCTGGTGAAGCCTTCTCTAGACGAAGCACCTCTACAGGCAGATGATCTGCAGGAAGCCTGTATTGTTCTCCACCGTGGGAGTGGTTGCGAAGACTGGGTCGCGATTGAAGGATGATCCTGGTACAAGCCTGTTGCTTCCTGTCGACTGGGAAAGGCCTCCACCTTTCTACCGCCTTGTCTATCTCTTCCAAAAGAAAAATGAGTAGGGTCGACATGAAAGTGAAGTTCCTGAGGTCTAAGGTCTCCCTACTCCCTAGATGTTTGTGTAACTTGAAACTACGGCGTCTCTGTCTATGGGTCCAGTTCTCTAAATCTAGAGATTACAGTGCATAAGCAAGTTGATGGCCTTACTGCCTGAGAAGATGAGTTTCAAGTACCTCAGGCTTCCTTAAGTCTTTCCTAATGGCGAAGCAAGAAACTGTCAGACCAGTGGTCGAGCCAGGAGATCACCTGAATCGCGGTGATAGCGGTGTCTCCGTTGCCGAGAAATTGGTGGACTCTTGATCAAGATGCTGTACTGTCCAATCTGGAGCCAAGATTGCGACAGGCCCCTCTACTAGATGGAATGAGGGAATTGATCTCTCCAGTAATAAAAATTTTCTTTGGTGCACTCTCAAGGATGCTAGAAGCTAGGACGACCAGTTGTTCTTCAAATTATCCTTGCCACCATCTCGTTTAACTCCTTACAGTAACAAGATACAGTAGTGTTGTTAGAGAGGGGCAGGGTGTTCGCCTTCCTGACCTCACAAACCCTTCTAAATGACTAGTCAATGGTTGTGACTGGCTGCTTCACGGTGGTCCAAGAGGGCGTGCTCAACTTGTTGAAGTTCTTGATGTCTGCTACGACGCTCTGGAAAGTGGACTCTACTTCCCATTCAATGTGTGTGGATGAGGGGCCCAAATCCATGGGGATTCCTGTACCTTCTATTCACACTGAACAAAATATTAGTGCTTCATTCTTGATCCTCTGCATATGAACTGGCAAGTGAAAGGTGATCCACCTACTTGGGGAGGAACCTGTGCTGGTGTGAGCAACTGGTCTTTCCTCTCAGAGGACGCGGACTTGGCAAGAAACCACAAGGCTTTCCTCTCTGACCTTACCGAGATGAAGAAATCCCCCAACAGGATAACCTTGATGAAAAGGGTGATCTGCACTGCCGTCAACTGCAGGAGAGGAAGGTTCTTACCTTCCCTCTCCGAGGACAGTAATTGCTCTCTCTCCTGGCGCATGGCATTGTCTCCTATGAATCGGTGCTTAGGCCCCTCCTGAAGTGATGTCTGGAGGAAGGACTGGGGCGGTTCTTAGAGTGCCTCTCATGCTTGCGCTGGGGTGCTTTAGTTTGGGTCCTCATGCCGGAGTTGGGTCTCCCTCACATCTCCCTCCCTGCGCCTCATATGCCTACCCAACACTCAATGTTTCCTACTACACGGGGATTGAGAAGGGTGAAGGAATAATTAAGCTCGTGTGCACAACTGACAGTGAAGTGGTAACACGTCCTTTCTGTTGGACTTCTTGGTTGAGCGTGTGGAATGATAGGGATAGTGTATTGTACTACTCGCTTTCCCAATAGCAAGTTGCTATTGGTTGCTATATCCATGGGGACTGAAGAAGTGGTTGGAGCCACTCGGTGTCACCCTAGCAACAAAGTTCAAAGATGCCCTTGTCTCCCTGGAGAGGGAAATGGCCCGGTATGCACATACTCAGCGTACATAACCCAGGAAAAACCGTTTCTTTTAGAACTTGTTCAAGCACTTCGCCTAACCATGCCATTGGGCATCTCTTAAGACAAAGTAACCCTTTTTGAAAAGTTAGCCCTGACGAGATCTAGAAAGGATTTGGGTGTAGGAGAACCTTGGAGGCCAAAGGAGGACAGATCTGGGATAAGAAAAAGGGACACACCGCAGCCAGGGACCTTTGAGTTACCTCACCTTAAGCATCACATATGGGAAACAGCAACCACACCTACTATCACCAACAGAGTATGGGGGGGACACACAAGTGGACCCTGATCCTGAAGAAGGGATTGGGGTGACTGAACCCACAGCTGTCTTGTAGGGTAAATATTCTGTTTTCTTCTTCCTCCTCTTGTTGTAGCACGCACGTTTATCTTTTGGCCAGTCCTTACACTCCAGGCATGTGGACAAGTGGGAACACCATTGTCCCTTGCAAGGAATGTAAGTTGAGTGAGGATTGACCTTGTCGAATCATGAAGGTGGCGTAATGATGATCATTACGGCCCGGGCATTTACCCATCGCGTGGGATTGCTCCACGAAACACAAATAAGGAAACAATACAACACAATACCAAAATGCGTAAGTGAAAGAGAAAGCACAGAAAACACTAAATAAAAGTCAGCTCGGGCCATGGTAAGTGGCTGTCTGGTCAGGGCCACGGCTTGGACTTGAAATGTAGTCGACCCAATTAGAGAACTGCCTAATCCCTCTTCTCCACCACACAAAATGCATTTTCTTCGAGCCTTGTCAGCAGAACCTGAAGTATTCCTATTTAAAAGGACGACGGTTGTATACGTATTGAAACAAATAATTGTTTGATATCAAAAAGTAACAAAGCCAACAGAGCTTTGGTTAGGATAAAGTTACAAACTAGAGCCTGTATGACATTGTACTCCTTCAAGAGAATCAAAACAAGGTTGTCATAAGTAGCATATGTTTTCCTTCATACTGTACTAACAGGATAATCATATTTTCTGTTCAATGCTATGTATACCATAATCAATTACTTTCATTATCTATAGGCATTTTATACATACATACATACATATACCAAGGCACTGCCCCCAATTTTGGGGGGTAGCCGACATCAACAAATGAAACAAAACAAAAAAGGGGACCTCTATTCTACGTTCCTCCAGCATAACAAGGGACTCAACCGAGTTCAGCTGGTACTGCTAGGGTGCCACAGCTGTTTTTATCGTACTGGATTGACATTGAGACAGTCGTAGGATTACATAAAAACGGCGAAGCATGGATTTGATTTTTGCATCTAACATTCAAGGATGATCAATGTAGTAATAACTGACATATGGCAACCCAGCAGGAGTGGGTGATCTTCCAAATACAGTACATGTACACTATATTGTCCTGAGATATATGTACAGTGATGTATGGTACTTTGGTTAACACAATGGTCACAGGAAAACAATTCAGTCATTTTCAAGAGCTAACAGAGAAACCATTATATCATTTATTATAACTATAACAAAATATTAGTCTTCAAAGAACTTTATGACCCCATGAACTAAGAATAAGTAAATGATACCTTTGCGCTTGGTATCTCCACAGTAATAAATAATTTTCACAATTTTCCTGGACTCTTTAAGTCGTATGCATCAATCTTTGTAATTACTTGAACTTTGTGGCGACTTATTTGACTAGTTTTACATACCATTTCATAAGTTTAGATAGTTTGCATATTCAATCTTGTGAATCCATTAACTATATCTTGCAATAATTCTTGTTTGAAACTATTTATTTTTGTTAGACTTCCCTTTGTTGGGTTAGTTATAAAATTTTTTTTACTTTCTTCAGGTCTGATCCCAATAAGCCGGAAACTACTGTGGTTTATGTGTTTGTAATGGGTACTGTATTGTCTTCCGTCAATCATATACAGTACTGTATGATGCTGTTACCGAGATACAGCTCCTCTTCAAATCTCGTAACCTCTCTCGGCAATTTCCTGACTACTTGAATGATCTTGGCAGCTGACTGCAGTCATGAATCAAGAGATTCTGTAGTCGTGATAAGTCAAGACGTACTAAATCCTTCCGAGGTCCCATCTCTTTGCAAACGTAAATATGTATAGGTTAGCGTTCATCCATTTTCGGCTTTATTTAGGGTTGTAGCTTAGCAATTAATAATAATAATAATAATAATATTAATGGGATACTTATTTACAAGTGGTCTAGAATTGAAATTCAAAATCATCTAATCTATAAAAACTTATAGCATTTAAATAATGTTAAAATCAGGATGGGGATTTGTTTGTTACTTTTGGTAAAGAATATAAAATATTTTGACATTTTTTTTTTTTTTAATAAGGATAATGATACCCAAAGTATATTACCTTTGTATATTTGGCCTTTTTTATGACAGCAATACAAAACTAGAAAGCTGGATACTGATACCCCAACAATGCTGGTCATCCAGAAGAATATTAATTTGCCGAAGAAATTTTGCATGCAAGGACTTATCTTGCATTGTAAGCTTAAGAAAACTAATTGTGGACAATACAGCAGTGGAGGAGAAGAACCCATATGATGTGGAACACTCAATTGTACAGACACAAAAGGAGAGTACAGAAAAAGGGGATAAGAATATTGTGTTAAAGAACGCTATACTGTGTAATTTTTTTTTATTTTATAAGCTTTTATTGTATGCTTATCACAGGAAAATCTTTAGAAAACGCTTTTTGGAAAAAGAGCTAATCAAGACGAGCAAGTTGGACTTTCTGTTTCAGCAAAAAGCTCAACTGCATCAGAGTAAATAAAATACTAGCTATTACTGTACATATTAATCTCTAACAATGTAAACAACAACTTGACACTCAGTAAATATTAAATTTCTTACGCTTCTTTTGCGACTGAAGGCGCTGTCAATGTAGATAAAGAGAGTCTACGTAACACTGCCCCGCCGTACTGTACAGTAACATAATAGTTTAACCAGATGCTCTTTTATTTTCCATGTAGAAAAAATGTGAAGAGATTTTCACCAAGAAAGCTATATTATAGCTTCCTAATATACCTTATTGATACTGAATAAGAATAAAAAGAAAAAGTAGGTAGATTGTTTCTTATACCAATGGCATGTAACATTTGGTAATCTGTCCGTTCTAGTTGCAAATGTCATTGAACATTACTTGCTAGAAGTGGCTTCCTGGTCAAAAGAAGTACATTCAGTACTGTATAAATGCGTGAATAAAAGACAGTTGTTGCTAATGTGTGTTTTGGACAAACACCAAGTCATAAAATATTCACGATGTATATATATATCTACGGGCTGCTAACACTAATTTTACTAAATCACCAGCTAACCATAAATTGGTCGTACATACATTGTGCTAATCGCCTGCCCTTCAAGCTTTCAGCTATTACAGTACTATATTTATAAGTTTAGTCAGCCTTAATGCAGTGATCACAATGCTATAAGGGGAATTTGAGACCCACAGCCATATCATTATATAATGGCCCCACTGTCTGCCCAGACATGACTTATATTTTTTTTTTCAAAACAGATAAGAATAAACCCCATGATTGCAAAATCACGAAGTTGTGTTGACATTGAAAAATCATTTGTTTCTAGAACACAAATGAAAACTCCTTTGGAAAAGGTTTTTCAGACACAGGATAGTGCCATAGAATGTGGCACTACCTTGTAATAAAACCTGACTAGATATCTATCCCTCCTCCCCAGCCTAATTTGTACAGTTCTCCATGTGTGGCATTAACTAAAATTTTCAATGTAGCCATGATAAAGTAAAAGATTTACTTTCATGACAGAAATGTATCCTGTTAAAATGAAGACTGTACAACTAAAGAAATACACAGAACAATCATGAAACAAGACAGAGCACTACGTCGGAAGAACTCCCCATCGAGTTGAAGGCAGCTCAACTCGACATGACTTTTCCTTGTCAGCCCTAACAAGACAAATTCCACAAGAAGTGGAATTTGTTCGTGCGAGAAGTAACAATGGACAAAACATAAACATTGCTTGCTATCCTGCTACATATAAGAAAACCTTGGTACAGTATAGGTAATCATATGGATGAAATCTGTCACTGAACTTCCAAGAGCATGGATTTTAGTTTATGCTTACCACATCACTCTCCTTGATCATTAACTTCCACTTGTGTGCAAATTTATTCCATAAAATAAAAGGATCTTTAAATGTTTAGCAACATTTTAGAAAAATTTTCCCTCACTGAATATCCCTGCCAATCCATTTAATAAGTATTTATTCTAAACTTGTAATGAAGAAATCAAGTACACAAAATAACATCATCTCCCTCTTTTGTAAATAAAAAGAAATTTCTTGGTAGTAGGGCATTCCCCTATCATAGAAAAAACAAATGAAAACATAACCCAGTAGACATCTAGTCTTGATTAAAGCTATAAGCAATTAAAGAGATACAGTACTTAATTGCGAAATGTATGTTGAATTAGCCCGTGAGAAGATAAAGAAATAGCATTGGGAGGAAAGTATCTGCAAATGCTGCTTCTGCTGCTGCTGCTAAGCAGAGGGCAAGACAGGGCATTCGCCAAGGTAGCTAGAGATCAATTGATGGGTAGAGTCACAATCGTTCCACTGCTTGAGCGTTTTGACAGCCAAATCCTGGAAAGAATGAAAACGGATGGGGTTGAATATATTTCTCAAGCAACTGATCATAATCCATTCTATACATGAATTATTTTACTAATAATATAAACTGTTCTTGAAGATAACGTATAACAACGATTAATTAATTGAACTAAAGTGCTGAACCATGTTTAACAATATTATAAAAGATGAATGTACAGTACAGCCAATATATTTCCAAAATATCAATAACTTGATGCAGCAATCCAAATGACATCCAATGACAATTTTGCTTCTTGTACAAAACAAGATGGGAATTAAATAAACAACGTACATTTTTCCCTAATTCTGTAGTAATCCTTATTTCTACGATTAATGACAGAAGGAAGGATGATTCCATAGGTTCACAAACAGAACAACTTACCCAATTCCTGTGCCGATCAGTAATGATAGTACATTAGTGATCAAGAGTGTGTACAGGACATCCCTTGAAAACAGGGATGACTTTCCCACCATCACACGTCGGATGCTTGCGCCACGATTCACACCCTTACCAGGGTGACTAAACCGCCACTGCCTGGAGAGAACAAAGAAATGGCATTTAATTCAAATGACAAAGAATATTGTGTAACATATCACCGCAGGAACACAGATAATGAGGGAAGCAAGGTATCTAATGGTCTGAGTACTCAGTATTAAGAGATTTAAATCACAGGACAGTATATATTCTCCACGGCTAATTAGACTTTCATGCAGTGTCTTTACCTCTCAAGGCAGTAATGTACTGTAAATCAAATATACATATAATATATACTGCGTATAAAAATTATGAAAAATAAATCTACATATATATAAAAAATTATCTATGAAATTCCTATAATCATTCGACAACTTTTAGGTAATTTTCAGTGTCTGAATTTCTGCTAAGCAAGAAATTCTGCTCAGTATGATAGTCTGATAAGTAACAAAGGACCTATACTATACCTTACAATTAAGAATTTAAAAGATATCCCAGCGGTAAAAAGAATTCCACTTCTAGCTTTAACTATAAATTAAATTCAACATATTTTTCAAAATTGCATTACATAAAATAAATGGGGTCAATAAAAAAAATCACTATAATAATGAGATATAAATCTGATAAAAGCTGCATAAAGTTCCTTTTGCTAGATTACAAGATGTCCGATACAAATCCTTACATTTGATATTCTAATTACCATCTTTATCACACAAGACTTGCAATCCAGTGAAAATTAAGAGTAATTGAATTGACAAAGAAAGTGGGTTTACCCTTACAAGTACAATAATCTTTATATAGCAAAGCCAAACTAATGCACATTAAGATGGTATGATAAAAGTATCAAGACTTTGACATTTGCATAACTAGCCTATACAAGTTCACTACCTCTTCAGTCTTATAAGATTTGTACCAGTATTTCATATCACTAAACTGATGAAATTATCGAATAATATTGTATAAGTAAATCATCCTTATTACTTGAAATTAATAGCATTAATTAAAAATACTTGTACTGCAATAGTTTTCCCACCAATAAGCCTAACTTCTTTAATTCTATTTATACAGTATAAATTTTTGTCAATGCTATCTATATTAAAATTTTCACTTCTTTTTCAAAAGGAGATGTCCCAAATCCAGAACTTCAGCTTCAGGAGATGCAGACTTCACCATAGATTCTTTGAAGACCAAATGGAGATGAATTAAACAAAAGCCTTAGTCTTCAGAATACTAAGGACTGACTGGATCACCAACAGAGTAACATAGTAACATGATAAGAAAGGAACTAGTGAACAAAGTGTAAGCTCAATCCCTTACATACTGAGAATATTCATGGCATTAAATTTATCTGCTGTAATTATTCAATGACCTGTCCTATATTAAACGTCTTTAATACATTTTAAGATACTAGGTGTCTAAACAGTAACTAACTGTATATTTGCAGCAATGGTACTTAATAAGGGATACTTCTATCACTCTTGAATGAGTGGGGGCTCCAAGTAGAGAAAATTTTTGTATCAATACAAGCAGAAAACCAGTGGAAATATCTCTTTTTACTATAAAAAAAAAACACCATCATCATCAACAACAACAACAACAACAACAACAACAACACTACTTCACTTGCCTAGTCCTAATAGTACAGTAACTCTGGTATAATTCAAAATTCTCATAAATCACTTAGAACTTACTTGGGTGGAGTCTGGTCGGGCCGACTACTCCAATCCCAGATCCAGTCTGTTTCGGTGTTTTTCTCAACACTGACGAAGTCACCTTCCTGAAAAATTCACACATATTTAATATCTAGCTATGAAAGAAATATCTCTAACAGTGTGTTCTAGAAAAAATTGTTCATGGGTTTCCCACAAAAAAAAAAAAATTCTACAAGTGAACACATATGTGAAATGTGACATGCAGGGGAAAAAATCTAATAGTCTAAAAGACAGCCATACAGTATATAATTACTCTTGAACACCAGCAAAATTTGCATGATTTATTTCAAGTTGCAAAGCACCACCAACATTAAAAAAAAAAAAAAAAAACAGCATCAAATGTTCACTACCATACTAATTTTTCACAAATTCACCTTCAAGTTGTTGACAAACATGTAATAGAATTATTCTTTTTAAAATGTCATATGGCCAACAAATCCAGACCTACATGTCCAGAATCAATGATATGCACTGCTGGACATATTCCTAATTGTTCTACTGTTAGTACAGACCTATTAACCTGCAAGAAAAATCTTACTGATGAGGTCAATAGTGGTGTACGTTTGGAAGTAACTTTTGTTGGTGGCCATACCTACTAAGCCTAGAAAACTAGTAAGTTGGGTCCTTGTCTGAGGTGGGACTTAAGACCCTTTGACTCCCTAACATAACCTACTTCATCAGGGGAAGGGGATCAGCACTGAACCCCAACCCACTAACCTGTAACACGTATCTACATAACATATTACACCAAATCCTTACATGACCAGGCAAGAAGGGGCTTTGACCAAGTATTTACATAAAAATAACATGACCTACTGTGCCATAAATCACAGAGCATATATAAAGTACAGTACTTCCATCCTAACCTTGAATATCATGCCCCCACCCCTGTCTCCCAGTAAGCATTGCACAGGTCAATATATTTCTTACCGTTAGTTTGGGAAGTATGGCTACGGTAGAGTGTATCTGCTGGTGAAAATTGGGAGGAGTCACAAAAAAGCTGGGCACTTATGCATAAGATTTTATGAGGTTTTAATTAATGGAATTTGGAACTATTGCGCGACAAACAAAGCCCGCAGCTACGGATATGGACCCATTTATCAGTAGACATTGCAGCATGACATGCCATATTCGTAGCCATTTTGATGTTATAATATAGAGATTTATACATGAAACTCGTATGAACCTGTGTATAGGGTACATAAAAAAAAAAGGATATTAAGCAACATTTACCTTATTATAGTAGTTAATATAGACTCCTTTCGGTACAGCCTCCTCTGGGTCCGTGGTCAGTTCTGTGTTTGGACTGTTTGGAGGAGACCTCGGTCTGAAAAATTTCAAGCACAATATGAAAATGACATAAAATTACTGGCTGATAATAAAAGTCAGAAAAATTACAAAATGTCTTGAAGGACCCAACCCCCCACAGAGAGAGAGAGAGAGAGAGAGAGAGAGAGAGAGAGAGAGAGAGAGAGAGAGAGAGAGAGAGAGAGAGAGAGAGAATTATTAGTGTGTGTAACTGTAAGTTTTATGGCATAGTAAAATTGGAGTCTAAAAATAAAATTTCTCTCTCATGATGAAGACAGGTAATATCGGTGAGAAGTTCAATCAGATTTCTCTGATCTTTTAGAAGAGGAAAATTTAATTAGACCAGTTTGACCTTGGAGCATTGGATAGTTGATTTTCTCCCATTTGAGAGAAATAGTTACTGTATAAGGACTTTGGATGTCTCAAAGACTATTTTTGTCAAGCTGCAGAGACTCCACTTGCTCTCCAGTAGAGCTAATTAGTTTAAACTTTTTATTAGAATTTTTATGATCTTGTCTTATTCTTGAATTCGTTTACCGTGTTACTGGTCACTACATAAGCCGGAGGTCTGTTCCATGAATTTACTCTTTTGCAGGTGAATTAAGTACCGCAGTGAGTGGTGTTGTATCTTTTCAAATCCAGTTTGTATCTATAGCCTGTGGACTGATTTGTACCAAGGGGAATAGATTGCTGTAGTCTACATTTTCATTCCTGAGAGAGAGAGAGAGAGAGAGAGAGAGAGAGAGAGAGAGAGAGAGAGAGAGAGAGAGAGAGAGAGAGAGACTTACGAATCGTGAGGGGAATCCCTAGGCGTGTCACGGCGAGATGAGGCAAGGGACACCCTGGCCGAGGAATGGTTGCTCTCCTTCTGTGCCTCCCTCAGGAGGCGGATGTACTCCTCGCCGTTTCCGAAGGGCAGGGGCGTCACTCGATCAGGACTCTCCTCTGGCTGGTTGGACAAGTCCACCCACGACTCTGCTGAAACAAACCAAAATAGGATGTACATAATTCTATACAATATGTATAATGTATTTTGATGAAACGTGTATATATTTTGATTTAACTTCATGAATGCATGATGAAATGTTCATGTATGTATTATGTAATCTAGACTTAACTGGTATGTAAACATGTCTAAAAAAAACTCATCAATACTTGGTTATGAAATTTTCTCATAGACATTTTATTTTCATTTTCACCGAGTAAATGCATTTTGATACACGATTAATTAAACAACCAAACATACTCATACAGCATAAAAACTAAAATGGCTGATTCTTACAGATATTCTAACAGTCTGTTCCCATCTACTATGACTAGATTAATGACTATTTACACTGTATCCGCCTTTCAAACACTTCCCCAGCTCTTCTCATTAAATATAGTTACCCAAAAGTGTAAGTGAATGAAAAAATAAAAGAACAAAATTATTTGATGCTCCAATTTTTTTATATATCGTGAATGAAATATGATTAAGGAGGGTAATATATTGGAGTTTTCAACTAAATATAACAGTATACGAACTGGTAAAAAAAAATTGTCGCACAGGTTAGGTTAAAATTTGCATTTTATAGCCCTGAAAAATGGAGTAAATTACATTAACAGAATAAATGACAGGGCTGGTAACCATTGAAATCAAGAAGAAAAGAAAATAATGTACATCATTAAATCTGAAAAACTGCACAATTTCACTATGATGATTTATATCTAATTAATATGATTTGATTATTTCATTAGAAAAAAACATTGAGAAAAATCAAAAACATATATCAAGATAAGACACACTAATGACCTTATAACAAATGTCACCTACAGCATATTTTCTATGAAAAAAAAAAAAAAATGGAAAATATCACATAGTTATGCTCTTCTGTATCATATTTAGAGAATATCATCCGACTGCCTGACAAATTAAACTTTATAACATTGCATTTCACAAAACAAACACAAACAAACACATATATATATATATATATATATATATATATATATATATATATATATATATATATATATATATATATATATATATATATAAACACACACACACATATATATATATATATATATATATATATATATATATATATATATATATATATATATATATTATATATACATATATATATATATATATATATATATATATATATATATATATATATATATTATATATATATATATATATATATATATATATATATATATATATATATATATATATATATATATATATATATATATACTGTACAAGACAGAGACGACTGGAGAAATCTAACAAAAGCCCTTTGTGTCAATATACATAGGAGGAGATGATGAGGATGATGATATATACTGTATAGTAGTGAGGCCTTGACTAGACGTGAATAAAAACACATCTGAGGCCTTTGCCCTTCAGTGGACTAGAAACAGCTACATTTGTTGTTGTTAGAAAAGCGAGGCAAAAGACAGAGCCATCACAAAAACTCGAACGAACGCAGGCAGGCACCTTTGACGTCAGCATCCATTGATTGCAAGAAGGGGAGTTGGGGCAGGAAACCACGTGGGGGGGAGAGAGAGAGAGAGAGAGAGAGAGAGAGAGAGAGAGAGAGAGAGAGGGGA